>NC_140278.1:5375532-5582281 GCF_964030765.1 Micromesistius poutassou
CACACACACACACACACACACACACACACACCCTGCCGTGGGGGTATCCACACCTGTTGGTGTGTTTCGAGACAGCCCAAGCGGCTAACCTATGTGGGGATGCAAAGCCGGGCTCGTTCCGCTGGGGGATGTCCATACGACTTTTAACAGCTGAGTGGACGGCGCAGAGTCAGTCAGGTTAGACAGGACTCGGCGTCCCACTGAATCAATGGAATGGACCATGACGAGACTCCCTCTGTGCACGTGTTAGAGCCGTTGCGTGACCTATAAGGGCTGGGTCGGGGGGTTGTGGGCAGGGCAGCTTCCACCTCATTGGTAGTTTGAAAAGTGCCAATGATGAAGGGCAACAGGATGGCTTGTGGAAATATGTTATATATTCTGCAAAGTCATTTTTGAATCGATTTTGGTCTTATGTTATTTATTCAATTAAAAATACAATATTTGTCTTCTGTTTTACGTTGTTTTTCTGTTATAATTGTTTCTGCAAATATTGTGTTGTAAACTAGCCCAATATTTTGCAAAAAGCTGATGCATTGTGGAAATTGCATTCTGAAGGTTGTCAGCATTTGAGCATAAGACACTGAAAATCCACATTTAAATAGCAGGCTTCAGATTTATATTGTCTTGCCCATTCTGCTGATGAACAATATTACAATAAATCACCACATTCCACTGCTGTGGTAATCTTCTCTTCCCAAGGTCCTTTGCTGCTGGCTATCCTCCCCCTGGTTCCATGACGCTCCCACACAGTTCCTCACTTGATTGGGAGCAAGTCAGTTCTCAGTTGGCGTCACTTTTAAGTGGAGTAAGAAGGTAAAGTTCATGGCGATCATATTGAATCACGTGCAGCAGTCTCTAGCGTATGGAGCATACAATGCATCTTTGCACTTGGGAGGGGGAAACTCTGGGAGTTGTTGAGTTTCAGAGCATCCAGGAGGATCTAAAGCTGCAGGGAGCAACCCCTATGAAGGTCATGCTGATTTAACGGTTGATGAAAGCAATGCAAACTGTGCAAAGCAGAGCAACACAGATAATGCAGCCTGGATGGCATAGTCCATTGGTGGCACATTAGAGGGATACCATCACAGGAACACCAGCCACCTTGCTAAGAAGCACACCAAGAGAGTTGTTATACAGTATACTGTATAGTAGTATACTGTATAATATTATAATATATAAAAAAGTATAATATTTGTGTCCAGGATTGTTATTCCATTCATATTTGTAGGTACTATGTGTATGAATAAGATATTTATTTTAATTACTTGCCGCTTTGGCAGGTATCACTCTTTTTGGCTGTGAATGTCAATTCCTTCCTTTTACCGGCAAGCCTGGTAATTAATGTTACGGTATTGTTAATTGTGTGCTGGAATTTTACCAGTCATGTTGCGCCTTATGTAGGGATTTTGATACCGGCTCTCATTCACTCATGGTGTCACTCTCCGTGTGCCGTTATATTACCACCACAGACGGCCTACTGGCTATCAAACGTTTTGTATTTTTCAAGGATACAATACAGGCCCAATGTTTGTTAGAACGCATGAAGGAAGCTGGATTGTTTTGGTTGTCAAAGGGCAGGTCCTTTATATTGCAGCAACAAACCACAGTGTTGCTATAGCAAAGAGGTGTTGTCAGCGGCCCTGGATTTACCACCACCATGTTTAATAAAAGGCGTTTAGAGGAGAAATGGCCTTTTATTTTAACAGGATACAGGCAATCTGTTTGCAAATCAATGTGCCTATAACGTGGCTAGTTCACATGGCCTTTGGGGATGCCCAATATGGAACAGGCCTTGCTCATCAACCAGGGCCCAATAAAAAGGCAAAACACAAACCTTTCAGATTACGGCAGAGAACACCCCAAGAAAAATGCCTGAGCGCGGTGAAGATATGTATGACATCTGTCTTGTAAAAACCCAAGCTGAACGTGTGATAAATATTGCATTACTATAAAAGAGTCGTATACAACGGATGACCGGTTTAAGAAGAAGAAAAGATGCGTGTTAAATAAATCGCACCAATGGAACACGCCTGCATGGGAAAAGGCTCTCATGAATATGACAAAACACATTTGCAGTGAATTGTATTATACAAGACAGAAAGCGAGAGAGAGGGACAGAGACAGAGAGAGATAGAGAGAGAGACCCTTGACATCCAATAAGATCGCTAAGCCCCGCATTCTATAGGAGAGACAACGCTTTGATAGGAAACACATCTGTAGGACACAAATGTGAGCCGGAGGCCACTGGAGAGACAAATGCTGAGTGCACACTTCAGAACACGCACACACACACACACACACACACACACACACACTAGTTCAATGCAATGAAAAATATTGAACACACTATACAAGCAATATAAAAGCCAACTAAGAGAAATTAATTTGTCTACACATTTGCGTGTTTTTTGTGTGTGTGCACCTGTGTATGTGTGTGTTCTTCACATTTGCATATATGGGGCTCTGGGTTGATCCAGATGGCCCCCGGGGGGACTGAAGCAGACCCAGACAGGGGGGGGGGGGGGGGGTGGCGGGGGGAACAACTGTGGACGTGGACCCCAGAGGTGACAGGATAAACCCCTGTGATAAATTCATGGAACGGCTGCACCACACGGGTGCAGGAGTCTGCGACGGCGATTGGTTCGAGGGTCGTGAATTATTGCAGACGGAGGGTTTGGAAAGCGTGTTTTGCCTTGTTGTGACCGTGAATGCTCAGTGACCTAGAGTGCGTCTGTGGGGTTTGTGTTCCCTGGAAATCCAACACGCTGTTGATCTGCTGACTGAAACATTTCTGCAGCAAGAAGAATGTTGTTTTGGAGTGACAAAAGCAGTGAGCCACTGGGTACGGGAAAAGGTACAATGGCTTCCCTGTTACGTACACGAGGTCAGGGACAGCAGGGGCCGTGAAGACAATGATGTTATATGAGCAGAAATACCCTTCTGTGTGCGTGTTTCACCACTGCTGCTTGTATGAACATGTGACAAATAAAATCCTTTGAATCTTGCTTGATTGGCTGCTGTCTGACCCATGACAGACCTTGAACCTAGGGCCCTGCAATTAATAGGATGATATTAGACTAGATGTTGAATTCAATCACCAGTGAAATAACATAACAGTGTATTTCATGGGCAGAGGCATATTGTAAGGCAAGTGTGAAAGGGTTATCCATGTATTGATCCAAAAATCGTTTTTGGTTTTGATCCGCAAACCAAACAAGTGATGAATGGTCACTAATCAGCGCTAGTCATTGTGCTTCTAGACCCCATCCAGAAACATCTGGATCCTGGCAACTCATTTTTTTTGGGCTCTGGAACTGCTAAAGCTTAACAAGGCCGCTCCATAAATTACACTAACACAGCCATGGGCATGTGTTGTATTCAAAGCATAAATTATTTATACCTGCTGACACATTTTCACAGGTTGGGCTAAAAGTCATTTATTTTTTACGCTTCATAATTTTGTGCGTTCTGAAAAGATATGGCGGCCACATTGTGCGGATGTGTACTGGCGACCGTACCCTGATTCACATTAGGGGGCTCTGGGGGGGGATTACAGGAGTCTCATTAGCGGGCTAAGAAACGCTTTAGTCAGCCTGCTAACTTCATGGCAGACTGATGTCCCCCCCCCCCCACTATACCCAGTGGGCAGAGGTTCTCATCAGCCACCCCCCCTCTGAACATTCTCCTCGTTTCAACCACCACACCTTATTTATTCCACATAACAGCCTTTTAGACAATCTTGAGACGTGGAACGCACAAAGCCAACTGTCTGATTAAATTGCTATTCAGCGGGCCCACCACACACAACCACACACACACACACACCCTACCCAAATTAATTTATGAAATGACAAAATGTAAGAAAATGGTTTCCAGAGGGGCCTCTGTCTGAGTCCCAGTCGTTGGCAATTAAAAAGCACGGTTCAGGGTAGGGTTCACATCATTAACAGAGAGGAAAGGGAGGAGGAGTCCTTAACCAGGATTTTTAATTCAACAGGAAACACTCGGCTTGTAAGAAGGTTGCTGATGTTTTTTCTCTATTTTGCTTCGTTTTTTTTCACTCTTGCTAAGGATGGATAGAGCTGCCTGGAGAGCTTCTCTCCAATTTGTCTGATTATCTGTTTCATATTATGGGAACCATGGCCACAAGGCAAATCAAAAACAGTTAGCAATCCACTGTTACTCATTCAAACCTTCTCAATCCAACTTGGCCTGAAACTAGCCAATCTTTAGCTCATTAACTTGCTTTCTGCGCAGCATCATCTCATACCATTACTGAATTTATTTAGGATTTTTATTTGATCTATATAATTTAATATTTGCGTGGTAGTACCTTGTATTTCACCTGTTCACTTCAATAATTGCTGTGTTTATATAATTTTACTGTCCAAGGAAGATTTGAAGAGGCAGGCAAAGTAAGCATTTCACCACTAGTTGTACATGTATGACTTTATATATGACTTTATATATGACAGTTTTTCACCCCCCAGGTCTTTGGAGAACAACACAGAAGCCTTTTCCTTCAGCTCAAAAATCAACAATCCCACTAATTGTACCAACAGAAAGTGTTAACTTTCAAGCAAGCCACATATAAACCCCGGCAATCACGTGGCCAGCGAGCCCAGCCAAGAGTCAGGGTTGGTTTGCGGTGTGCGGCAGCCACATTTAGGCTGAGGGGGAGGGGGGGAGAGAGAGAGAGAGAGAGAGGGGGGGGGGGGGGGTAAGGGTTTACAGTAGCCTACACGCCACACGCGGCCATATTCTCCCCCAGCTACGGTGCGTCCCCTCCGCACCCATCTCGCGGCCTGTCTGTTTAGAGAAGCTTGTAGGTTAAGAAGTGCCTGGGGTGGGGAGCCACTGACCCATCCAAAGACCTCATGCCTCACAGAGGTTGGCATCTCACTGCGTGTGTGTGTGTGTGTGTGTGTGTGTGTGTGTGTGTGTGTGTGTGTTTTTTCCCTTTCCTTCCACATGTATACATCTATATGTACCTATAGCGCAGAGTTTTCGCCCCGGGGCCTCTGTCACTCCAAATCCTGTTTGGTCAAATTGCTTCCAACTTGCCATCCTCGACGTGTATCCGCAGCTCTGAGTTAGCGAGCCCTCTGATCAGCGAGGACTTAACAAGCAAAGCGTAGTTTTCAATGTTGGCAAAAAATAAAAATAAATAATAATAAATAAAACCCAACACTGAAGACAACTTGCTGTGACAGAATCTCCAAGGCGGTTCCGTTTTTGTAAACAAACAGCGGTATCCACCTGATACCTGCCGCGCCACACACGGAGAAATAGGTCGGCGATAAGGTCAGCTTTTCAACGTCAGCTTTTCAACGTCTTTTCAACGACATCACCAAGCGACTCCTCCCTGCACCATTTCCTCCTCGCTACCGGTCAAGTTTTCAATCCTTCACTTCCTCCTCCTCCTCCTTCTCCTCCTCATCCACGTCCTCCTCTTCCTCCTCCTCCTCCTCCTCCTCCTGTCAGTGACATGCGTGCCACAGCCTCTCCCGCCTGTACGAGCATAAGGCACCTAAAGGTCAAGGGTTCCAAGCTGTCATCTCGCATGACCTCAAGTTCGGTCCAGTCCCCTTCTCTGAACTTCATCATATAGCTTCAGCGAGGGCTGCTTGTGACCCACACACACACAGTGAACATGTCACATGCACACTGTAAGACATTAAGTGCGTGGGTAGGAATGCATCTATAGTATCCTTTCAACTCTGTGGCCCTGTGGTCTTGCGTGTGCGTAAGCGTAACCATATATACAATCTCCAGATAATCAAGTCATGTCTTTGTCCCTGGGGGGGCTTGGGAACAGCTGAACTGGACTGAAGGAGACAAGAGCAAAAAGGGAGAAGGAGGGATGCCTGCCACCCTGTATAAGGTGAAAGCTGTCAAGAGTATTTCCAGGTCAGAAGGTATTCGTCCTACAGTGGCACAGTTGTCAATAGTGTAGCTTACGTAATAGGACAGTGATGGTCCCACTCACATAAAGGCTCAGAGTGGTGACAGTCAGGGTCTGGGGGAAGCAACTGAGGCTGCACTTAATACTTTGATTGTCCATTGATTGGATCACAATAAGTGTACTTAAACGGTGCTGCAGGTGAGATTTCATTTGAGTATGATTTGTTAGAAATGCCATCGCCGCCTGGCTGGTATGAGTGGAATGTGCTATGAAAAGTTGACTTCACCTGCATCTTTATGAGACAATTTAGGGTTTAAAAATGAATGATTGGTGAATCCATCTTGCCTGTCAAAAGAGCTAGGGAGAGAGGGAGGGGGGTGTTTCTTTGCACCATATTGCTCTCTTCTGCTCTCTTTACTTTAACTGTCAAATCCTACCCACAGCAGATTTAATTGACAACCCTAACAATCTTAGTTCGCCAAAAACTGGATACGTTGGGGCTGTGACTTTGACAGATTTCTTTTGATGGCATTAAATAGTCCTTAGAAAATCATTCATCTACCAACCTAGAAGTGTTATGAAGTACATTTGATATGGATATAGAGTACGACCACACTATGCCTTGAGGCCGTCGTGATGTGGGAAGAAATAAATTTGGAGCAAAAATTCAGTTGACTAATCGTGAAAATAAAATGTGCACACACACGCACACACACACACACACCTCAGAAAGCCCTGTGTGAGCAGAGTCATTGTCTGTACATGAAAGAGCCCCTAGGGAACACTGTTTCTCAGTGGCTTTGGCGTTCTGTGCAAGGAATCCTTCCCCTATGGGTAACTAAAAACGGTTAGGGAGGGGGAAGACAAAAAACAACAGCAGCTGGCCAAGGGGCCCGAAGCTTATACCCAAAACATTCACAACCACAACTGCACACACACACACACACACGCGCATGTTTAAATCACCTTACCACACGATTACACACCAGCCGCCCAAGAAAGTACACACCTGCCGGCGTCACTGTGTACATTACAGCCTGGATCAGTGAGAAAGTACTGTGGGTCCCACTCACAGCACAGACACCTGCCCAGCTGGCTGCAGCGGCAGATGTCGTGGGACCAGTTATGCGTGTGGGCCTCACGCTGCACAGCCAAGAGGAATACTGACCCTGACCAGGAGCTGACGATAGGGTGACACTCAGTGTGTCACCACAAGGCATCCACAGCTACACAATCAATAATCAATAAGCTACGTGGAATATATTGAACTGTAATCACGCAGCAATTTACGATTGATAATTGAGAGAGAAATAGAAAGAAAGAGAAAAGAGAAAGCAAGACAGAGAGACAGACAGACAGAGAGGGAGAGAGAGAGCATGTGAGCAGGTGAGAGCCTGGTGACAGCAGGTGTTGTGGGCCAGCCGGTTCAGGTGAGCAGTTGGCTAGTATCAATACACCATCTGCCAGACCGGCTCACTCCAACAATGACATTTTCCTAGTGCTTAGTCACACCACCACAGGAGCTCAACGGGCCCATTCAGGGCCTCAGACCTCAATTCACTCAAACCCAATGACCCACCTCTATTTATGTCCGATTGACTCATTCAAGTCTTAAAAGTTTGAAAACACGATGAAAGTTCAAACGCAAGAGAGGATACTGTTTGTGTGGAATCCCTGTTGAAAGCCTCTCCGCTGGCACATTGGCAACAAGGATCTGAATTTGGCTCAGGAAACGCCACTGTGTGCGCACAGTGTTTCGTTGAAAATTAAACACATTCGTGAAAATAAATTAAACCGCTTACAAATCCTGGTTTTATTTTGTTTGATTACATAAGACCACTGAACCGTGACATTTGCAATTGGTTGGACCATATCATTGTAAATATGCTACATGGCAGGTCTAGACAACTAGGAACTCTCAGCAAGCAGAGACAATGTCAATGTGTTTTGGTCCAGCATTTAGACTGTAGTGGACCTCCATTGCTGTAGTTCCAGCCTCTTCAACTTTTATGCATTTTATTTTGCATCGAGTTCTTAAAAAAGAAAGGAGTCCATCAGTGGAAAATAAGACTGAAAGACTCTGAAAAGGCCTATCCAAGTTCTTCCAGGGGCCCGTGTCTGTCAGACCAACAACAAGGCCACGGGGTCAAATGAAATGTCCCTTGTGCTCAGAGACAGGGTTGTGTTGAGGCACCAATGTGGGGAAGGGAAAACAAAAATTTATCTGCAGCTCTGAAGATCACAGTGACGTTGGTCATTCTGAAATGGCCGAACTTTGGAACAACCAAGACAGCTCCAAGAGCTGCCCCTGCTGGCCAAACTGAGCCATAGCAGGAGAAAGCTGTGGTCAGAGAAGAACCACTGGGTTCCTCTGTGGAGATGGCCCAATCATCTAGACGGAGAACCACCTCTGCAGCCCTTCACCAATCAGGCCTTTATGGAAGAGGTTCCAGGCAGAGGCTGCTCTTTAGAAAAAAAGAAAATGACTTGCTTGGAGTTTGCCAAAAATAAATAAATATTTTCAGACGACAAGGAACAAGGCCATACCATGTCTGATGAAAGCAAAATTGACCTTTTTAACCTGAATAGAAAGATAAAAGCAGAAAATTGTGGTGCTTAACCCTGCCAGGTTCTTAAACAAACGTCTGAGAAAAGGCTCTGAACATAAGTATTAATGGTTTTTTTATTACAGCACAATTATTTTTGCACGTTTTCTACAAAACCGTTTGCTTTGTCAAAACAAACTCAATCAATTTTAGAAGTATAAGAAACTTAGAAAAAGCCAGGGGTGTGTGTGTGAATACTGAACGCAGTAGAGAAAACAAATAACTCTCTGCATGCCCTTATTTTCTCTATTATTTCAGCTAAGCTTGGTTCGCCTGCCTCACCATTTGTTTGCTATTCCTGTTCTACACTAATAAGCTTTAAATGAGATCTCTCCTGTGCTGATCACAGGAGATCACAGTGAATTATGCATAGGGCCTGGCTAACAGGGCCTCAGCACAAACACACGCCGCCTTTGTAGTGACAAGACACTCAACGTGTTCGCACAAACCCGACGGTAGACTTGACAGCACGGGCAATGTGAAAGAATTAATTATCAGGGTAAACACAGGGGACTTAACGATTCATTTATATTTTATATTTCAAATCTTGTAGTGGGTTTGAGCTTCGCCATTTAATGGCATTTCTCCAAACAAGAACAACCGAAAGGAGATGGTGGCTTGATTAACAAGGGAAAACTTGATTCCCATTATTTGAGTTAAAATGTAGATATTTTGGGGGTGGATGGTCTTAGCATAGGGCTGTCGTTATGGTGTGACCACTAGCTGAAAGGTTCTTGGGTCAAGCCTCATGTTCATTCAACCTTTAGGCATGCATGAGCAAGAAGACCAAATCTGCTCTTAAAGAAACTCAAAAAGATTATATTGAAAGATTCACTGTAAAGGCTTTGAATAAAAGCAATTTGTTTATTATTTGTAAAATTATATATATATATATATCCGTAAGTAAATATGTTAGAGCTACACATTTCAGTGGATTGTATTAGTATTTCTGCAGGCCTATTTAACTGGGATTTGCCTCATGTTTGAATTTGAATCATTGATGTTACTTCAGCTGTATTTCTGCCATATCTCATAACTCCTACATTGTTGAAAGTCTATATAGAAAATAAACACAACAAGGGCAATACCAAGACAAGGACACAAAAAGAAAAATTGGAAAGTTGTCGTATTGTAATGTCTACATTTAATCAAGCCTGGGTTAGTGGTGTGTGTGTGTGTGTGTGTGTTCCTTGTCAATTTGTAGCTGTCATAGTAGCAGTGAGAATGTTCCTGTAAGACCGAGGTCTGGTCTACCACATGCCTTTAGGGGACAATGCACCAGCGCACACACAGATGAACGCCAACACACACACACACACACACACACACACACACACACACACACACACACACACACACACACACACACACACACACACACACACACACACACACACACACACACACACACACACACACACACACACACACACACGTACCATGGGAAATAACTTTCATGCCATTGATCAGGAACCTACCTACCTTCAACATGTCTCCCTGATCCTAGGAAACCTGATCTACTGTAAACGAACATGCCAAATGCAATATCAAGGTTTCAAAATGTAAAGCTGATTCTGACATTTCCAAGCAAACATGCACATGCAAGTATATCACAAGGGTTAACATCTTAACATATTTGAACCGGCAATTATTCTGCTTATCACCACTTACCATAGAAAGATATAGAAAGGGAGATACACTGATACACTGACACACACACACACACACACACACACACACACATAGGTGATTCATCACCTGGTGAGGAGAGCGTGACCCTGACCTCCACCAGGGTGAATTTTGACGGTTCAACATGACCCTGAGCAGAGGTCACGGCGGTGTTATCACACAACATAATGACCATTAGGGTGGCCGTCCCTCACTAATACCTGATCTCCCCCGATGCTTAGGAAACTCAATATACGGCCCCCATAAAAAACAATAACACTGTTTACTACCCAGCGCAATCCTCTAACCACAAAACAAAATTGTTATCTTATTGCGGCTGACATTTGACACCGTCTCAATCCGCGGCCAATACACCCAGGACCGACCAAAGACACACGAATGCTCCAGCCTGCATCCTCCTTCAACCTCCATTAAGCTCATCCCTCCACCCCTCCTCCATCATCTGCAGCTGGGGAAGGGGTTTGGGTGGGGTGGGGGGTTGGCCTTTTGGTTGGGGTTCTCTTCTTCTACAGTGATGGGGTGTCGCCATGAGATCTCGGTCATCGACGTGCTGGTGAGAGACAAGATACTCGTGGTGTCTCCAAACCCCCCAGGGCCGACGCCGGGCCTTGACGGATTGACAGCGCTTTCGGATTCTGGTTTTGTCGTCTTATTTTACGGAGCCTGCGCAGCAATCAGTGTGAGGGGTGAAACGTGCGAGAGTGTGACTACCAGGGCTTTGACAGTACAGGCGTGAGAGGTCAGACCCAACCCAGCTCTGTCTATTTCAGCATGGGATGACCACAGCGCGTTCAATGGTATAGTGGACTTGTATATATGTGTTATTTGTTTTAATCAAGTCAGGTTGTTTTAATCAAGTCAAGATATAATTAGACCTATAATTAACGCGATGTAACCGATTAGGCCTGCCAGTTTAACAGATATTATGCCACATACAGAAGAGCTATGGTGGTTTTCATTTGAGGGTTTAGACAAGGATAGGCCTGCATTCTTTAATAAGGAAATCCGGTAGGTTTGAATAATAATGGTGACATTTACCTTTTTTAATGAACAATAATTATATGAAAGAACAAATTAAGAATCACGCAGTTGGGTTCGCTACTGTACACTTATGCCACAATTAGTTACTTGAATAGGCTAAAATGTAAAATTTGAGAAGCATTCTTTTGAGCGACAAGTCAAAACTAGTATTATAATTATTAAATGAAATAAAAACAAGTTAAGCCGTTAAGAACTATTTGGTTTCATACCATAGTATCATTTTATTTATTCATTCAACAGACATTTACACTCACACAATTTTATCCACGTTGATGAATCCAATTTCAGTTCAATATATTGTCTTTGTTGCCTTCTTATCTCAATAGCTCATTAAGGATAGTCTTGTTTACACATTTGATTCCCACTCAATGTCCTTTATATGTGGAAAAAATATGTTAATTGCCAATAGCAGCAATCTAATAGTGTGAAATCTTGTTCAAACTATTGGCGAATCTGAAATTTCCGCGCGCTTTTTTTGTTTTGCCAGTGAATATCACACACAAAAATCTTCAATTCAAGATGTGCTTCTTTTAAAACCTTTATTAACCTTTTATAATTACAGTTATATGAACAAACTACAACAAAAGAATTAAGCTGTTGAGCATGCCATACTCTGAGCATGGAGATGCGTCTCAAAAACGCAGTCATTGCATTTAGTGTTCTGCCTACATTGTACATTGACATTCCTTGGAGAGGCCTATACCTAATACCTTACGTATAGGTCTACTTATCATACCCAGAACAGTTACATTCCACGTGGTGCTATCATGAATGATCTGTTAATCTGGGTTTGGGCGGGGCGATTCAGCGGACCTCCCTTTGCAGAACTACAGGCCTCAACGTAGCCTTCGTGGGAACCTCATCGCAAGACCTTTTCATCAGGAGGCTGATGTTGGCTCGTGTCTTTTTTAATCACAACCGGGGTGTGGATCCGTGATGGAGCACTGCTGCAAACGTTGATCAATACCCCGACTGGAACGTTTGAGGTTGCTGCGTCTCCATTGATCTCGTGCAGTTCCCATTGATCCGGTGGCGATACATTCTACATACCGCATGTGCTCAGTGAAGGGGAGTGTATCGCTTACAACCCAGCTCGCATAACTCTAGTCTGGGTCCGCTGTACATAGCTCGCTCATGCGAGTCATCCCATCGGTTATGTGGCGACTGAATAGGCACAACATGGAACATGCGAGTCAAACGTGTCAAGTCGCAGAGACTACTCGGGTGTTTCTGTTTAATGTATCGTTGTCTGAACATCCTTCCCCACAAAGGGCTGTCCATGTCATCTTGTGAAAGCCGACAGATTTGGTTGCTGGCTGTCAGAGAAGGATATAAGCATCCCTCTTTGAGGAGACATCAGTGTTTTTTGGGACAGGTAGATGTACACTGGGGCCGTACGTCTGTGTGGGACAGCTCTGATCCCCCGGGGGTAAGTGGTCTGACAGAGCTCACCAAATGCATATGAATCTGTACGGATTAAAACCACATGGACGGCCTTTTGTTCTGGAACGTCACAATGTTGGCTTTCACATCAGCATCATCTCAACCTCAACTTATTAAATTACATATATATACTTACATATATATGTAAGTATATATATACACACACACACACACACACACACACACACACACACACACACACACACACACACACACACACACACACACACACACACACACACACACACACACACACACATACATATATACATACATACACATATATATTAATAATATATATGCCTTATTCCGCCATCTATGCTAAAATGATAAAAAGTAATTACCTTTTTTAATTCCTCCTACAAGTTGACTCGTCAATCAGTTAACCATTGCAAACCAGTTGAGAACTGGGTTAACGTGTCACTGAGCCCCGGTGATAGCATGCTGTGTATTACACTCTTAACTCAAGCTGTTGATATACCAGAACCCCGGCAGCGCTGGGAGAGGAGCACGGCGATGGTTATTACCAGACAATCCTTCCAGATCCCGGGCTTAATTCGGATGACTGAAACATATGGTGAATCATATCCGATTCCCCATTCCAGGAAGGAAGCGCTGTGCGTGACAAAGCACTTAGGTGCTAGATCCCAAATCCAATGTATTAACTTTGCTCTGTATTAAAGACTTAGATCTACTGTTGTGCAGCGGAGCAAAGCTTTACGCGCATTAGGGGGGCCGTAAGACCACAAGGCCTAAATTGGTGTTGTTCTTACGTTGCATTAAAGGGATGCACGAATCTACTGAAAGTCACTATTTCAGTAGTGGTCTACTTCCTAGGCAGCAATTATGGACATCCTAAATGTATTTACCAAACTAAAAGACAGACATAACCATGGCCATGTCTTGATAAAGATGGGTGGGAACGCCCAAAGTATTAAGCTTGCTTAAGCCTTGCCTATGATCTACTAATGCACAAAAGACACTGTTCACTTGAATTACGATTACACCTTCATTATTGTAGGCAACACCTGTGCAGAGGAGGAGAAACCTGGAGGTAACCCTAACCTGTTAATCCAATGACCACCCATCCACATACAGGATGTACCCAGGCGTGAGAACCTACACCCAAAATCAGCCGAAAAATAAAAAAAACAGTGTGCTTGGATACGGACACCAAAGGATACACACACACACACACACACACACACACACACACACACACACACACACACACACACACACACACACACACACACACACACACACACACACACACACACACACACACACACACACACACACACACATTAGTGCACACCGCGCAGCACTATCTTTTTCGAAACTCCCGATCTCTCACCTTACCGTCCACCCTTTCCCCGCCCGCGTGTTTCCAAAGTCAATTAGAGAGACGCTGCTCCCATTTGTAGGTGGAGAGGGTGAACTGAAGGCTGATTTAACAGCATCCAGTAGGACGGTGGGATGGGCCGGCGGTTGATGCGGCTACCCCCTACTGTGTTCAAGCCTCCATTTTAGTACACACACACACACACACACAGCCAGAGATATACAGGCCCCATGCTATGCTGAGCCCTACATTCAAACCCATTTTCAAGACGGGATGTGACAGGTTGTTTATGAAGAGGGTAGAAGTGAGGTGGGCGAGCACGCAAGCACGCGCGCACACACACACACACACACACACACACACACACACACACACACACACACACACACACACACACACACACACACACACACACACACACACACACACACACACACACACACACACACACACGTAAAAAGAATGCATCACATGAAACAACACTTTCCCAGCAGAGAGAAAATTTGAGGGGATTGGACTCTAGCCTAGCAGCGGGATATGGGTTACCACCAATCATAGCTGCTGGCACCCTTCTGTTCTGCAGGGACTGTGGGGTCCATGACTTGTCATCATCATATGCATCGTGTTTACAGTATCTACATGCTACCAACGTTCACAGCCTTCGCTATCTGCTGGCGTTTTGAGCGTGTTCCCGTCTGACAAAGAATTTGAAACCAGCCAGGGTACGAGGTTGGACGACGGACTGCTTTGCAGATCGTAGGACAGGCACTGATTGCATTTCGGGAAAGAGGTAGTCCTAGTCAAGAGCGACCCCCCATTAAATATAAATACCTTTTTGTCTGGCTGTTTAATCATTGAAAGTCCTGGAAATATTAAAGTGGCAATCTCGAAGATTTCCGTTTCTTTCTCTTTGGCCGTGCGCTCACTTTTCCGATATATTCAAACGTGTCACCACCGACACCCATTTCGGGACATTGATAATTATGGATGGGTATCGTTCGACAGACACCCGGTAGAAGAAAAACAGATTAAGAAGCACACATCTAAATAACTATCAGAGACACTTTAATATTGTTCAAATGGAAATGTAGAACAAACTAACAATACCTGCACATAAATCAAAGGAAAATACAACGGAGCATAAATATTTAATACATAGTTCTCTATTGAGGAATGCTATATGACACATTCAGGGTGATGGCAGACGGGTCGTGACCCAGGAATGGTTCTTCTGCCACAGGCTCAAACGGGCTAAACACATCAAGACACTGGGGCTCAGCCACACGCTTTCCCCTCTGCCTCTGTGTGTATTTGGTCCAGTGTGTGTGTGTGTGTGTGTGTGTGTGTGTGTGTGTGTGTGTGTGTGTGTGTGTGTGTTCCCCTTGAATGTAGGCTAATGCCCTGCAGAACTGACAGATTAAATGCCAATCTCAGGGTTGGACCGAAAACTCAGCCACAGGCAGAGTGTGTGTGTGTTCAACAAACCATAAATTGATGTATGCACAGCGAGCAGTGTATACGTCCAGTTTGATAGAATTCTGTGCTGTGTGTGCGACTTTGAGTTTGTGTGTATAAGTCTGTGTGTGCGCACATAAAAACAGCCAACCTCCACAGAAAACAACCATCGGTAAAGAGCACTAAAGGTCACTTTAGATTGCAGGTTGTTTAGAACTTCGATGTCATTCTTTGATGAGCAGAGAACATTTCTGACCTTAATGCCACTCGCTTCGGCTTGTCACTTTATTTAAACACACAATGTAAAGGCTAGGACAACCGTGTACGTGTATACTATGCACTTTGAAAAACATGTGTGTTGATAAACACACAAAACGGTTTCAATTGGCTTTCAATCTGGAAACGTAGTACACACCACACACATGTCCGAATGCTGGAACATTTCCCCCAGAAATTACTACCAAGCAAAAAATAATAATTTTAAAGCATTTAAATGTCCAGATTCAAGTTTTAGCCCTGTTATTTTAAGGCTGTGTGTAATCGTTATCCGAGATGGGAGAATATTAACCTGTTTTTCAAACAAAATAGCCCCACAAAACCACAGAGATAACTGGACTTACGTAAAAAAAAAACGTTTTTACATTGGATTTACACTTTATAATGATTTTATTTACCAAGCCGTGACCTTTTGCCTCAGGTAAATATGCGCTCAGAAATCAATGACGTGAAATCAGTGCAACAGCCCAGATCGCGATCTCCCTGATCAAATGCAACCACCGAGGGCAATAATGCATATTAACCACTTAGGCCATCGCTACGAACCGCCGTATTGACTTGGCACATTGACTGGTCTCATTTTAAAAGCCCCTATTTCATCTTCCTCGCTCATTTGTTTACTTCAGTATCTCTCTCTGTCTGACCTTTAATTTTAAAGAAACAAACACAGCAACCAAAAAATTAAATAAAAACCGGCTATACATTCAAAGCGTGACGTTTAGGCGCATGCCTGTATAAGCCTTTTCATTTTCAAGCCACTTATGAAGCAGCCCCTGGGTTGATGAGGGAGGTGTGAGAGGCAGCGCCAGCCAGATATACCATGGGTCCGGGTGATGCTGAGGAATTCACTAAGCTGCAGGTTGACGTATATCTTTAGCCACCAAGCCTTGAAACGCCACCTTCAGAGGGCCATCTCGCTGCCAGCCCCCCATAACCTGATGCTTAAGTTGGCCGGCACAACCTCGCTGCCACACTGACGAGGTGGCATCACCCGCCAACAGAGATCGCTGTTCAACATCTGGAGCCCATGTCCGGCCCAAGACATTATCCGTAGGTAGTCATGCATACTCACAGAGCGGGGCAACACTCGCAGTGTGTCAACGTAACATCTACAGTATGTAACAATGTGTACTTTCTGTGTGGATTCAATGTGTGCGTTGCGTGTCCCATTTCAATTAACATGAAAGACGTCTGGGTTGTTTTTCCATACACTTTTTCGCTCTGCTCGGTTCATGCATATTGAAGCCACACTAAGAGACTGAAATGAATGTCAATGTGTGTGGGAATTGGTGCACAATTTGAGAACAGAAATGCAGAATTCCAAGTTGGGTTCTAATTCGTTAAGCACTCACTCCCTTGATCATACAAATTACGAGAGACAGCAGAGGGTGGAACAGGCTCTCTCACACACACACACACACACACACACACACACACACACACACACACACACACACACACACACACACACACACACACACACGCCATAACATTTAATTACATGCTGTTGAGCAACTGTTTCTCTTATGCATTCCCCGTTCATTGATCTGAAAGGTCTACGACATTGAATTACACTATAGATTTGGGCATTGCAAATGCAGGCACACACAAACACGTGAATACACAAATATCCATGCTAATTGACTTTTTAGCATTCAGGAGCCATTTCATTAGCATTATATTTGTTTTCCCGCAGTAGGCTTCCGGCACTCTGTTCCAGCCGAGGAGATGAACAGCCGGTCGGAGCAGAGATAGACCACTGTGGGAAGCATCCAACCTTTCCGCCTGGTTAGAAGACCAGCCGCGTGTGCTGACTTCCTCCCAGCGCAATAACAAATAGACGGAAATAAAGTGGAGGAAAAGGACAGTGCAGGTCCGCCGGGACGGAAGTGTGAATATGGTTAAGCCGAGTAGGCTAACAATAACACTGATAGGAACAGAGACACATGAGTACTTCCCCCTGATAGAAGCAATACAGATTTACACACTGTAGTGACGTGCGTGTGCTCATAAAAACCTAACCTCATGCTGTGTAAAAAATATTCATATCTTAACCCTTACACCAAAGGAACAGATGGCAGAAGAGAAACTCCAAACTAAATGGTAAAACCCAAAGTTTTAGGTTGTGGGTGAATAACTTAATCAACATTCAGTATCATTCTGCCACGCAAACTGTAGCTGTTGGGATTCTATGCAATGAACCAACGTACAAAGCCCGGTCGAACCACAGAGGGGGGGTCTGGTCTCCAAGTTAACGGCTTTAATTCAACGTCACAAACTGGCTAGTCCAGCAAGTGAAGAAAGGCAGTTAAGCCTGTGAATCGCAGCACTGCGCTGTACATCTCAGCCCTGGTCAGCGATCACAGAAATTATTGGTCTAGCTCGCTGGATTCTGCTTTTGTTCAAAAGAGCCACAAGGCCCCGAAACACAACTTCCCTGCCAACCTGTAGACACACGTGTGTGTGTGTGTGTGTGTGTGTGTGTGTGTGTGTGTGTGTGTGTGTGTGTGTGTGTGTGTGTGTGTGTGTGTGTGGTACCAGGCGGTACCAGTGCGGCCCAGCGTGTGACTGAGCATGAGGCTTTCTGAGAAGCGTGCCAGTAGATGTGTGGCTAACCCTCTCTCCTTCACCCCACCCCCTTATTTCATCATGTGAGCACTCAGCGCAAAAAAAAAAAGAGTGTTTTCCAATGTGCGTGCTTTTTGTGCATGTGTGTGTGTTATTTTGTGTGTGTGTTATTTTGTGCGTGTGTATGTGTGTTATTTTGTGTGTGTGTGTGTGTAAATGTGTTATTTTGTTCAGCACATGTGTGTCCAGTGCCCTTGCCACTGAATAGGACATTAATTACATTAGCATTACAGCGGGGTGATTTCCAGTCGAAAAAAACTAAAAAGAAAACATTATTAACAGGAAAGACCTTTTTCAAAGACAAGTACTCTCCTATTCATTCTGGGTTCCAAAATAAAACTGCATGAATTAGCCCTGATGGAGGGCATGAAAGAGACAGAAAGGACAGGAAGAGGCACACCAGAGCCACATAAAAGAAGAAAATCTGCTCTAATCAAATTGGGCAGAGCAAAGTAAATAGCTTCACTTCTGATGTTCTAGTCAAACATTCATAATGGGGGAAATACGGGAAATACTGCGTCTGGCCGGGTGAAAAGACACGCCGATAATAACCACTGATCACTTGGAATGAGACGTCTCAAAAAGGGCCCAAAGATAGCCACTAACCCGGGGGTATCCTGTCAACACTGTCCGGGTTCAGCCACACAACACAGCCTTTATTTGTCCCTCAAAGAGGACAACGTGTGTAGTGTTTCACCATCGTGAGCCTGATGCTTCAGACCACTCACACAGCTGGAATAGAAACACCCAATGTAATCACTTAGGGGTTGTTGAGCAACATCAAACCAGTCTGTAATCAAACCGTCTCTCTGGCCTTTACTAAAACAGCCCTCACCAGTAGAGTAACGGGGGTTTGATCACCCAGATTTGTATTAACATAGTGTGCCGTTTTTACATGTTGACATTCTCTTTTGTGTTGTTGCTGTTAATTGTTTGTAACTTTTACGCAATGACCTGATGCTGCCTGACCTGACCTGCTGACCTGATACCAGAACGGCTCAATGCAACTTTAACTAAAGGTTCCAAAATAAACCACAAGCATTAAGTCTCTCCTCCGTTGTATTTGTTAAACTAATTTCACATGCGCACACACCGGTCACATAGACACAGCAAGGATCACGCATGCCTACTCCTTTCCTGCACTTCCTCCCTCATGGATGCAAATATAATCAAAATGCTAAATAGATCCAAGCTTAATCTCTCTGTTTTTATGCAGATCTCGGTGCGTGGGTGTCTGTGTGCGCATACGTGTGTGTATATGTGTCTCTGTGTGCACATGTGCGTGCGTGTGTGTGCGTGCGTGTGTGTCCGCCACATGTACATGTGCGTGTCTACGGGTGCGCACACATCTGTGTCTGTGTGCGAGATCTCAATGGCGTGGTAAGCAACCTTTTGAGAATTGGTGGGAACAGACATGGGGGAAATCACATTAAAACACACACACACACACACACACACACACAATAAGTGAGAGGCAGTGGGGGAGATTGAGATTGCAGGCGCACAGTGACGGGGGGGGGGGGTTGTGCAGGTTCAGAGCTGCTGGGTGAGTCCCCACCCTGAACCTGACGAGCTGTGCTCCACCCTGGCGTCTGCGGGGGTTCACACCAGGCTAAACTAAACATGTGTTTGGTGAGCCAGTAGATAAGACATTCAGCGGCACATGGGTAGGAGTCATGGATAGTCCCGTATCGGATCACATTTAAAATGGAGATGTTGGAAACAGCCCATGTGTTCATCATTAATAAATTATCATTAATAGATTAAAATGGTATATTGTATAAAAAAAACGGCCTGTGTTGCCCCCCCCCCCCGAAAATAAAAATGTTGGTGTTAGTGGAGTATGTATGCGTGTGCTTGTTTGTGCGTTAGCATGTTTGTGCATGTGTGTGCTTCTGCTTGTGTCGGTGTGTTGTGTACATGTGTGTTTTTGTAGGTACATGTGTATTTTTGTACATGTGCTCATATTTTGTACAGGTGTGCTTGTGTGCGTGTGTTTGTGTATGAGCATGTGCGGGGTGTAAGCACACGTGCATGTGTATGTGCATGTGTGTAAATTGTAATAATATGGATAATGTACAGCTTGTTTCCCCAATAAACTTTGTAATTTAAAAGTAGTCTGTGCGTGAGAATGTATCCTGCTCCTGTCATAGCAGCTCTGCGCAAAATGTAATGCGCAAAATGTAATAAGCTGCAACAACGTGTGTGTGTGTGTGTGTGTGTGTGTGTGTGTGTGTGTGTGTGTGTGTGTGTGTGTGTGTGTGTGTATATGTGTGTGTATATGTGTGTGTGTGTGTGTGTATATGTGTGTGTGTGTGTGTGTGTGTGTGTGTGTGTGTGTGTGTGTGTGTGTGTGTGTGTGTGTGTGTGTGTGTGTGTGTGTGTGTGTGTGTGTGTGTGTGTGTGTGTGTGCATGCGCATGCAGATGTGTGTGAGCGTGTGTGCTCCATTACTTGATAGAGTTCCTGAAGTGGTCCTCCGCAGGGTTCTTCACAGTGCAGCTGTTCAGGAGCCACAGGTCAGCCTCTGACGGGTCGTCTGAACACAGGGGAGGAGGGAGAGGAAGGGGAGAGAGAAGCCTTAGTCCGGGACCACAGGGTCTCTGAACCACAGCGCGTCGCAGGGGGATGCACCCGCCACACCTTAACCTTGACCAAGTGTCTTGTCAAGAAAGCGTCAAAAAGTACATTGATATACATCTCAACGTCCGTCAATTACAAATAATGAATGAGAACATGAAAGATAATAGATACACCAAGCTGTTATAGCCGAGAAACAACTCTTGCGCTCTAATTATTGAAATATCATTCACAATTGTTCTCACGTCGAAAAAAAATAAAGATTGTTTTCCATGTCATTTCCATAATCACCGCTAATTGCACGAATATGGATTCATTAAGATGCATTAATTGTTATAACTTTCTTGTTAGACGCAATAAAATGTTTTAACCATTATCCCAACCTCCCATCAGCAATCACATTGTCATAACATTCCCATTTAAGTATGTCCCTTCAATCTTCATCATTCACACTCAAACCGATGTGGACATCACACGGTACCCGACCAAGGGTATAATTTGGACTTGGCCGGGTTCATGCATCCATCAGGAGAAAGGGGCCAATGTTCTGTCTTGTGACACCAGGCTCGGCAGCTACACTCCAGGCACCGATGGCGAGCGCCACACGGCACGGCCAGGACACACACGCACGCACACACACAGGGGACAAGCCGCGGTGGTCGTGTAAAGCTAGCTCCTTTACGCCAGGTTGAACCAGATATTTCACTTAGCATTCTGTTCTCCTTCCGCAGTCAAGCATGTGAACACACACGTGCACGCACACACACACTAGATTGTAGCAGTCAAGCATTCACAATACTCTTATGTTGGGTCTTCATAAGCAAGACGTGTGCCACACACACACACACACACACACACACACACACACACACACACACACACACACACACACACACACACACACACACACACACACACACACACACACACACACACACACACACACACACGTGTGTGGGTCACAGCATGTAGTGAAAAGTGTGACCAGTCACACCTTATTTTGGCAACATTGTCATTCTCTTTCATTCTCTTTAAACACACGTATCACCTGCCCACACACACACACGCATACTTTCATACTTTTAAATACAAAACTAAGGACCTCAGAGCTTAAGGGCCACCTTGACTCTTTAATTCATGTCATCAGTTTGATTAATGTTGTGAAACAACTGTGTTATTGTACTTTTTTTTTTTTTTTACCAAAAATGTAGCTTTGTTTTATGATCGCCCCTATGTGTGTCTTAAGGGAAACAAACTATACAAAAAAAAACAATGCAGTGTGTGAATGATGTAAGAACACAATGCATTAGTGCAGCACCATCCAGCATCCATTCAGCCTTTAAAAAGAGAACAAACGGGCAGAATGTGGGTTAGGTCTAGCGGGGAGGCAGCGGCCCATTTGAACCCTCTTGGATTGAGTTAAAGAGGACTCAGCCGACCAGCGGAGCAACATGAATAATAGTGGCTCTGAGGGCCATAAATCACGGGGCTGTTTTCAGATTGCTGGGTTTGTTTGTATGCGCCACGCGCAGGCGACTCGCTTTGATTGTGACAGGGTCCGCAAGAGAAGGTCACATAACTTTATTGATCGGCCTTGGGGAAACACCCACAGGACGGCCTGTTTTGCCTACCTTTATTAGTCTAGTTTTTTGCATTATAAACACACACACACACAGGGCCGGTGGGAGTGGTCTCAGCTGTGTGGTTGCACTCTCCGTTCAGTCCTGGGGGAGGCTGCTCCTAACGACAATAACAACCTCTTCATCACTGTAACGCACACACACACACACACACACACACACACACACACACACACACACACACACACACACACACACACACACACACACACACACACACACACACACACACACACACACACACACACACACACACGCTTGTACAGTGAAATAGGCTTAACAATGCAGTATGGCCATAGGAACACTTACGAAATGCATTTGTTCTCACAAACACAAACACATTAATTAAAAGGAGTAACATCCTGCACTATACAGCCCCGTGAGATTGCAGACCTCCGAGTCAATATTAGAATATGAGAGAGTGGGAGGGAGAGAGGCTTCTGAGAGGGAGAAACGGGACGCAAGTTTGATGGAGTTGAAGGAAAAGGAAATTAAAAGGACCAGAAAAGTTCTTCAGAGCAAAGCCAGACCATTTACTGGCACAATTGACTCCAGAAAACGAAAACAATTTCCCTTGCAGATTGTCAAAAAGCACTGCTACTCCGCCTGCTCCCAAATCGGACCATCAGACTGGGGCCAAGATCCGGTCCACAACAGCATACTCAATTGAAGTCTGTGTTTAACTCAGGACCCTGAGGCCCTCTGATCTCTGAAACTTTTCACCACTAAATAGGTGTGACGCTAATGAGACGAGCCATCTGCTGATTCCAACTTTAAAAGCACTCCGACCTTGCGACCTGTACAGAGCCCATTGGGCGCAGACTCAGAGTGTTGTTGGCTACAGATTCTGTCCATCATCTTGTCATCATCAGTTGAATGAAGTATAACATAGGAGATAGATAAACTGCATTAAACTGCATTTACATGTCTAAAAATGTCGGTGTACAGATTTCAAATCAAGGGCTGACTCCATGCAATGCGGTGTCGATTTTATTCTAGCTTGTTGTTTGACAAAAGCAGTGGCTTTGAGGCAGGTTGTGTCCGTGGGGTGTGTTTGTTTCTGTTGCAGCGGGAGGTTTGGTGCTGCAGTTTCAGTGCAGCGGGGCTCTGATTTGGAGGTGCTTATACGCAGCGGCAGCATTGCTGTGGGCTCATGACAGCACTATAAGTCGGTGGGGTGGGGGCTAATCGCTCAGAGAGGCTGATACATGCTGGAACTCTAGCTAGCCAGCTGGGTTAGCCAGGGGTTGTTTTTACTGTGCCTCCCTGTGACAGAGAGGGTTAGTCTACACAGAGAGACACAGAGAGAGAGAGAGAGAGATACAGAGAGAGAGAGGCAGGAAGAAAGACAGAGACTAGCTGAGAGAGGGACAGAGAGAGATAGGGACAGATAGACAGACAGACAGACAGTGAGAGGGGGGGGTTGACATTTCAATAGGAATATTAAAGTAGTTAATGAGGAAATAGGAGGTGTGGTAAATCAATGTGCTGGCACTGTGGGTCATAATGCGATGCTGTCCCCAGGATGGAGGAGAGATGAACAGCAGATCCAGAGGAGGCGAAAACAGAACACATATTTGATAAATGGGTGGGGGCCCGTCGGACTACAGATGGAAAATTACCACTTTTCACTGTCCATTTACATCCTTTCCCTATGTTGGCATGCAATTACTCACAAAATGAAAAAGTGCTTGATTCAGCCGGAGCCACAAAACGATTCAATCCATTACTTTTACTGCATAGGCTCAAAAATTACCACATAACCACAGACCTATAATTCATGTTTGTACCACAACAAACAACTTACAACCTACGCGAACAGACAACTTTATTTCATCCCTGATATCGCTCGCCTATTCTATCATTGGCAGAGAAACCAAGAGGAGATGATTTAAGTGAATGCACTTAAAAGTCCAACCTTCCAACCTAAAAGTATGTTGACACAAACCTCCAAACTTGGCTTTGCATAGAGGGGATTTGCTACGACGTTGCAATCCAGCCAATGGGTCGCAATTTGGTTTGATTATGATTTGCATGCCATGGCAAATCAAGCCTGCCATGTTAATAGAGAAGAACACTTGATCCACAGTCTGACGGTTCAGCCTGTATCTGATAGTACAGAATCAGAACGGCAAAAATAAAGTCATTCTGGTGTGTGTGTGTGTGTGTGTGTGTGTGTGTGTGTGTGTGTGTGTGTGTGTGTGTGTGTGTGTGTGTGTGTGTGTGTGTGTGTGTGTGTGTGTGTGTTTGTAAAAATCGGGCATGGTCATAAATCAGCCCATTTCCTCTATTATAGAACTGACGGACTATTATAGATTAGGGTTTTATGAAGCACAGATCAATAATACTAATAATAGTTCCAGGACCCTGACTCTAGGACTGGATACAGAGGTTGAAAGAGGGAGAGCAAAACAGGGAGTTGGAGGGGGGGGGGGGGGGGGGGGGAGAGAGAGAGAGAGAGAGAGAAAATGAGAGAGACGGACCATCCTAGTTAAACTCAGCCACACACACGCATAAACAAAATGTACTTTTGTTATTCATCATTGTCTTGTCACAAATAGTATTTCACCTGCAGTGCTAATATTGTTGACAGGCGTGTCAATAAAGCATTTTGAATTAGATCTTGGCAGGGGGCTGAGGTTCAGAAGGTAAGCCACGGCAAGTTGCTTCCCTGAGAAATGTGCAGTGATAATGAACAAATAAATGAATTGATCGCTGACGTCTGTGTGAGGGCAGTGTCTCCTTGTTAAACCAGACATAATCTGGGATCCAGCGGTCCTATGTTATAGCAAAACTACTGGATGGAGACGGCACAGAGCCTGGGCCGGATACCAACCACTATGGCATTAATAGAGACGTAGTAGTTGGTAGAAAGAACCTTTCTTTGTTTCTACCAAAGAAAGGTCCTTCGTATGAGTGAATGAAGTTTTCAGGAAGGGACTTTAATAAGTGTATTTCTGCATTGGCTAGTCGACACGGTGAGGATTTGAAACCTTTACAGACACTAATTTTACAGTTTCCTACAGCAGGCACGAGTTTGTGCTTACCAATTATGGGCGTGCACATCCCTGACTCCAGCCACGTGATTGGTCAATACAAATTTTAAGAAAATATTGAAAAACACCCAGTTCACCCAGATCTGAGTTTGTCTGCAGTTCACACACAGTATTACTGATTTGTGAGACTAGGTCAGCCATAAAAGATCCCTCGTCGTCGCTTTACAGCCTGAGAAACAACAATTGTGTATCAAAAAACAATACTGTAGCAAGCACCATAACGTTTACATTAGGGCTTTGACTCCAAACTTCGTTATTCAAATATAATTTGAATATTAAAAAAATATATAATATTTAAACGAATATTAGGCAGCCCTTAATATTCTAACCTTTTATGGGCATTATTTTTTGTAAACGGGACATAGACAGACTCATTTCACGGATTCCTGTGAGACCAGGTTGCCTTAATTACATCTGTTGCATATTTAAGGTGAAAACTAAATGTCAAGGGAAAGAGGCGGTGGTTGCAAAAAGTATTTAGATTGCTTACTATTATCGCTTATTATTATAAGTTCACTCATTGCTATAATGGTTTATTCGTTTCCCAGTATCATTTCCTTAATTTAGAAGACAGTTTTGTTCATTTTTGAATTGTAAAATAAATAAAATCATTTTTTGAAGTTGCAAGTTTTTTTAATTATTGGAAGCGAGTCGAGCTGACCTTGCCTGCTGTACCCACGGCCCAAAATAAAGAACAGCCAAGACAATATCCTCAATTCAAACATGCCGTTTCATTTGGCCTCAATTGGCTACGGATGCGAACTTGGAATGAACATGCACAACAGGGATTTCTAAAGGTTACTGTACAGTGGCGGAGACTGCAGGAGCTGAAACATCACTACGGTAGAACTAAGAAGGTTCTACGAGCGCTTCAGATCAACCTTACCAACGAACGACGTACGAAAGAGATTCGTAGCAAAGAACGTTTCGGGAAACAAATACCGGTGCTTTTGCACATGGTAAGGCTATGTGCGCGGTGCGCCATAGCGAGACCCCCTAAAAGATGAAAAGATAATTCAAACCCTTCACTCACCGTGTGCCTAATGCTTTACAACATTTCCACCCTCTCCATCAATCAACATATTTTTAGGCTTCAGTGAACTATGCTATTGCTTTTATAAATAAATAGAACAGAATAGAACAGTTAAAGTTTGGCGCGGCATGATACGGAACTCTCCAAACAGTTAGCAACCAATCAGATTGCTTGATTTTAAACCACCTGTTTTATAATAATACATATTCAAATATATTTGAATATTAATATTAATAAACAAACAAACTTCAAATGTGATTTTTGGGCAAAAGTCAAAGCCCCAGTTTACATTAAGCAGACGCTTTTATCCAAAGCCACTCACAAAAAGTACATTTGTCAGAAGAAAGACACAGAAGCATACAAACCCACATGGGGACAATTAGCCGTCAGATGTGTAGTGCAATAATTCACATTACATAGATTCTGATTCACACTTGGCCAATATGTGAAGGAAAGCAAAAGCCAGTCCATGGGATTACATGGCCATGAAATCAGACTTTCTGCAAATATACTCGTCAATCGTGGTTTTTAAAGTGAGGGAGATCAGCCATCATGCTGCATGCCAGACTGTCAATCACACAGCAAAGCAAATTTGGCCAATGACAGGATCCCCAATTATGCTTTCAGCTCATGCTTCATGAATATGATTGGATTGTGGATATTGGATTAGAAAAAATAAGTCAGACTAGGGAATTTAGTTTTAGTTCATAAATCATACTGTTGAAAGTCATCACAGTCCCTCTATTATGAACTGACCAATGGCTAGGCTATGCTAGTATTATTAGTACACAAACATGGTGACTTGATTCTGACATTTGTTGCCAGGAATCAGGAACGTTGTCGAATGCTTTTATGCAACTGTGAGTGTTTACGTGCGTTATTGCATACCATCATCAAGTCTTTTGCATCATCTTTTCAGAGCTTGGTACGACTCCGATTCCATCGGACACGCAAAACAGAGCCCTGCGACGGAGGCTGTGATTTTTGGTGTGTGTCTGTTCGTCGCAGTGGATCCTCCTACATATTCTTTATATACATTTATTTATGCATACTTGATCCTGGGTCATATATAAACCATTTCAATCACAGCCCTCCCTCGGCAGAGACGGGGAGACACGGGTCAGGGAGCAGGTGTGTGCAGCAAATAGGAAAGGCTGATAGATAGAGTGATGGATGGCATCGGGGGAAAAGGGAGAGAGGGGGGAGAGAGAGAAGGATGAGGGGACACACGAGCCCTGGCTGGTCCCGCCGACCCAGATGAAAACAGAGCCAAAAGGGATAATTCAAACGACAGGAGGAGCAGGGGCAAAGAAAAGTTTGGGGGGAAAAAAAAGACCAGGAAAAAGAATAATAGCGGAGGAAAAAAGACAATGGAAGGAGGGAAAGTGGTGGAGTGATGAAGAGGGTCCGTGAACAGGAACGCCGAGACGAACGACAGGGAGAGAGGGAAGGCCAACTGAAAACGATAGTAATAAACGGAAGGGAGCGATGAGAGAGGGATGGAACGGTGAGAGTCCGATAACAGACATGAACAGAAGTACAGGGATCAGGTTGCAAAATGAGCAACGGACGAGGATAGATGATGGATGAGCAGGAGAGCAGCAGAAGAATAACATTTCGATAAAACAGATACTATTTGTTGGATAGCTCTTGCTTTGGGACTGAATCTACAAAAGAAACAGAAGGCTTTGTTCACCTGCCCTCAAACACTTCTTGTCAAACACAATAGTGCCATTTTAAACAGGTATATTGTAGGATTACACGTATAGCAGATGTTTCGGGCTTGGTCAAGTCACACTTTGTTTGAGAAACATTAGTTGCAGTGGTGTATGCATTGTTGTAATTGCTTAAGTACCGTATGTGCTTGGATAATTGTTCCGTGTACTTACACACAAGAGAACGAGAACGAGAGAGAGAGAGAACAAGAAAGAGAGAACGACAGAGAGAAAGAACTCAGCTGTGGGGTCACTCGTGCACATGTTGGCCGCACATGTTTTTAAGCTATCCACATGCTAAATGTGTAATGTCTTGGTACCAAAGTCCCAATTGAATGTTAATGAAAGAATTTACACATTTTTCTATTATTGGCATCTGGAAGGGGCAGTTGTAGACCACAGACTACTGAAGTAAATGTGGAAACAGTTGCAGAGAGAGGGACGTTATTGGATCTTTTTTCTGCTCTCTCTCTGAAATCGTACTACAGTGCCTTTAATATGATGTGATTTAGATGTTTCCCATTTATACATTATCAGTTTGGATATAAGCTGTATTTTGCGGATTGCCGTTGGCCTGAAACAGTACACCTTGGAATCGACACAGCAGTTAGGAAGTTGACAAATGCAGACTTATCTTATCTGATATCCAATATTGACATTGGACACAAAATATACTGTGACATCGCAGTGGAAAAACACTGACAAAAGAACGACAGAGAAAGCCTCAACCGACTGATCCTAGTGTTTCATCCGTTTGAGTAAAAACACAAGGTTTAGCCTTGAAAGAAGAGCAAGGAGTCAGATGATCAAGCTGTTGTTATCTTTCAAAAGGAGGCAGCACTGAGAAGAGGGAAGGGCCAGCCGGCGGCTGTTGAGGTTCAGATAGCCCTAACTGGGCAACACAGCAACAGAACGCCACAGGGCCATTATATCATCAATATTCTATCGACAGCCTGGGGCACTGTGAGGAAAACATCCAATCCAGTGTGAATGGATGAACTTGTGAGATTAACTCGTACCTCCAAAGTCGATGGACGGGAGGGCAGGACTGATGGTGGCACTTTGTTCTTTTTTTTACATCACTATGGTACCGATTCACCTTTGAACCATTTTAACAAAATAGCCCAAAATGTACCAAGCTAGTTCCACTCATGCTTGCTTTTAGGAGACATTATGGATATATGATTTCTCAGTGTCGACTGACGATACAATCTAGATGCAATTTTCAAAGGAGGGCAGAATGACTCATCTGCAATGGTAATCTAAAGTGAGCAAAAACTATTTTGCAGAGGTGTTGTAAATGACAGTATTTTACTGGTATAAAAAAAAAAAAAAAAAGTATGGTGCGGTAAAATGAGTCCCAACTACAGGCATGGAAGAGCGAGGCGATGACGGGTGTAATTGGACGAGCATGCATGTACCTGATACTTTAACACAACAAATGCCAGCCGCTTTTCTTCATCTCTCACCCTGTCCTTTTCTTTCTATTTAACCACCCGATCCATAGCTCTCATTATCCCTCCCTGCTTGTTCCTCGGCTCCTTCTGTTGAAAACAATCTCCTCTTGTGCGATGGCATTCCCTTCTTCTACTCCCGTGTGTGGGTCTCAGCTCTTAGCCGCATCATTTACACCCCCCCAACCAAGAGAGAGCGAGAGTGACAGAGCTCAATTTTTTTTGTTTATTCTGTAAATTTGCATTGCAATAACACACCAACGCTAACTTGTTACGAATAATTCTAAGGAGCGCTCTAAGAAAAGGTTTGAAAAGGGCGTCAAACACCAAAAATAGACCTATCCATTGGACACTTGAAAGATGGAATCCAAAACGTTGCCTTGGAATCTGTTGGATTTCAGGCGCGCGGTACAGTGTTGGGTGGCTGTTTTGTGTCTCACATTTTACTCTCTCGCAAATATAAAAAGTAAACAATTTCCCTTCTATTTCCTCTTGTGTTTCCATCACAGGGTGGCTGAGGGGAGTCTGCCCTGGTAGGCAGGCAGGCAGCCCTCGCCTTCAGATCCTTGCTTTATTTATGTACGGGGGGGGAGACCGAACCCTGGGAGTCCTGCTCCCACTCCCAGGCGTCGTAAACCAATCACACGCGGCCCTTTAATCCCCGGGCCCTCGCTCTTCTCCCTCCCGGCCCTCACTCGTAATGCCTCCTGATGATAGATATTATGTCTAACCTGGTCTCCATTAATACCGCCGCTGCCTCGACGGGGGCTACTTTAACTTTCCGAACTACCCGCGGACACTCCCCCTAAACAGCTGTACAAACAGGATGTCCAACCCTACGGCGGGAGCGGCGAGCTACGGCCCTGCTACAGAGAGCTGCAAACATCACCGTTCATGCTGAAGTTCCTACAGGGGTATCACGTTGATGCTGGGCTTAATGTAGACATTCTGGTCAAATTATACTCCCGGCTGATTCGCAAGACGCATCAATCGAGACGCGACCGGCATCTGTTTAACTTGAGGATACAGTTGGCCTTTGCCGTGATTACATCACCAACACGGGATGTATAGAAGTCATACACATTATGCACTCATACTCCCCCTGTAAGGGAGGACTGGGGGAGTTAGGGTTGAATCATCCTGACATCAAATACTATCTCGCTAAAGTAGGATGTCTATTCAAAATCACCCCAACATGTGTTCTTACATGTTTATCCGAAACACATGTTTGGGTGTGAGACTGGTTTCCATAGCAAACCAAAAGGGATCACTGGTGTTTCTGAATACTGTAAGACGATATACGAGGGCGGGAGCAGAGACACGTGTACCGGTACGTGTGCCTGAGTGCGTGCACATGTGTGTGTTTGTGTGCGTGCACGTGTGTGTGCAGACGTTCGCCCTGAGGGTCAATATGATTCTCCTGATGGTTGCGACTACAATACTATGTGAACCACCAAAACCATGACCTACTTTCACCCCCCCCCCCCCACACACACACACACACACACTCTTCTCATCCTGTCTCTTTCCCTTATATCTCCCGATCACAGATGCATTATCCTCATACCGTCCCTGTTACACACATACACACACACACACACTGACCTTGGGATGGATTGCGGGGGGGGGGGTCTTGACGGGAGCGGGGGGGTAGAAGGATGGCTCTGGGGTGAGCGGACACACTTGACTGAGCTAAGGGGAAGTGTCTGAGCGCGGGAGCTGGGGGGAGCAGGGGGTAGCTGGGGGGGAGCAGGGGGGGAGCAGCGGGGAGCAGCGGGGAGCAGCGGGGAGCAGCGGGGTCGGGGTGTCGTCTGCCTGGCTGCGCGGCTGGATGGCTAGCTAGCTGGTTAACCGGCTGGGCGGGACACCATCTGGCCCCGGCTGACTTGGGGGCCTCCGTCCTGGGCGGCCGCCTGGCCCCCACGCTGAGGGGAAGGTGGACGGTGTGCCGCGGCGTGGGCTAATCGTGCGTTGCAGAGGGCTGAATGTGAGGGGGGTGAAGGGGTGAGGAGGTGAGGCAGGTCACTCAAACTTCTGGCCCAGATCAGATGAGGGGAGGTTATGTAAGACGTGTTAAAGAGAACATTTCTGTGTGTTTTCCAGCATGACCCCGGCTGCGGTCTTAATGAGTAAAGAGAGAGAGAGACATTTTCATGAGAGAGGCTCAGGTGTGGGGTCACCAATTGACGAGGAGCATGCACATATGCACAAATGCTTCATGTGAAATAGCTTCATGTGTCACCGTACCAAAGTCCCACTCGAATGTTTGTCAATTTTATTTTAAAAAAAAAATAGGCATGCCGGTTTGTTGGGCATCTTGGATGGTTTTCCGTTAGACATTAACATGGTTAATACAGTTAATGTGGAAACAGTTGAGCTAAGGAAACATCGAAATTAACTTCTGCTAGGAAAAAAACCCTTGATGACTTCTTTAAGAAAGCAATCTACAGACACACAGACAGAGAGGCAGAGAGGCAAAAAGAGAGAGAGAGAGACAGAAGGAGAGAGAGAGAGCGAGAGACAGAGCAGGAGAGCAGGAGAGAGAGAGAGAGAGACAGACACACCCACACAGCCAGACAGAGAGAGAGACAACAGGACCGTTCCCGGCAGTGCTGCTGTCTAAAAGGTTCATTCTCCTCAGGGAGGTGTGGGCGTGCTGGTGTGTGTGTTCACCATGCCAGCCTGTGTGTCTTTTTGTGCTCGCTAGCCATGGCAAAGTGTAAGAAGAAAAAAAATTGTATATTTGACTTAGAGTGACACTCTGCAAACACAAACACCCACACAGAGAGGGTGTTTATACGCACACAGGGTCCACACGGGAGATCAGTGGTCTGTTTATCTGTCAATCAGGTGGCGATATTACTCAGTTGTCATGAGCATATGCATGAACAGACACACCCATCACACACACACACAATAATAGTTTGCCGGCAAGATAAAACTGTGTTTGTGTTATTTCAAAGGGATACTTTTTTTTAAAGTAAATGACGGTTACACTTTTTTTTTTTTATATATGGGAATGCGTACATTTTTGTTTTCTTATTGTGGCCATCTTATGCAAAAAGTATTGCTTATGTGGATTTGTCAACTAAATACTAAACTTTAGTGGCATCTATTTTCATAAGTATCCCAAAATACAGTCAACCAGGACAGATGCCCCCTGTGGCTTTAACAAGCAGAACCCATTATAATGTTGAGTCACCAATCATACTGTTAACATAAGAAAACCTCTGTGTCTAATCTAATCTAAGACATCCATGGTGCTAAACTCCTATGCAGTGGTACGTTTACCTCAAAGATCACCTGACCAAGGCGTTACCACAACAACAGGAGAGCCATGTTTGAATGTATGGTTGCTACTTTGATTTATGTACTTATTCATATAGCCAAATCTGCAATGTAGATTGCAGATTTGGATTTCCTGGATTGCCTTTTGCATTTCCTGTCTAAGACAGGAAACGTATATGCAAATGGTAACTGTTGAGAAAAGCCATAACATGTGTGGGACTGGGGGAAAATGGGCCCAACCAAGAAGACACAAACGGACAAAGGCACGCGCACACGCACACACAAACTTATATCGAAACAACATCAATAAGGATCTTGACAGGCTCTTGCCCTAGTCCCCTAGCACCCTGTTCTGGGGGTGAGTATGTGCGTGTGTGCGTGTGTGCGTGCGTCCGTGGGTCCGTCCGTGCACGCGTGCATAACTGTGGCAGTGCATGCTGTGTTAGGCACAGCATGGCGCCCACCAGAGCGTTCACAACACAACAGTTCCACAACATCTTAAAAACGGCCGCTCACTTGAGAACGGTCCTAAACAACCCTTTGAGTCCATTACATTGAGGGGAGGAAAGGGAATGAGCTGGAATAAGATGTAGGCGAGGAGATTCACATAAAAAAAATAATAACTTCAGAGCGGGGAGGCTACGAGTCAGAGAGCATTGAGAAGTCAGATAACAAGTCCGATAGAAGATGCTGGGCTGGGCCCGGCCAGATGTCAGCTCGCCGGTCGCAGTGGGGCAGGGATGTCGAACCAGAACACAAAGTGGGATTGAAACTGTTGGACTTGAAACAATCTACTCAGGGTTTGTCAACGGTTTGTCCGGCGGTTGGCGGTTGTCCGCGGCGGTTGGAAGAGAGGACTGCATTTTGAATTCAAATGATACAGTAGACAGGGGTCCATCTCCCAAAGCCCACAGAAACGGTCAGGGGAGAGCGATAGAGTCTATAACCCAGCAGTTCAGTCTGGTTTCCAGTGTGAGACGAGATGAGATGGCAACAGCTTACTCACAAGAAGTGACCCACACATAAGTAGGATTTCCACTGCACGGAAAATAAAACATGCCAAGATGCCAATCGTCGAATAATTGAGCATCCTAGGGTCCCTAGTGTAGTTATGTGCTCGCGACCGATCGCACGCAAAATGCCAACGACATGCTCAATACCATGGCCTTAAGAGTAGACTACAGTCCGCTCTGTTAACATTGAATCCATGAACTCTAGTCTATATTTATGTTGTTGATTATGCAATCAAGGAAAGATGACACGCACTTTTGGGAACTATAGATCTAATAACCATCCACTGACGATGATAATCCAGAGTTTTTCCTGGTGACTTCTCATGTTAGTCACTGCGTTCCCTCACAACCCAACCCGTGGGCCCCCTGGTATGTGTACTTCCTAGCGGCAGTGAATATGCAGCGGGGCTACAGGAGAGGATTCGGGGCGCCCCTGCAGAGGCCTGCTTCCAATCGCCCCTTTTGATTTGCTCCAGCGGGCAGCTGCCGCAGAGCGTGACCGGCCGGCCGCGGTGAGGAGAGTATCCACGGCAGGTCGTGGAGGTGGGGGGGGGGGGGGGGGGGGGGGGGGGGCTTTGATGCAAACTTTGAAGTGTTACTACTATCGCCGTTGGAAAAAGGAGAAGGGTCAGTAGGGGTGCCGTAAAAGTGATACGAAGTAACCGAATACATGACGTCTAAAACGGGAACGGGCATGTCTAGCCACCCGATGCAACAACCAGCGGGAGAGGGACATTCCCAAAGTCTGCCTGGCTGAAAAACAGAGCCGTCATGGGGGACTGACCTGGCAGATCGGTGTGAAGAGACCGCTGACCCGATGTTTGGACAGGAGGTCCATTGCATGATCCATTAAGTGAGGACAGGGGTTATTCATTGCTAAATTAAATACATTCATACTTAAATAAACGCATTGTGCAGCTTGCATGAGCTGCTCGAGGGCCTAATTATTCATTTCAAATGGATTTCCCAGCACACAGTCCGGTGATGTTTTTCGCTGTAATTTGTAATCTAATCTCTCATCTCGTTATCTTAGTGGTTAAACTAATGCCAAATCAATCAATTTATTGTCATTTTCTCATGCCAACACTAATACATGGCCAATTTATTGTCATTTTCTCATGCCAACACTAATACATGGCCTGATGAATGGAGGATGGGAAAATGCCTCTTCCTACTATTTTGCCAGATCATTCCAATATTACAATTTGCTTTGAATTAAGTTTATTTCATCAACCCAAAACAAATTTTGAATACACATAAAGAGCAAATGAGGACAAGAAACAGGGACTGGTGACATTTGAAAGTAGATTTTTCTACATTCATGTTTGAACAACAAGGGAATTAGTCAGGAATTAGGAATGACTTACCCAGTAAGAGACAAATTATTCTAGGAACTAGCTTTTGCTGGGCAGCTCGCACACTATCCAAACACAAAGCACAGTCCAAAATAAGGCAAACAAAAGCATTTAACATAAATATATAGACTATATTGTTTGAAACTAATAGTAAAAGCAGTTTGCTAGACATAATTTATGTGCATTTTTGTCCATGACAGTGGCCGTCATGGTTTTTTACTCGTTCAACATTGTAAGAAGTGACAGTGTGAAGTACTCATGAATATTGCCTCATTACACAAAACAGACTTCTCTATCTCTCTCATGGTGGCGTGTGTGTGTGTGTGTGTGTGTGTGTGTGTGTGTGTGTGTGTGTGTGTGTGTGTGTGTGTGTGTGTGTGTGTGTGTGTGTGTGTGTGTGTGTGTGTGTGTGTGTGTGTGTGTGTGTGTGTGCCTTCAAGTCAACTGTCAAAATCATGTGCACTGTAGTAACGGCAATCAGTTTCCAATTTCACAACAATAACAGACCCGGCAAATATTGACACATTTTCTAAGACATTACAAATGTGATTACGTTTGCTGTTTGCCTGAGGAGATGGCAGTTTATATTCAATAAAGTGTGCGTGTGTGAGCATGTGTGTGTGTCTGTATCTCTCCGTTTGTGTTTATGTGAGACTGTTGGATACAGAAACATGAGCAGGTCAACAAGATTGTAACACGTGTGTGTGTGTGTGTGTGTGTGTGTGTGTGTGTGTGTGTGTGTGTGTGTGTGTGTGTGTGTGTGTGTGTGTGTGTGTGTGTGTGTGTGTGTGTGTCTGTGCCTGTGCGTGGTTTCGGCAGTTAGACCTGTGCCAGTGTATCCAGGTCTGTGCATGTCTGTGTGTGCAAGTCTGTGCGTGTCTGTGCGTGTCTGTGCATGTCTGCGTGTGCATGTCTATGCGAGTGTATCCATGTCGGTGTGTGCATGTCTGTGCCTGTGTGTGTCTGTGTGTGGTTTCGGCAGTTAGACCTGTTTGTTCTGTGTGCATAGCAGAATCTGTTTGAGGAAGCTTGGTAGGATACCAAAACGTCATGTATGCGTATGTGTGTGTGCACAAAGTGTGTATTTTTATTCCTTTGTCATCCCCATACAGCCCGAGATAGAGACAAACAGCTGGACCGGGAGATGAAATGAAAAAATAATGTTTTATGTGATTCATAGGCTCACTGACAGCTTCTGTTGATGGATAACAACAAATTAAAAACAGCAACGGTTGCAGGCAAGCAGAAGAAGCGACCTGGAAAGGTCTGTATATTCTCTCAGCACCCTCTACAAATACTGAAAGATGCAAATTACTAGGTGGTGATAGGACGGGGGGGGGGGGGGGGGGGGGGGGGGGGGGCAGAGAGCGAGCTAGTGGCTTTCAGAGAAAGTGAATGGATTTAATTGAAGTCCAACCATAGCCGTGTGGGTTGAAATATGAGAGAAATTGAAATATTTAAGCGAAGACAGTGGTTTGAATTATGAATGCTAGCCAAGCTCTGCAGGGTTACTATGCAAGAGTATCTTTTATAAATCACGAGCATGTCGTAACTGAAACCACCCCCTTTGCAATTAATTAGTCATCAGTTTCTCCAACTGTGTTGACTTTTGTCACTGTGTTAAAAACTTTTAATTGAAGTGAAGTAGGAAGGCAGTCTGACCAAGAAGTCACTCATGCGATTGAATGTGATCTTTTATCCCACAAGTCCTCTGATGAGCGACAAAAACCACCCTCAAGTGATGTTTAAGAAGTGAGCGCTGCTAAAGCTTCTTTTTTTTCACTACTTTAAAACCATTCAGAACCACATTGTCGCAGCATGCAGGGCATTCCTTCAACACGCATCAGACGAATGGGAATTTTTCCCCCCCCCCGATATCTTTTGGGACTCACTCATCTATTGAAAGTAGATCTTCAAAAACCTCCCTGTGCGGAACATGCCTACAACAAGGTACTACTGCTTTAAATAGAACATCCTCAAAAACGAAGCAGTTTTTATTTGTGGGGGGGGGGGCGGGCATCTGACAAAAGAAAAAGGGGGAATGGCACAACGGGGAGATCTGCAAATGATCCAAGATCACAACACGCACACCGCACTGGGTTTTATGCCCATCTCCAGCGCACAGTCGGGGCTTCCATTAGGAGCAGCCCAGCCTCCGCTTCCTGGGGTAGCTAATAACCCCCGCCGTATACATTTACGCTCCACATTTAAGGCGTCCTTAATTCGATTAATGGTAATAATTAGACCCTGTGCCGCTATCTCGATTCTGGGCGGAATTGAAACAATTTAGGTCACTGCGCCCCGTAGTCCCCCAGCAGAGCAAACGGAACATGCAAATGAGATGCAAATGCCGAACAGAGTGGAAAATGTAGTTATGGGCCCTAGTAATAAATACTGAATTTAGCCTCTTGGCATTCCAAAAAGCAGCCAGTTGGGACCTGTATGCAAATGACATGCAAACAGCCCAGACACAGAGGACCTTTCTTCCCTCCGATAGGCTGGAGCGTAGGTGGGTTCCACGAGGAGGGGGGGGGGGGGGGGGGAGGGGGGGCTTCGCTGCGTACTTTTGATGTTGAGGGTTTGAATCCAACTCAGGGCTTCTTTATTTATTTACGGGCTGTTTTTTTTTTTCTTCTTTCCTTCTCACACCGAATTTGATTTATTTATTCATATTTTGGATGCGTGCCTAATCCTCGTCTTTGATTCACTGCGCGTTCGGCTTCCGACTGCGCGTGGACGGATACCGTGCGAGGGAGGGGGGGGGGGGGGGGGGGACATGGTGGCGTGGTGGTGGGGGGGGGGGGGGGGGGTGTGTGGTGGGCGGAGGTGGGCGGGGGAGGCTCCGAGTGAAAGCAGGAGTGCTAAATAAGATAGCAGGTAGATCGCCAAAGGAAATGAAGGCAGCGTTAACGAGATGGAGGGAGACAGACGAGGGAGGGGCGCGAGCGCGAGACAGAAGGCAGAACAGGAGTGGAGTGCCGTAGGTGAAGACAAGTGGAATTGTGGGAGAGATGCCAATGGGGGGAGGAGAGAATAAAGGACGGGGGAGGAGGTGTGTGTGGGGGGGGGGGGGGGTGGGGGTGGATTGTTTGATAGGTAAACACAAGTGACTGTCGCGGGCTGAGTCGTGGATGAATGGAGCAGTACAGGTGGAAAGCCGCAGAGAGGAGGTAAAGTGATGATAAACCCGGAAACGTACTAAATAAAAGTATATCATTCATTCCTTGAATAAGACATTTTTAGAAGCCTTCAACAAATTAAATCCAAACCAATCAAGACGTGCGCACGCACACATGCGCACACACACACACACACACACACACACACGTGGCCCTTCTATCCTGTACTTTATACAGAAGCTTACTGGACCACCTTGCTAAGTTGGCAATGTCTTCCCAGATTACACACTTCACTTGGAGGACACACACACACACACACACAGCTGCCATGTCACCACATTAGAAACAATCAGAGTAATGCGGGAAACTGAAAGTGCTCCAGCTCATGTCAGGTTTGCATGGTTTCAAGTGCAGTGCCGCCTGATCTTTTTACCTGCACTGGCAACACACGCAAAGCTCCTCATCGCAATCTCTAGCCTGTGTGACACACACACACACACACACACACACACACACACACACACACACACAGTGAGGTACACACTGACGCATACGCGTGGTCACAGGCCTGCGTGGCGGTATGTGCTTAGCGTTAAGACTCGTAAAGGAATGTGGACGATGACAAGTGATTAAAGCGGCTGCCCTGATCAAAGACTGCTTCAGCTAATGCTATGCACACACACACACACACACACACACACACACACACACACACACACACACACACACACACACACACACACACACACACACACACACACACACACACACACACACACACACACACTAGGAACAGCGTATGCCAGACGACTGCACACAGCTTTGGAGCATGTTTAGGTGCTTGCCTCTCTGTATTGTATCTATTGTAGTTTTCCGGTGTTTATAAATGTAAACACAACCTTTTTTAATAAAAACCCACATGCCGGATAATCTGTGAGAGACTGACATGATGTTAAGGATGGGGGAGTAAGGGAGCAGGTAAGCTCCGCTCGCTCATAGGTGGGTTTTATGATACTGAAAATATTGTCACATTTATGGCGTTTCATAAACTTTAATATCACACTTCTAATGAGAGGATTTTATATTTGTAAGTACTGATATACCTCAGTCGTAGGAAGAATACTAGGAGTACTGTCACCCACGACCCTGAAATGAATACAAATGTGTTATTTTGGAAGAATCAATCGCTTATTGCATTGGTAATGCAGAATTTTCATCAAAATTTCACAAAAAATGTGTGTGTGTGTCTGTGTGTGTGCATGTATGTGCACGTGTGTGCATGTGTGTGTGTGTGTGTGCATGTATGTGCGTGTGCCCGTGTATGCTGTGCGCGTGTGTGTTAGTGTAAGTGTGCGTGTGTGCATACACAGGTTTGCATATGTGTTGCTCTGTGTCTATGCATGAGCGCATATCCGCTCGGAGGGGTGATGGTGCAGCCAAATCCCAGTGAAGGAGAGGCCCACCCCCATCAATTAATAAATCATTATAAAACTGAGCATTTAAAGTGTTTTTCCCTGTAAATAATTTATATCTTTGTTCACAGGCTGTGCTTTGTTCACAGGAATTGTTTATCAGAGAGCAAAACAGAGACGGGAAAAAAAGACAGGAGGAAATGAGATGGTTAAGGACACACACACACACACACACACACAGCTTGTCGCCTGTCCTGCCAGTATAAACCGGTCCTGGGACGATGATCACATGACGTTCCTAGACATGACCAGATGAGCTCTGGTCCACTCCATGGGTTCATTCTGCCCGGCTATAGGTGGCATCGGGAGAGGGCCCTGTGGAGAACCTACGACACTCGAAAGCATAATCATTAAAAAAAATAATAATAATAAAGCACAGGGATATACAGAGGAGCCAAAAACTAACTAGCATCTAAATGATGTTCGGACAGGCCGTTGCCGCTACAGGACACAACATGACCTTTCATGAAATGCCAAGTGCCCTGCTTATTCGTTAGTTTTTTCACTACTCAACTCGGTTCCAACCTTCCATCTGCTCTTTGTATATAAACCCAAACAAAATACTGACAGCCTCAGACCTCGACGGATCAGCCTCAGAGCTCTACTGATCAGCTAAAGGCCTCACAGGCCTCACATACATAGGTCTCATATACCCAGGCCTCAACTAAAGAGGACACACATACAGAGGACTCGTATACACAGGCCTCAAAAACACAGGCCTCACAAACACCGGCCTCACAAACACCGGCCTCACATACACAAGACTCAGCAGGAGCCTTTTGAGGGTGGTTTGGTTGGTGGCATCTTGAGAAACACACACAGGAATTGAGTAATCATCAGATCAGATATCAAAAGGCACCGTCTGTCGGGAAGATTAGAAAAAACATCTGCCCACCATGTGGAAAGCTAGAGATTATAAATACACTGTGTGTGTGTGTGTGTGTGTGTGTGTGTGTGTGTGTGTGTGTGTGTGTGTGTGTGTGTGTGTGTGTGTGTGTGTGTGTGTGTGTGTGTGTGTGTGTGTGCGCGTGCAGTCGGAGAAGGTTATCGCAATCGAAGGCTGTATTGAAGACGATAATAATACTATAATACTAATATAATATAGTATAATGTGGATAGCTGATTATATAATGACAAAGCACTTGGAGTAGTGTGCTGCAGACACTCTTTTTCAAAGGCATGGAAAAAAATATTAAGATGACGCAATATATAAAATATAAGGTGACAATTTGGTAAAACAATTGAATGACAGACAGACAGACAGACAGACAGACACAAAAAGAGACAAGGATAAAGAATCCCTTGCCTGCTGCATAAGAAATGCCAGATTGTCCAGTGAACTGTGAATCAACATAAATAAATGAAACGCATCTGCAATAAACTATTTGACAGGCCGTGCTAAAACCCTGTCAATTTGTATTTGGTCGAGAGACGCTGCTCCGCTATCATTATATTACTCGCAGCGGGTCGTCTTTTCAGTGGGGCAATCAGGAGCGCTTTGTTAAATGATGACATGAAATTATGCTCCGTGCCCCGCCACAAATCAGCTCCCGTTTTCCAGTCATTTCAGCGTCTAGCCACGAAAAAGCAGCAAATAGTCAATTCCTGTGCGATAATGATGGAGAAAGGCCACACACGGGGGGAAAGTGTGCCCGCGCAGAATTAACTTGCTACACAGAGGGACAAAGCGTATGCACGCACACAGACATGCACACACACACAGTCAAAGTTATCCAATATCGACATAACTTTAAACACAGCGGGCGGGCGTGCAGACATGCATGCGTAAACGCATAGCCGCAGCGACCTCATGCACGCAGCCACACACACACACACACACACACACACAACGATCCATTAGTATTATACACGGGTGCCTTCCCCTTAAACTAAGCCTCTTAACAAGTATGGACGGAGAGAGGGGTACCCGGTGGCTAGACCAATCGAGAAGTATTGATTAAGCACTTTCTCTGCATCTCTTCTGCACAACCTCACACACACACCCCAATTTTAGATGACCATGATAATTCACACTAGGGGTTTATAGGTTTAAACTTGTTTTTGTTTTTTTTCTTTATGGCCGCAATGTTGGATGATCAAGTCCTGATTCAATTCGTTTTTAGGTTATTTGTATACAAATTATTATTTATATTTATGGTAGTAGTATAGTAGGCTACACACTGCAACACAATGATTTAGTCATCCAACAGTAGGATGACCTTATGGGTATTAGTATCTGTAAAGGAGAGGAAGCAGAGAGCATAAACAATGACGATTCCTGATCAACAAAGCATGCTACGTCCAATCAAGCGTGATGAGCGATGGAGTCGATCCGGGCCCTGTGGCCGACAGGTGAGTAACAGTTCTGACCAGGTCTGCTGTCATGGTTCCCACCCTGCTTTCTCATTAACCATTGTAAATGTGGTCCTGTTTTGTTTCAGGGTGATTGACCCCATCTTCACACAGACGTATTCGAGTGTGTCCCATTCTGAGCGAGGCCTTTTCCAGTACACAAGGTCACACTGGAAGCTCTGGCGCAAAGCGCTAACCCGAATCGCTGATGCACGACATGAAATTCTAGCTAGAAGAATCGGGACCAAAACTCACGAGTTTACTGTGTACGTAAACATGGGAACTAGCAGCGAGAGCATACGTGTCTGCAAGCATGAGCTTATGGAAGAGTAGTCATTGTTTTTGGCCATTTAATTATGGAGGGAAAGCCCACTGTCAAAGTGGAAAGGTCTGCAGGAGAAAGTATGGTAGGCTGTGCACACACCAGACAACTTCTTCCAATGAATCCTTTTGAGTTTTTCCACATCCAACGCAGCGCTCAGCCGTGGTCATGAGGCGACCATTATAATAATGAAGAAGATAACACTGTACACCGGCAATGGAGACGATTAGACAAATGTAATAAGCGCACTTACAAGAGAGACATAACACAAAAAACTTGAAAGTCCTTCAGTTCATTTCCTAGCTCTCAGCCTTTGTCTATTGGATTTCTGTGGGCTGTGAACACCCCCCCCCCACACACACACACACACACACACACACACACACACACACACACACACACACACACACACACACACACACACACACACACACACACACACACACACACAGCTTATAAGATGGTATTAATTATTTACATTCCGGCTCCGCTTTCATCACCAGCGTCTACACAAGGTTAATTTAATGTTGTTGTTTTTTCTTTTTTTTGGGGGGGAGATGTCGAATCAAGATGAAAAGGTAGGAGGGGAGGGTGGTTGGTCAAGGGAGTTGAGAAGAAACCTAAAGTAATCACACAAAAAAGGCTTGTGAGCTTTAGGAAAAACAAGAAACAAACGAATTATTCCGCGATAGATGGTGCATTGGTGAGTTGCCAAAGGACTCCTGCAAGGCCATTATTGAATGTGCATTGGTACGGAAAGTTCAGTCATTTAATTTATCTTGGCGTTTGACAAACATACACTTTTTTGGCCAAATTTGAAGAAAACAGCCAGCAATTGTGGTCTATTAAACACCAACAAGCACCAGTGTGTAAGGACTTGGAGACCAACACAAACCAGACCTTGAAGCCCATTAATCTTAGTGTCAGAAGGAGCAGTTATTTGGAATCGAGTGAACGGGGACATCGAAATGGCACCACAGGCGTCGGCTTGAAAAGTGACAATATCTGGAAGGAACCAACATTCATCTTACGTTACAATAAACCAACCTCGCTTCCCCGAGCTGCAAGTCGACTCCAATCCCATGAATTACCTTGATCACTCTTTCACACGTGCTCATCGGCTGTACTGGATAAGCAAATTGTGACGGCGGCTCTATGGTGTGGTTCGAGCGATGGCAAGACATGACGATTATGCGTGGCCCTTCTCTGACCTGACCCTGTGTGTCAGACCCCACTAAACGCACCACGTCTGGATCACCGCTGATCACAAGAGTCCCTGCTGGAGGAGATTTCCAGCTCCCCCGTCTCCTAACCTCAAGGATTCCACTGTGGCCATCGCTGCCAGCAGAGCGCAGATGTCTCTCCTTTGATTCAAGGCTCATCATGGTACATGAGAGCAAAACCCCTCTCCCCCACCCCACGGTCTGTCTCCACATACCGTCCCCCGGTCCCCCACCCACAAGCACCCGCCCACCAACGTCTTAACCCTTACTACCCTTCATCCATCCATTACTGCTCTGTTCTCTCTCTCTCTCTCCACCACTTCCAAGTCCCCCGCACGCCCGGCCCGCCGTCCCTAGACTCCCGCCTTATCCCATTACCCACAGCCCTATCCATGATATTCCCATAACATCCCTTCAGGGTATTCCCAATCCCTATGGATTGCAGGTGGTATTCCGGGGGATAACGGAGGCGAGCCGGCTGGCTGGCTTCAGCAGGGAATAGGAGGGGAAAAGCTTCGCCCCTGGGGGGGGGAGGGGGGGGATGGGGGGCGGGGGAGCTCGGAGGGAACAGGGGAAGAGAAAACCCTCCCTTTTCGACTTCCATACAGCGAGTGGGGGTGTGGGGGTCGGGGATGGGGGAGGGGGGGGCGTATATATGAAAGAAAACGGGAACACAATTGTACAATCCCCCCATTCATCCTTTCCATACTACCTCCTCGCTCTCCGTTTGAGATAAGAGGGAGACATCTCCTAATCTCTCGGGGGATGATACGGTAAAAGTTGCTTGCTTGCTCGCTTTTTTCCGAGCATGGCCTCAGCCCCCCTCTGCGCTTCGGCTCATCTAATTGGCAGTTGGAGACATTTGCCTCTACTTATGGAAAAAATTAAAAAATGTATAAACCATCTCTCATACCTATGGACTAATACCTACAACGAGTGTTTTGAAAGAATTCTGAAATATAGCATTGTTGAAAAAATAAATTAAAAAAATCGTGAAATCCCCTGTCAATCCAAACAGGGACAGCTTCCTGCCGGTATGGACGCCTATAGATTTCCGACACGTCTTTTCGTTCTAACATTCCCGTTACTCCTGGGAATCCCCAGACGGGAATACAGTGCCCTTGGTGTGGGATCCCAAGACGCCCTAATCCCGGGGCCTGGGCTAAGTGGTAACTGGGTGCTGCCTACGCAGAGGTCACCTTGTAGGATTATACACCCACGCTGAGGCGTCTCTCTCTCTCTCTCTCTCTCTCTCTTACGCAGCCAAAGCAACGAGCCTAACCATTATGGCTTTTCTACTTTATTCTGTCATTCCTAGTCAAGGACTCTCCACTGTGTGTCTGTGTAGCTACCTCCCTCCCTTTATGTTTCCTATGTACTTAGCCTGTTACATTCAGGGTCTGTGTATCGATCGCCAGGGCTCTTATCGTACCCTTATGATCCGACTTAATCCGACAAAGGGCCCCATATTGTGTGACATATTCATGTTACATGAATATGTCACAGCATGTAATACATGAATATGTTATGAACGAAAGTGATGTATGTATCGTTTTTTAATCCCTGACAAGTAGCCCATTGGTGAGGAAAGAGGTCTACAGAGAACCTCCAAGCTAGACAAAGTTCAGCTTTTTCATGAAGAGCCATAGGAAGATATAGTGCAACAAGGGTTGGGTCTGCAGTGAAGCACCTCAAGCTCCATTAAGTAGTTTAGACAAACCATCCCATCCCCTGGTGAGGAGGACTACACACTGTTTTGAGCCATGGATACAGAAATACCCACGTTGTTCATAAATGAAATAAATTTTGTGGTTTGATCAATGGCTTGCATAATGTGCATAGGGATTCAATTAGTCTAGTCGCTAGTGATTAGGCAAAAATAGGATTCTTTCAACGACAATATTGTTGCCGATTTAGCCTGCAAACTATCCGCAGCGCTCATCCACGACCGTCTTATCCGTCTGTATCAACAAAACCAGCCTCTCTCGAAGCCCTGGTATTTAGAAAAATTCTGCTTCTGCCATCTCTCTCTGTTGACAGGATCTACTGCTCCGCCCCACTCTCTCTCTCACTCACTACGTCTCTCACATCTCTCCATCTCCATCCGTCTATCTCTCTCTCCATCTCTCACTGGCTCTGGATGGAAAGCATCCCTCTGTGCTTCTCTCTTGCCCTACACTGCCTTTGGCTCGTTTTCTGTTTCATCTGTCACCCCCCTCCCCCACCACCACCGCCCCACCCCCATCTCTTCTGACACGGTCCCATCATCTCCCCTTGTTCTTCCTCCATCTCTCTCCTCAGTATCCATGTCCCTCTGGTAGGAATCCATTCTGTTCCAGAGCCTTCCCCCTCTTTCCCCGCAGAAAGAACAAAGTGTTAAGGGTCTCACACACACGTGTGTGTGTGTGTGTGTGTGTGTGTGTGTGTGTGTGTGTGTGTGTGTGTGTGTGTGTGTGTGTGTGTGTGTGTGTGTGTGTGTGTGTGTGTGTGTGTGTGATCTCAGCGCATCGTCGGCAGCCTGATGACTTCTAAATGACTAAACTGCTTCTGAGGCATACGGGCTATGAGTTACAAGTTCCTGGCATATCTACGAATGCACAAAATGTATGTGAGCAGGGGAGTCGTCATGTGTGTGTAAGGGGAAAAAGAGAGAGAGAGAGAGAGAGAGAGAGAGAGAGAGAGAGAGAGAGAGAGAGAGAGAGAGAGAGAGAGAAACTTTTCAATTGGCTATAGCATTGCGGCGTGTAATGTTGCGTAGCACGCGTGCAGCCAATCCCACCAGCCGCACAGCCTCCGTTTTATGAATGAGGAGGCATATACGAGAGGTACGCACTCACTCACACATACAGAGCGGGAGCACTCGGCGGTGATGTAATGCACATTAACACAGAGCAGCGGCGCGATATGCAACACTAGCGCGCTTACAGGCTTCCATAAATGGCCAATGAGGAGCAGTTTGTCCCTATAGCGCCCCATCGCCCTTGCAATAAGGCAAAGCCGAAGAACCGCGGTGCTTTAAAAACACTCCCCGGTGCAAGTGTTGTGGTCATTAAAGGAGCATTAGTTTCATGACCTCATATCCAACAGCATGAGGCAGGTCTCTTATAGGCAGGTTTTTTGTACCTTATGGATATCTTAAGACAATCCAGCTGTTCTTTGCACATGTTTACACTGTTAAGTCACTTCCCTGTTAAGTCACAATTTAACTATACACAAATCCATTTTCGGTGTGTTTCTTTCTTCAAAACACACTATTTCCTATCCAAAACAACACCTGCTGAATCATTGAGATTTACATCACTCTGAAAAGAGCACACGCCCTTTTTATTGAGAAAAAAAACAAAGGACATCCTGTAACCGCCAGTATCCCTACCAGGAACTGAGAGCAGCTCATTTGGCTGATAATATGTACAGTATGTAAAATCATAACTGACGTTGGTGTGCGTGTGTGAGGCGGGCAGGTTGTGAGAGGATTTGGAGGGGAGAGAGGGCAGCCTTAAAACCAATAACTCCTCGCTGGTGTGACTTTTCATGAACGGTGTGTCTGTGCCTGTGTGTGTGTGTGTGTGTGTGTGTGTGTGTGTGTGTGTGTGTGTGTGTGTGTGTGTGTGTGTGTGTGTGTGTGTGTGTGTGTGTGTACACGTGCATGTGCTGCTGTATCTGTGTCTCTTTGTTTGGGTATGCAAGCAAGATTGTAGATGAGTGCCTTCCTACCAGGTCCATGTTTGGCACACATTCAGTTCCGTTGGTTGAAATGCCATGGGTAAACAGTGCCATCTATGGCCAGGAAGAGGAACAGCAGGTGGCAGGTAGAAACACCGAACAGGCAATGAGTGTTAACAAAGAGGACGTAAACACACCAGCCGATACAAGCCAAACACAAGACAAAAAAAAAAAAGGAGATGAAATGGAATGGGGGGGCTTTGAAGCCGTGATCAACCGAAATAATAGGAAGACTAATCCAATTCAAAAGTCAATCCATCTCTTCCTAGTCTTAAAGTTATGTTGGTTACTGTCGGTTGGGGGGGGGGGGGGAAACAATCATTGAGGAACAGCAGAAGGCACTTATCGTCTTTTTCGACAGAAATGTTCCAGAAAAGACTGGAGTGAAGCTAAAGGGAGTCGCAATGTAACTGAGGAAAATGCTAAACAGCTCTCACACAGCTCATGCTTGATGCCTTTAATAACAACGTAATGACTAATAATAGTGTAATAATACAACCAAACCATTATTACTATCACGCTATGATGTGCAGGTATTTCTGATTCTTTGCCCCACGTTAACTCGCCTGGCTTCAGAGCAGCGGATGGAATATTACGTGTCATGCATCTACCACTGCTACCATTCAGCATGGCAGAGCTGTTACGTTCTGAGCCCTCAGTAGTATGAAACACCCCGCCCATGAGCATTCATGATTTGTAAGACAGACTCGATCTGTGGATCAACACTGCCGCCTAAATGCCATCGCCGGTACTGCTACTACGACTCACGCAGGGTGATGTCATAGTTTAAGAAAGAAAGTATCTGAAGGTGTATGTGTGTGTGGTGCACATGTGTGCTTGTGTAGCGGGAGGGCGGGGGGGGGGGGGGTAAAGGCTGGTGCGAATGGCAGACGAGTTGAAAAAAAGAGGGAATGAGGTAAGGCAGAGATAGGGGTAGAGAGAGAGCGAGACGGAGAGAGGGCGAGAGACAGGGAGAGAGGGAGCAAAAAAAGGTGATGTCATTTCACTGGAGCATATGGGCTGGCAACAAGCGCCGTCTTTGTCTCAACACTTTCATTACACTATGTTGACAATGATGCAATTAAGACGAACAGCAGGCCATAGGAAGCGGTGGCCGGCAGCCAAACAAATCATTTGTCCATCGCACTCCTTCCATTCTCTCCAGCCACAAAGCTGGACTCTGGCGTCTGCTCTACGGATACTGTCTGACCATCACAGGGTCTCAAGGATAACAACACACGCGTCTTTCTGAACGTCAACCCCATGCTACGGTGTGGCAGTGCCGAATACAGCGTGTCTGCACATGGAGAATACCCGGTCAACTACGGACCTAGGTAGGAGACATGAGCATCCTCCGAGCCAGGTCAAGGCTACCTCAGTTCTCCCCATCCTGGTTCAATGAGTTCATCTCACACCCTAAAGGAGCCCTTCAATGGAAGCTGCCGCAATGTGCTCGGTGTCCACCACTATGCAAAGCACAGCAGTGATATAAATCAAAGAGATGTTTACTGTGTACAGTGGGCGGAGAACCGGGCAGTTTAGAAAATACAGAAGGGTGATTTTATGAGCAAGCAGTTCGGCTGTATTCCTTGCAGCCCAAACATAGTACTTGGTGGGGCTCAACCAAATCAATTGAACCGCTTCAGTAACCTAGCAACACAAACAATGTTTGCTCCCTGTGGCTAGTCGGGATGGCCCCACTGGATAACGATTGGCTGTGTGCTTCGAGGTCAGCTCTGAGACGGGTCAAAGTGGAGTTTTGTCTCAGCTGCGGAATCTGGAGGACGCAGTTATTTTGGCCACCTCGGCGCTAGGCTCCATTGAAAGCAATGGCACGCTCGGTCGCTACGCCACTACTGCCTTTGTGACGCGAACAGCACTAAACACTTTCCTTGGCTTGTGGGAGTGTCTCAGCATTCTTGCATTCCACATCACAGTTCCATCGCTGTGCTCTTTCTTTGGCCCGAGCGAGGCGAGAGGAACGATATAGTGTGAATTCTACAGTGAGTTCTTCACATTTAAAAGCTGTGTTCAGAGTTAATGATTACCTTTGAGTTGAACAGTTGTACTGTAGTTTCTGAACCACTGCATTCAAACAAAACCCAAACATTAAAAACAACATATTTCAGAAGAAAAGGGGATGTAGTGGGTTACATAGCAGGACCATGGATCCTGGCCCAAATCTCGACTTTAACGCACAATGTTTTAAAGACGTAGGAGAAGATGTAACATACACTTGCCCCCCCCCTCCCCCACACCCATTGGAGTTGGTGTGAGGAGATAAAGGAAAAAAGTCTGCCAGGAGTCAGACAGAAGGCCTTTTTTACATTTCAATTTTTCGGGTTTTCTGTTAAAAACATGGGACAGAATTCAGCTGGCTGTAGGTTCTGCTGAACCCATATCAATATGTGAGGGATGGAACAGAGCATCTCATGTTGAAACCTGTTCAATGGACAACGACGTGCACACATCCTTCTCTTGGCTCTTTTGATTGTCTTTTTGATTGTCTTTGCTCATGTCTGTTAAAAAATTGGAGGAATCAATTATTGATGCAATTGGCGGGATTTTTTAACAATATTAATCCATTTTACATTATTTGCTCATAAATGATGAATGTGATACAGCCATTCTGTCTATGTCTGCAAAGTTGATTTAAGGAAAATTAAAAAAATTCTTTCCTCTATTTCAAAGTGAGAACATTTCAGTTTTGCATATTTAAGCATGCCTCAACTTGATTTGCTATCTTACTGGTGAATCAATGATAATTGGTTTACAACCCAGAATTGACATCACACCTGGGGCCAAATCCGGTGCCAAACGGAGGCAGCCATATTTCCAAATTACACAGACATCATATTGTCACGTTCATGTTCATTAACGTAAAACCACACACTCTGGGCTAGTGCACATAGTGCCGAATCCTTGCCACCAAAATGTCAGACTGATTCGACCAGCTTCCTCCTGAAGACAGGCATTTGACATCCCCATGAAAGCCAATTTATTTTTTTACTGATTTGTTAAACCTCTTCAATAGAAGGTGAAACAGTGTATGAACTGATAACTCTTGACTTGTGATCCAAAGAGCTCTAGCCACTCACACGCACGCCATCCAGCCTTGTGCGTGTGTCTGTGTGTGTCCGTCCGTGCGTACATGCGCGTGTTAAAAGATAAGGGGAGACAAAAGAGTAAGACCAAAGAGACAGACAAAATGGAAAGATTAAGAGACTAATACAAAGATGGACCCAAAGAGGCTAAGGGTTAGGTCTGATAACATCGGTTCCAGGTTGAGGTTGAGTGAAAACAAAGAAAGGGTCTGTGTGAGTGTTAGAACAGTTCACCCTCGGCCCTCGGCCCTTCCCCAAACGCCAGAGGTGTCCCCTGGATGAAGGATGGCTCTTTGGGACAAGGGCTCAGCAAAGTGTCGCCTTCTCTGTCCTGGTGTTGAGCAATGGAAACCGTAAACGTGTGCGTGAGTCTGTGTGTGTCTGTGTGTGTTTGTCTGTCTGTATCGGGAGGAATGGGGCGAGGGGGGGGGGCTTGTCTGTGAATTTGCATGTTTGAAGCATGTGATTAATGTCCTTGTACTACCGTAGAGACCCCTTAGTGTGAGCAACGCCGGAGGGGTTAATATCGTTCTAGCGTGCACGGAAGCACGTGCACGTACATACGCACTCTTCAAAAAGAAAAAGGAAAAAAAAGTGCAAATACAACATTTCCAAGGAGCATATAAAAATGTATTCAAACTCGGCAGACAAATGGAAGTCATTTGCAAGATGCATGCTGACACATGCATCAAATACACATGTGGGCCCACACCTATGCAAACACATGCGGACATTGAGACAAAGAACATATTTGACTGCTATGAATCAGAAGGAGAAAAGGGGCTTTTGGCAGCCGTTTGGGAACAGTGTACACATGTATGCCCTTTCTTGAGAAAAGACCTTTGGGCTGTGAAACCTTAGTTCACATTATGTCTGGACAGCATGCAAATGATATGCAAACCCGCAGGAGAAGATAAGCCAGAATTCACATCAGCAATGTGGAGAGAGGCCCGACACCGGTACCCACAATGCACCTTGCTCTTTGGTTCTTAGAGCCAACCACCAGCGTGTTGTGCAGTCGTCAAGACCATGAGGCCTTCTAGTATTACAGTTGTAATTAAACATTGAGCTTGTAAACACGCATGCCACAGTCCAATGGCTGGGAATTAGGTGTAATACGAGTAATCATATTATTGACGGTAATCATACAGAATGTACAGCGATGTAGTCATTTAGTCTTTGTATACCTAGCCTGAATAAAAACAAGCCACAAATTAAGCGGATAACATATCTGTGACAATTTGATTTCACTGAGAACATTTTTACATAAATATAAAATGTATTATAGATTATGAAAATAGTACTTTATTAATCCCAGATGGGCAAAGCACAGGCAAAGGAAACCTCATGAGCAGATAGCATGTTATGCCAACACTAGTTTATGTGACAAGACTGCCCTCTAGTGACCCTGCGGTTGATAACACGTGGCGACTCCAAAGAATGTTCATTGCATGGCTGAGCAATGGCACTCTGAACATCTCTGCTCATTAATCAGCTGACAAAAAAGCTGTTATCCAATCCCTCATCCATTCAGTGTTCGTCCAGCCACCGAAAGCTTCATAAACTGAAATACATCAATTTATCTTTGTAGGTCTGCCCCTCCATCCATCCATCCATCTACCCGTCTGTACAGACGACAGTAACCCCCGGCAACCCACATCCTGTAGTCGCTAGACATGTATAATTTATCTGAAATTAGGAATCCATCTATCCACCCAGCCATCTGGGCCTCTAAATTAATCTTACCTCATCTGTCCCGCTGATCCAAGCTCTCTCCCAAAAGTGATCCTATATTTCTTCGACATTTTTGCAGATTTGATCCCATCGATACAAGTTGACACAAATCCGACAGTTTTGCTTTAATACGGCATCAATGAATTTGCATTTATTCGAAATTCAAGCAAAACAGAGCTAACCATCCATAAAGGACACATACCTACAGATGCTGTCACACAGGTGTACTGCTTGATATAAGGAAGCATTTTCAAGGGAAAAACCGCTCTGGGAGGAAACCATTGTACAAGTCCTGGCTTTACGTAAACTTATGGTACCAATATAATTTGTCACAATAAACGTCCCTGTACCAATTGTGCCTAAGAGCGTTAAGTATGTGCGCACCTGCCATTAATAACCCATAGTAACCCATTAGCAACATAGCAACTTTCGTCTTTTAGAATCGATGCACACGTCGCATAAATACAGAGTTGGAAAAAAAAGATGCAATCACCATTCAATTACTTTAGAAAAAAGCTTTGTGGCATGGGAGACCATAGGAAGGCGGGGGCCTTCCTTAGACCGTGACAGGTGTTGCGCTTTTCATTATGTTTTGCTGGGCTTTAAAATTGTTGCTTATATTACAATGGATGTCAGTTATGGCACCCATTGCACTCCTAACCACCCCTGGAAGGAGGGATCCCCCCCACCCAGCACTCCTTCTCAAGATTTCTTCCTTGCTAATTAAGGGAGTTTTTTCCTGGCCTATGGGGGGGTAGGGTGAGGGTGTCATATACTTAATAAGCCCTTTGAGACTGTAACTGTGGTTAATGATAAACATTACAATTTAATTTAACTGGGCTACTGGTCGTTTCTTGTGAATGGAAGGGGATGATGATGCTATGTTTTGTTATGAAACACGGCCCATAAACATCAGTAAATACCCTAGTGTAAAACTTAACATATAGGGCTTGTACATTAGAATGCATCATGGGTTTTTTTATTAGCAATTCTGCACCAATTTAAAAAGACTAAAAAGATTGGTTGTACTGCAAAATACTAAATCAACTTAAATTTGACGTAACCTAGTCCAATGAAAACATTGTTTTGCCACTTGTTGCATGAGAAGATTTGGAAGATGTGGAATTTGGAAGTATATCACTGTCATAATGTTTTGAAATGTAAAAGCCATTGAACTGATAACATTGAAATATTAAACTTTGAAAACAAGGTAATCTGAATTTGTTAGTTTTGAATTCACCTTTTATGAAATATGGCATTTCAAGTTAATTTCATTTGAAAAACATGATTTCACATCTTTTAATGTTCACTAATTAAGATACCAAAATTCCCGTTTCAGATATTTGCAAATAAGATAATCATCATGCAGCTCTGCGAGAAACGCTCTTCCAAACAACTTCATCCTGAAACAGCACTTCCTTGGGTCCTCAGGAATACAGGTGGCAAGTGTAAAATAAATCTCACACACACACACACACACACACACACACACACACACACACACACACACACACACACACACACACACACACACACACACACACACACACACACACACACACACACACACACACACACACTTTTAGTTAAACAAGTGCAGTGCCCGTACAAAACTTTCCTGTTCGGAACAAACGATTGTTCGGCCTCCTGTATTGCTTGCAGCTTTCTCGAGAGCCGCTCATCCAAACAACTTCACCATGACACTGAACTTCACTGGGCCTGGGCCAAAACAGGCTGATTGTTGCAGCTTTCTCGAGAACCATGAATCCAAACACCTTCACGCTCAACACTGTCCTTGGGACCGCAGCAATACGGAACGGTTTGTTGAGAAAATCCAAGGATAGACTTACATATATAAATACATACATACATACATACATACATACAAAAGACAAGACTCTCCTAATTATAGTCATATACGTGTGCATTGCATTTCCATTTGATGATCCAAATGCCTCCACTGCTTTGTGGAAAATAAAAAGGCACACCTGAACTCGTGGAACAAGGTAGCAAGAGGGACAGCTCTAAGGGACTTTAGTTTCATTATTGGCCACAGACAGCAGGAGCCTCAGTAAAAAAGTTACATCTGCATTTCCATTGATGAAAAAAGCCTCAGTATATGGGGTCAGACACACTATTTGTATTTGTAAGGTGTGTTGAGTTACAGGATATCGACCACAGGGGTTCTCAAAATGAGAAAACAGTAACATTATCAAGTCTCCTGGCCCATGAGTGACATACAGGGCTGTGCCTTTGGAGGCCACAGTGTTGTGTACAACTGGTGTAGGGGATCCACAGCACAGAAACCACAGCCAGCGGCATTGGTTGGCATTGGTTTGTTCCCAGCTCAGCACCCAGCCCCCCTTGGCCTCAGGTCTTACCGGTCATCTTGTAGCCGCTGGCGGCCAACTGCCCCGCCATGTACTCCCCGTCTGAGTTGTTGTGGCTGCAGCCCCATGTTCGCATCCAGATCTTCTGGGTCCCGGGGATGAAACTGTGAAACACAACACGATATCAATAGGTTTATATTTGTTTGGAGAGAAGAACATTTTTGTTACCCCTCTGGTTCAACCAAATAATATAATTGTGTTTTTTGTGTAATGTATATGAAACAGCTCCAGTGTTAAGTGTTCTAATTGGAGAAATCTTTGTTGAGTAGATGGGTTTTATGATTTTATTAATTATTTGTAGAAAAGCGATGGCAGTAAGAAATTGCATAATTGTTAAGTTCCAAATATTATATAGAAATATTTCAAATTTTGACATAAATATAAGCATTCAGCACTCCCTTCCTACACAAAGTGCAGGATTCAAAGAGCAATACCTTATGAAAGAGCTTTTGGCCAAAGTATCCAAAAATAGAGTGTTTGGATTAATATATAGCAGTAATTATTAAGGTTAATTATGTTCCATTACATAAAGTTCATAAATGCATGTGCACCACAGGTTCGGCATAAAATATGTATTTGTTTGCTTGCTATTATGATTGCTTTATGATTTACATTACATCAAAAACGTCATCATGTACACGTTCTTAATGTCAACGCTGAAGCAATGGTAACTTTTATATAATAAAATAACTTTGGAAGCAAAAGTTATTACAATAATTTTCCACCTTCTGTAATCCCCTCTGTAATTGTTTAAAGTGGCTTTTTATTAACCTAAATGTCAATGACTGTTGTGTGTACGGCATGAAAAAAGTAAAGAATTAAAGGATGCCAAAACATTGAATTATGCCTGGCTCATCATTTAAGATTCCCATCTCTTTCTACCTTAAAATCAATTTAGGTATAAATGGACATCAACACGATCAGACTGCGCAACAAGACGGACCTGTCTGCTTGGAGCTCCTCAGTGACGAGCTGGTCTTTCCTTTTTCTGGCTCTTGGTATTATACTCCTCCGGGCATTCTGTCTATCCTGAGGCGTGGGGTCGTCGGCAGACACCATGTCCTCAATGTCGTCAATCATTGAATCACAGGCAGACGGCATTGTGGTCTGAAAGAATACACATACTGAAGTCAGCAGCAGCAGCATCATCTACTGTTGTCATTAGAATGCTGTTTGTAAAACCCCCAGTTCAACTACCATGCAAGCGTCATTATAGTGTATATACTTTTTTGAATGTCTGATTACTAATAAAGAAAAAATTAGTGCAAGGAAAGAGTTTGGGAGGAATACAAGACCTGGTCATTGAATAAAAATGAATTATTATATATTCAATCTATTCAATATTCAGATTAAGAATAGGCATCGGTAAGCTGTCCTTCATGCATTCATATTAAGGAACCACGCTGTTTGTCAACTGTGTGTGGCTTCAAAACATCTGGTCTGTTTATCTATTCAGTTCTAATAGAGATGGTACATGCAGGCTACAAGAGTCCCCCAATAGTGATCAATGCCATCCATTTCAGTTACATTTTATAACATCAGATTACATTTTAATGTGCTTGGGAGTCAGTGTTGTGCATGAACTAGTTCAAAAGAACTAGTTAATTGAACAAGTTAATTTTTCGATGAACTTTGAACTGAACTTAACATATTTTTTAACTACAGAACTTGAACTAGTTCAGATTCTGTGACATTCTGAATTGATACTTATGTCCAGATGACATGTTTATTAACTAGATTTACTGCCTTAGTTATGATGAATGAAAAAGGTGTGCAATAATGAATTTATTTTAAAAGATAAGCACAGAAACATTCACTCCCACAATTTTTCCTCGGTTTCTAAAATAACTTTTGAACATTTGACCATGAACTAGTTCAAAACTGAATTGATGAACTATGAACATGAATTTATTCATTTTCTTTTTTAGCTGAACTTTGAACTAGTTCATGTGAAGTGTGAACTTGCACAACACTGTTGGGAGTTCAGCTACACTGAAACGTTGCCAAATCACCCATCACATATACAGCACTTCCTAAGCACTGATAGCATGATGCACACTAGGTGGAATATACCAGTGAGTTGCCTTTTCTATATAGATCGGCTGAGTCAACGTTTTACAATTAAATAGCTAATGCCTCCTTTAACTTCGATGTGACTTTCTGCAACAATATTGCGGGGGCTCTGCTAATAAATGACTTGGAAGAAGTACAACTTCCATAAGCTAAGTGGCTATTTTCTTGATAGCTAACCTCAAGTTGACCCACGTGTTTACATTTTGGACACGTAACCAGTCAGAAATAGACCCTGTGCAGACCTCACCTGTTTCGTAATGTTGATGTTAATTACGTCGAGGAAAACTTTCGATGCTATTTTCTTTAGAAATACTAAATAATATGTATTTTAACAATCAAAACAGAGTTGACAAGAGTCTTAGTCCGCCATGCTTGTTTGAATCCGATGTACGGAATGAAAAGAAGGACAAATTCAGCGCGCGCGTGTTAGTGTCAGATACAGATTTTATGTCAATGTATTGCAGGAATACGTTTTTTTGTAACAACGTACCGGAGTACGGTGAGACATTATGTGGAATCGATAATAAATAAGCATACATAACGTTTATTGTATGAACACACTACTTAACTCTTACTTAACTTTGATTTCCCTCTACCTAAACCTAACCTCCGCCCTCGCTCCTCCCTACCCCCAACCTTATCCTCCCTTCTACCATAACCTCTCCCTCCCCTCTACCCTAACCTTATCCTGGACCTCCCCCTAACCCCTCCCTCCCCTCTACCCTAACCTTATGCTGGACCTCCCCCCTCCCCATAACCCTAACTTCCCCTCTCCCTCTCCTCTCCCCTCCCCTCTACACTAACCCCCCTCTCCTCCTCTCCACCATAACCTCCCCCCCTCTTACCTTGAATTTAATCCAATTTGAAAATTCCCAATCACGCATGCATGTCAGACACAAAAACAGTCCAAAAAATATAAAACCTACAGAGAACAGTACATATGCATGTAACTCACTCCATAAGCTCTCCGATCCAAACATCTCTACAACTTGAAATCTGTACTCCGTTTCATGGTGTAGAACGAAGCCAGTGAATTGTTCAATATTCAAACTCTGACATGTCCTCTCATTTCATTAGACCTTGTAGTGGCCGTATACGTATACTGCGCAGCACTGTATGAGAGTGATATTATGCCACCAGGTGTGAGTGTGATTAACCATAATTTCAAAAAGCTCATCTATGTTCATTCATTCAAATGTTGCTTATCTATCCATCATACATCTAGGTGGTCACTCCCAGTTGTGATGTCACAGGGAAGGGCAGATTTTCAAAATTCTTGTAATGGCCTATCACAGTCACACCTGGTGGCATAATATCACTCTTTAACATAACCGCATAATTGTATTAGCCGTTAACCCCTTCAGAATGTGAAGAAAAGGGAATACAAGCATGTATAGGTTGTGGACAATAAAAAAAGAACCTTCAGAGCTAGATTGCTTTTAATCAAGTTTTCAATTACAAATGCGCAAAGTAGAAAAAAATATTTTTTTCCAAATACATTTCAAAGGTCTCATTTAACAGCATGTTAAAGAAAATAAAACTTTAAATTGAATAACACACCTAGAACCAGTTTCCTCCAAATATACAACACCACACACTAACCTCATCCATGCACTCAAACCTAAAACCTGGAGATTAACCAGATTAGTTCATTTATTATGTACCAACTAAACCGACCGGAGACAGAAGGGCTGCTACAGAGCGCAAGTGGTGCAACCTGAACTGTGAAATGCTCTTCATTTCAGGCGGGGGGAGGAAAAGTTTAAATTTAAAAAAGCATTCCTCTTGACCATTGATTGGCTGAGAGTGGGACTGAGAAGAATACCCATTCTACACAACAGGCATATGACATGGACATTTGACCAATACCCTGGAATGTTCTTTGGGCTGTCACCCAAATTTCACACAGGCCTGCTTTTATCTGCATCAAAACGTCCAATATTGCAATGCACTGAACACCAGGGGATGGAACTGTCCTTTCACACCATGTAGTCCCGGGATTGACCCTGGAAAATCAGGTCATTCTGGGAGGGAAGGCTTCCATAATCGAAGCCTTTCACTGCTGAATAGTCCAACAGATCTGGCTTTACTCGTCTATTATGAAGGACGCATCAGTGACGGTACTTTTAAAAGCACCATCTCATTTCATTCTTTTCCAAAGCATTACTTCAATGAAGTCACAAATAGGCTTTGTTCAAATATTGTGACCAGATTCCGGTCAACTAAATATGGGTGAAAAACAAGTAAGCCATAGACATATTTTACAATACCACACAAAAGGTTGTAACCATCGGAAGTTCAGTATAAATAAAATGGTAAATATGAAAGGGGGGGGGGGGGATTTTGCCTTCAGAGCCATGACATAAACCTCTGCATTGACTGCACTTAAGCAGTCATGAAAATGTCATACAGACATATGGAATTACAGTGGATGAAGGCTGATGCACGTACCAAAACCTAAAGCCCTGATATGTTGGTTTTTCCAGATCCCTTCCTGCTATTCGTCAAGACAAGCTGACTGCCCCACCTGACATTTCCTGTAATACGAATATTTGTATGGTCTAAAAAATATAATCTATGGATGAAAATGTCTGAGAAAAAGAAAAGAAAAAACACTTATCCAGATTTTCCTTTATCAGGCATGCACACACGTATGACTATATTTCAGAGTTGAAAGCTGAAATAACCAAAAGTGAAAAATCAAGGTCATCCAAGTCAAAAGTGCAATTCAATGACTGAAGCTCACTAATGTAGGCAATTTTTAAATTCTAAGCCGCGCACACAACACCCACATTCGGACTATACCTCCTTGATATCGTGATGAATCAAGAGGCAGCTGACTGCATCTCACGAACAGAGTTGACTTTACACACTCTCGTTCTACAACACACTCTGGGAGTTCAGCAGCCATACTGCCTATGGGGGGATCCAACAAGCTGGCTAAAATGTAGATGCTCTATCCTTCCAGCCTGTTTTGATTACATTAAATTCAATATTTTATTAAAAATTACACAAAGAACAAAAATAACACCTGTAAGAAATCTATGGCAGTTGTGGGCCGAATTGTTAAATCTTTAAAAAGTCCAGATCGTTCTCAGAAATCTGCTCGGCTAGTGAACCATAAACTGTTAAAATGTATGACGACTAGGGATGAAATTTCAAATTATTTAGTATTTGTTGACATAACAAATGCGAGTAATCATAAAAGATGTTCCCCGTGTGATGGACAAGCCCAGTTGAGAAACCGCTTAAGGGCCAGCTAGTTACTTTCCCTGAGGAACCAATGATACTTTTTCCTCAAAGTACCTCAAAGTCATATGTCGCAAAGCATGTCCTTTCCAAATAAAACTAAGAAAGCATGCTTTCTTCTTCAATGAGTGGTTTTTAGTCTGCATAGCCTTGTTTTGAATGAGCGGCAAACCGAGTTACGTTTTGCCTGACTTCTGCCCTGCCCTCGTGAAAATCATCTGTTATACCGTAGCAAGAACAGGGACAGGCCGTGGAGTCATTAACAACCAGCAGTAGTAAGTGAGCCATTTTGATCAAGCTAGCCTTGGATTTGAGGGCATTTGTGTGAAATCATTCAACAAAACATCCATGGGACGCATCTGTCCATGTCCCGTTCCAGGCCCTACTTGATTCCATCTCACCTACTGAAAGCCCCATCAAGCACAAGGGACAGAGAAAATGATGCAGATATGACTGAATTAATATTGGAGAAACCAACATGAGCCTCGTCATCCAACCGTAGAAAACGTTCCATCGCAACCTTATCATTCAACTCGCACCGACACAACACATAAAAATTGAGTGAGGGAATCGATAAAACAATTTGTCCCGTTTGAAAAGTCAAGAAAACGAGGCTAATGCCATGTTAGAGGTGGTGTCTATTCTTGTTTGTACAGTTTAGGAGCAGGATACCAATTCTGCCCGTAGAACACTTTGCCCACTTCCTCGGCTAACTTCACAAACCTACCTTCTGATTGGGTACTGCATCAGGTCTCAGTAACTGTGATTTGTGACTAAGCTAAAAGGAAGCACGTAATTGTACTCGTCAGGCACGGGGGTGGCTAGAAACTACTGCAAACAACATACTACTACAGGATGTAGTCATAACACCAAACTATCAACGTATTCATTCGAACTTAGGAGGCGGTTTCAGCAACTCATCCATCTTACGCGGCACAATTAGCTAGTTTGGTTTCGGGTTTGCAGCGATAGCATTCGTTAAGTTTTTTCTCGTCCACGTTCACTTTCTACACAACAGTCAGCATTATCGGCTTTCAGACATAATTAGTATACAAGATAGGTAAGAAAAACAACCGTTATCCGACTGTTCTGTGTCACATGGCATCTCTCTGCTGGAGGGCTCAGGCCCTCTGAACTGTGGGTGGGGCGGGAGGGGGTCTCATCCAGAGGTAGCAGCCTGGATCGAAACAAAACTTCCTCATGGTCAAGTATCGTTTAACCTTTTGAGAAGGCCAGAGAAGGAAAAGGCTCTACGACGGGTAATGCACTCCTCTTAAAATCCACCCTTTGTCCTTTGTCAGCATTCAAATTCTTGCTCCGAAAAAAATCATCAACTGCGTGAAACCATATAGTGAGACAACTGTCCGTTTTCATCCAAATTTTAAAGATGCCTCATTCTGCAACACAGTGGGCCAATCGGTGAGCATTGTACAGGTGACCGATTCTTCTTCTTCCCTCGCAGATTGAATCATTGATTTAAAAAAAGCTAGTTTCCAAGTTCCTTTCAGCCGCCACTAGCTACAGAGGAGGTCGTCCAGGGCCAGCGATGGCATCTTGTCAAAGTCATAGGCGTCAAACAAGTCACTGATTCCCTGGCCCTCCCCAAGGCCCAAGAGGTAGTCGTCCTGGTCTAGGTTGGGGGGGCCCAGGTTCAGGAAGGGCCCCAGGGCTCCGCCGAGGGCCCCTAAGGCAGACGGGATCTGGTCTTCGGTTTGCTGCAGAAGACTGGTGAAGGGGGAGGAGATGGGGGACAGTGTTGTGACGGAGACCGCCTCGTTCGAGGGGGGAGGTGCGAGGGAGTTGCCGCCGGGAGTGGTTTTGGAATTGATGGGCTCTGGAAGCACAAGCACAAGACAATGCATTTCCAAATGAGTCTCCCAAATCCTGGGTTGGATGAGAGTGGAGGGTGTAATCTGTACAGCCACCGAAGAGACTCTTACTGCAAAAAGGACACGTTTCATACTAGATACTGTTGAGTAGGGGTGTAACGATACACTAAAGTCATGGTTCGGTACGTACCTACCTCGGTTTTTAAGTCACGGTTCGGTATGTTTTTCGGTTTTGATTTATTAAATTGTATCAAACAAATGCCTTACACAAATGAAAAGACATCAAATACAATTGAGGATAAAAACACAAAGTCCAGGACTTATTTCCATTGTGGTCCTCAACACAAAACATCAGGACAAGACAAGACACTAACAGTGTTTGATAATCAATAAAGACTTAATTCTAAAAAATAAATAAATAAATAAGTTTTTTTTTTTTCGGTACGTACCAAAATGAAACGTGCATCGAACCGTTAGACCCGGAACTAAATATTTCGGTTAGAATATGCGTATCGTTACACCCCTACTGGTGAGTGAATGAAAGTGTTCGGGTTTGCCAGTGGTAACCATTCAATCATCGGCTCATTTAATGTTTGTCAACAGCCGGTCATTGCAGACTGATTAATGTACTTATCCGTTGGCGGGCAGGTAGACCAGGTAGTCAGAGGTAACCGTGTTTCACCACCCACCTTGAACAACTTTGACGAAGGGGGAGTTTCCGTTGATGTCCACGTTGCCGTTCTTCACTGGACTCTTGGGGTCGTTTTCCTCATCGGGACACAGCAGGACTTCAATCGGGCCCTTCGTACTCGTCAGATGGATGGAGAGGCTCTGGAAGGGAGAACATGAGACGTTACGTTAATCACCAGGATATCAAAGTTTAACCAAACAACGGACTGGTGAGATCAAGCAAAGAACATTGCCGTTAAAGAAAGCTAAAAGACCACCAATAGGTTTTACCTAGCAGCTACAAATAGCCATGTTACCCTTCAGTGGTTTACTCTTTTCAAGCGACTTTTCAAGGAACCAAATGTGTCACTTTTTCAAACGCTTCTCTGCAATAAATCTAAATCCTCCCACTATTACCAAATCCTTCCGATATCTCATGCATTTCCAAAGGCATTGGATGCAACACAAGACACTATACATCTGCCTAGGACAGCGTGTTCACATACCTCCTCAGGGTCTGGTACCTCCAGCTTGGTGTCGCTAGGAGCTTTAACCACTATAACCGTCTGGTCTCTGAGGTTTCCCAGTTCCCTGATGTCCTGGTAGGTGACATAGGCATACGTGCAGGGGAATCAAGGAATAACAACCGCGTCGGTTCAGTGCGTGTGCGTGTTGACAGCAATATATTGTTTCTCTTTCTTCTGATAAATGTACTTATTGTGAGTTGCTTTGCATAAAATAATCTACTAAAATGCCCTTAATGCAAATGTAAATGTGTGCCCATGCCTGACATACAATGCATCTTACAGGTTCATTTAATTAACATTTTATAATGCGCACGTTCAAAACATTGTCGTACCCGATCTGGTTAGTTGAAACAGAACGAGAAGCATTTGGATCGCAACAAAGTTATAAGCAAATCTGGAACACCGTCATCCAAGAGTTAAAATGGTTTGGTGCACCAAATATGACTAAACAACATTATTCTCACACACAATGCATTTTCAAATCTGCAATTTATAAATTCCTCGGATAGCCGGAGGAAAATTGATCACAAGCATGAACAATGCTCAAGATTTTTTGACGTGTGCTTAATAAATCAAGGCTCTCTTTTTTCCTTCTATCTGCAATGTCACAAAATGAAAAGGATATTTTTGGTTGTTTGGCATCTCGCTCATATGCCGCACATCCAGGCTGCATCTCTGGATGAGCTGCTCCAGTTTCTGCTCCTCTTCACCCAGGGCAGAGACCTCCGACGTCAGCCGCTGCCTTTGACTCAAGGCACCGTCCACCTCAGACAGACTGCAGCCCCTGGAGGAGAGACAAAATGGAGATGTTACGAGGAACCGCCAATACCGCTTAGTGGCTGTTGATACGGATTTGAGTACTAGTTCTGCCTCGACTGATATTCTTACTTTGCCATGGTTGAATACTAACCAACTGCCTATTTCTCTCTTGGCATTAGGGAATTCAAAAATAAATGACATTTAACTTTGGTTAGGTATGAGCTTTGGCATATTGAATAAACTGGCACAAAACGCAAGTAAAAGTAAAACCATCCAATTTGTTTGAATTCTAACTGTGGCTTTCAAACACATATTTGGCTTGTCACATATGTACTCCCTGATACCAACGCCTAAACAATAGTGTGGCAAGTTACTGAACACCACATGACCAAAATGTGATAACTGACACTCCCAGTCTTAGAAACCCACATTAAATTGAGGGCTAAAAATGCCATCTTTGAAAACTTTTCCAAATTAATGCATTTTAAAAGAGCCCGTTGATGCATTTTTATTGAATCTGTGCCATGGGGATTTGCCAATCATTCATTCAGTAATCCATGCAGGGATCAATCATATGCAGGAACTTATGTCAACACTGAAGGAAACAGTATGGGACGGACGAGGGACGGACAGACTTACATCCACTGGATATTGTTCTTGGATTTCTTCTTTATTAGGTGAATTCCCTCCAACACGTTGGTGATGTCATACAGTCGTCTTTTCTGAACCTGAATGTGGAAACAAGGAGTTCACCAATGTACTGTAAATACATGCAATCCAGAGGCCAATGACAGCACTGGCAACGTGCTTTGCATCCCATACATTAATCTTAATACATACAGAAACGATTGGTTAAACCTTTCCCACAATAAAGCTACCAATAACAAAAGATCTTCTATTCATACATTTCTACTAAAAATGTGTAACATATCAACAATCTACTCATTTTAGGTTGAATCAATGACGGTGACTTACAATATACTTACAGCCCTAATAAGAACATTTAGTTGAGCAATAGGCAATGAAACCCCCTTCCACTGTGCCCTATGAACCCACCTGCAGGGTCTCAGCAGCTTGGTTGAGGTCCAGAACGCCATCCGACGACTGAGCAAGCAGCTCCACAAACTTCTTGGTGAGCAGACCCAGAGAGGTGTCATAGCGGGTCTTTTCCGTCGGAGACTTTGGAACTACCATGCAAAAATGGAGCGTGGGAAAAGAGGACAATAGTGGTTTAGTTTTTAAAATGTTAACATTACAGTCACTGAGAAGGTACATCCACAATATGCAAGACTTAGTCTTAACATTTGTTAATGAGCATTTCTAGGGATACCACTATTGCATTATTAATGTAAAAACACAAGTGACATAAAGCGCCCGCAATGTGGGCAATCTTAAACAGGAAACTGGGCCCGAAAAAAGAAACTGAAGCGGCATAGTCATGTCTTATTTTCTGTTTCATTAGGGAGGTATTTCACTGACGGGAAATGATTTGCGTGAGTTACTGAGTGAATAAAAAGTCCCCTCCTAGGATTTCAGCAGGGTATGTTGAGTATTTCTACAGTGGCCAGTCTGACACCATGTGATTTCAAACCTTTAGACCCTTTTATACAGTTTACTAGGGCAGGTCGAGGTTGTGTAGTGTTCTGGTCTTCTGGCCGTTTAAGAGTCATTAGAACATACAGAATTGCATTATGTATAATGAAAGGGAAAATTTCCAAATGATTAGATTCACACAATAACATGCCTCTAAATGTAACCTGGGGGTCAAGATAATATCTGCAAGAGGGAGAGTTAGATGGTGTATGCTGCCATCTACTGTACTAGTCATGAGAAACCAAGATAAAATACTCTGGCAGCCATTTTAAAAAAAGCAGTCTGCAGAGGCTCTATGTTTACATTAACATTTTGTCTTTCCGCCCAACCCTTTCATCTAAAGAAACCCTCAGGTGAGGCTTTGAATAATCCAAGTATAAAAGCAATGTGGGGGCAACTTCAAAAATTCGGTCAGTACAACCAAGTGCAGAAAATAAGCTAAACGGAGTGCAAAGTAACTACGAGAATAAGAAATATGGGTGGGTTTTTAACTATACAATTATATGTGCCGTAACGTGCTTAGAAGTCAGTGCAGAGCATCAAAGTAAGATTCAAGCCTATATTGACGACCCCCCCCCCCCCCCCACAAACACACACAGCAGTAGATTCTTCCTACTTCTTTGTGGCTTTAGGTGTTTCCCATTGGCCACTGAGGCGGCCCTTCCCCTGGGTGTCTTGGCTGGTTCTGCTAGATACTGGTGATCCGAATCGTCCAGAGCCAACCGCCTCTTCGCCTGTAAAAAAATAAAATCAAAAGAGTCACAAAACATGCCGACAATAAGCACAAATATCTATAAAAAAACACAGCGTCCCGTCCACTCCGGTGTTTAGGACAAGTTGCGGTATATCACGATTGCTCCAATTCCAACTATAACAGTCATAACTATGAGCGCTCACACCGCTAGCCCAGCTAGTAGCGCCCATGACCAGCTCTTTTGATGCAATTTAGTTCAGGATTCAAGCAGGCCACATGGCAAGAACACAAATCTAGCTCATGGCAAACCCGGTTATGATTGTGCACGCCTCATAACCTTAAATAAATTCAATGTAAACAAGGGACATGGCATAGAAATGAATAGACATGTAATAACCATGTAATGCATGCGTGTATGAAACTTGGATTCAAAAGGTTTATGAATGCCATGACTAGAGGACTCCTTGGACATGTGGCGTTCATGTGCTCACCACCCTAAGCCCAATAGCCATGTGTGTATCTCAGCAAGAACAAATAGGCTTAAATGTGAGATCTTTGTGAAAGCCAATCAGAAACATGCATTTGATTTTCCATATGTCAAATAGGTAAGAATGTATTGCACAGTTGTGGTAATGACAAGATTGTACACCCCAGGAGTTCTCCATTTTGTTAAACCGCAGACCAATGAATTCACCTACCTTAAATAGAATTTTAAAAGTAGGTCATCAAGCCTGACTTCCTGTATTATTCGAATATGGCCTGGGCCATGACTGGGAGTAGGAAGGTTTGAATATTGGAGACTTTAGTCATGATTGGTACAGGACATGTATACGATTTATGGTTTCACAATGACAGTGAAATGACTTCCATTTTAAATATGAACGGGGGGCAGACCATTTCGTACCCAATGCCTTCATATGCCTTTAGAATTTAGGAGGCTCATAATCACAAACCAGTCAACATTAAGATAAAACCAGTCATCATTCTGCTAAAAGCAGACGAGGCGATTTTCAAAGTGGGCGACTTTAAAGACCTCAAACCATAAAGTACTGTAACTTTGCATGAAGCCCATGTGAAGTCACTTTCCGATGCGAGCATCTCAAAAACTTTAGGATCAAGACCAAGGCCATCACTGTGCCTCTTAACTATGCATAAGCTACTACTGGGCTTGCAAGCTAACTCGTGTTTTTTCTTTTTTATACACGTCCCTCCATCCAAGTTGGATGCATCTTCCGAGACGACTGCAGAACACAAATCTAAAAAGTACTCGAGAAACCACGGTGCATCTGCAGTGCTAGATCATGCACTCGTGGATCATTTTGCATCATGTATATAACGTAAGCTAGCTAGATTAATGCTGGAGCTAGTCGCAAACCACCCCACCAATCTCCCTTCCCCCCCCCCCCAACAAGACAGTAACAACAGGACTAGGCCACCGCTAGTCATCTCCGGGCTTTACAGCCGTCTGATCGCCAGGGCTCAAGCCCACCTCGAGGCACAGTCAAGTTAGCATTGTGTGCATTTACGTGTCGCTTCATCCACAAAGTTAACCAACTTCACGGTGACCATCGCGTCGATCACATCGCAGAAGCACTTTGTTAAGTGAGCTAACAGCAGTTAGCCACATCGCTAACTGAGTAAGCTTCTCCAAAACGAGTCCTGCGGACGGAGGGGCTAAGTAGCTAGCCGTGGAGACGAGCTCGGCTAACCTTAGCAGGCTACATTTGTTTCTTTATGGCTAGACAAAACTTCAACAATCTGGTACATTTACCGGTGGTCTTCCTAAAGCGGGTCGCTGTCCCGATCCATTGATTGCAGCTTGTTGTGGAGTTGAGTAAATGTTGTTTATCTGAGGCTCTGATAAACATACATTGGAGGTCTGAGTGATGTTGCAAGGCGGAGGGGTGGTTATTATTTGGAAATAAGTTGTGTTGGATAAAGCGGGGTTAAGTCGATCTGAGAGGGTTGTTAAAATTATATTATTGTCCAAAGCAGAGCTTCCGACCCCCGCTAAAAACACTTTGTCCGGAGCCGAGGAGATCCCTCTTCTCATCTTGGTAGGACTCGGGTAACCCTTCTGCCTCCGTTCTTTTAAACACGTTTCACAGCTAATCGGCTGCAAAAATATAAAAAATAATCAGACCGAAGTTCAGATGGGAATCTGATTTATCGGCTGTTAATGAGTATTTTTCGATAGGCAATTGCATTTAGGCAGATGCAACGGATTAAAAAGTAGCGCAACTCTCGACTCCTCCGTCTAGAAATGGCTTCAGGAAACGGACTGATGAATGAAGGGATACGGTTTACGCGCTCAAGAGCTCCCGCGAAACTCAGATTTCCCGGGAGTTTTTCAAAAATAATTTACATATCGAACACGATTGGCCGCTCGGAGCCCCGACACCGCCTTTATTGATGCAGCTCTGGCCAATGGCGGCCGAGTGTTCACCGCGCCACGTGTTCATTGGGTGGTTGTAAACAGGCCGCGTCACTCTGGTCACGCGTGTGTGTTTCTGACAGCTCGGTAGATGGTGCCCTAAACTAACTTTACACTTTACACCGATGGTCACTGATATAACATACATGTTATATCATGGACTTTTGAAAGTCATTTCATTTTCCCCGTTATGAATTGGTTCTATGTGGACAATAACATATCTGTCTGTCTGTCTGTCTGTGCGTTATGCTACGTTGCCAGGATGAACCACACACACATTAGGCCTACCCTGACCCCCAGACCATAATGTGCAGCCTATGACTGAAGTGTCTGTTAAAACGTGGAACGCGATTTAAAATTGAGTTTGTGATACATAATCGTATCATTGCGGTCATGACTCCCATTTTCTAAGCGTAAGCTCCACGTTTTCGGTGATTTGGATGGAGGTTGGACTATAGGCGGCGAGGCAGCCGCTAGCGCGGTAGATGAAACGGAGAGATCCGGTCAGAGTGGCCTGAACGACCACTGAGAGCCGAGGCGCGGAGAGAGAGAGAGAGAGAGAGAGAGAGAGAGAGAGAGAGAGAGAGAGAGAGAGAGAGAGAGAGAGAGAGAGAGAGAGAGAGAGAGAGAGAGAGAGAGAGAGAGAGAGAGAGAGAGAGAGAGAGAGAGAGAGAGAGAGAGAGAGAGAGAGAGAGAGAGAGAGAGAACCACAGTTCACTTAAAGGGCGGTTTCACTTGTCGCCTTGGCGCCTCTGACAACCTACTGCACATATAAATAAATTAAACGATAAGACACGCAATGTAGACGGAGTTAAAATAATATCTCTATAGGGGCTGAATGAAGCGATAAGTAGAGGTGGGCACCGTTTATCATCGTCCAACTCAACGGTGGAGTGTTTTCGAGGAGAGGATGCAGGATGGGCGACCGGGTGGACGCGGCGTTTAAGACAACTGGATCAAAGTTGCTCCTGCCTGTCAGTGAATTCTTCGGGTTTCCTCTCGATCAAGTAAGTATCTGTTTCTACATTTTTCGGCAACAAAAGTCCCTCATCTTTTTGTAAAAAAAAATACAACTTGTGCTTCATGTCTGCTTCTGATACTAAACTGTGATTATCATCTCTCAGCCATCCGCCCATCTAGTTAAATTGGAAAGCTCTCTTTTCCCTTCAACCCTGGCTAGTAGTGGAGTCAAAACACTAAACATTTGTCATTCGTCAGCCTAACCCTTTTTATTTTCCTAACTGCATATAGGTCAACTTTTTAGCCTGTCAGGTGTTCGCTCTTGCGGCTGCCTTCTGGTTCCGTCTCTACCTCGGGCCCCGCCACGCCAGTCCCCTGCTCAGGCATGGCGTGGCTACACTGTTTGGCGTTGCCTTTGTCATCTTCTGCTTTGGCTGGTGAGTTGTGTCTGATTAGACCACAGCAAGGCGACTAAGCGATCTAAAACCAAGGGTGCAACTATTATTTTTTTAATTTCATGACATTGTGTGTGTATGTGTGTGTGTGTGTGTGTGTGTGCGTGTGTGTGTGTGTGTGTGTGTGTGTGTGTGTGTGTGTGTGTGTGTGTGTGTGTGTGTGTGTGTGTGTGTGTGTGCATGCATGCGTGTGTCTGCATGTGTGTGTGTGTGTGTGTGGTGCTGCATGTGTGTCCCTCCCTCCAGGTATTCAGTCCATATTGTAATCCTCGTGTTGCTGAGCTACACAGTCATCATCACAGCGGACATCAGTAACGTACACCGGTAAGATCTTGTGAATGAAGTGGTGAATGAAGGGACACCACACATGGCACAGTGCCCTCACTGCCATCTTCAAGTGGAACTTGTTCGACTGGCATGAAGGCCATATCGTCTGCATGAGGGGGACAGGAGGAGAAGAGTGAAGATAGATCTTGTCTGGTGGAATTCATACTGGTTCATCGCGTCGCAAAGGGCCCACTTTCTGTTTAAATCTATTTTAGGGATGGGGTACGTTAGGCTGCGGTCATGCATAGTAGTGCATATAGTATAATATCAACGTTTTAAGTTAAGCGGTGTCAGCACAAAATGAAGGACAATCTGAACAGAAATGACTCGTGAGCTGAGACAAATCGCATCTGAGGCGGCGGTTACAAACTCAAGGTGACAGAGGTCCTTCAGGTGAAGGATGTCTCCACCATGAGTCGTTTTTTCTGTTAAATGTCCCCGCTCACATCTCCCTGAGTGCTGCCTTTGTGTCTGTTCAGATGTGGGCTCTGGACGCTAAAAAGGTGCAGTCCCCGAACAAAGAAAAGGATCCAGTCAGTGATAGCCAGACTTTCCATCTATGTTTCTCCATTTTCTTTCTTATGTTTTATCTCCTTTTTATCTTGCATCAAAAAGTTTTTTTTTTTCAAGGTATGTCTCCAGTGTGCATGTGTGTATGTGTGCTGAGACATTTTCAGCACTTTCAAAGTGTTTAAAGTGTCATGCAAGCCATGCAAGTCAGTGGTAAGGGGTCTTGAAGCTAATGCTAGGAGGAGCTGGGGAATGGATCAAGGAACACTCAACGCTTAACGCCTGCTGATCTGTTTTCACTGTCTAGTCGCTACAGAAATTAACGTTATTTCATTCAAATACTTGAATCTTCTGTTTCATATCTGCATAATTAATTCAGTTTCCATGCACAAGGGAATGACTTGATGAGCTGGATTGTTAAATATTTGTCTTTAAATTAATCTTATTTTTGCGATCAGTCCCAGGATACAACATTTGAGACTTCATTCAAGACTTGAGGAATGTTTCCTTGTTTAAATGAATAGATTTCACGATTAAGATGCAATAATTTAACGGTAAACCTATATTTAGTATCTGAACATTCATAGCCTTACTAGCACAGAACTAATACATATAAATAACCATGAACTGATTGAGTCCAATGGTGTTTACTCAGGTATTCACTGGTGTTGTCCATGGGCTATCTGACTGTGTGCCAAATCAGCAGAGTCTTCATCTACAACTATGGAATATTGTCCACAGACTTCTCTGGGTAAGAAGACGCACTAAGTCACACACTTCTGAAATTCTTGTCATGTCTTTCATTTCATGTCCTATTTGCCATCTCGGCACATCCCTGCGCATTAGTCCTGTGAATCTTCCAGGACAGTTTCCCTGTTGTCTCTCTTGAGACATGTGCCCTGCCCGCTTTGCACAGGCACAGTGGTTAGGGTCAGTTAATGTACTCCACTTTGCTGCCGCTACCTAACTATGACTTAATTTTCATAACAACACTGAAGTAGGCGTTGTTGTGTTCTATAATGTTGGTGTATATAGGTAGGCAGCTCGGCTTTCTGCTGGGTAGTTTTCCTCTGTTGGTGCTAGGAGTTGAAGTCTGTGCACTTTGACCCCTGTGGATGAACCTAGTTAATGCTATAGTTTATTAATAATTTAGTAATTTCGGTCCTCTATCTATGTAACTTGTTGCACGGCCGGACTAACAATAAAGTTCACTTTGACTTTGAATTTGACTTTGACTTTATCACAGAGTTTATCACAGAGCAGATAACTCAGGTTAGGCAATGATTGTATTAGCTCCAGTTTAAATGTTGTAGGGTTTAGACGATTTGACAGATGAATTGACTTACGTCATCAATACAAAGGTTCCGTCACTGATATACTAATACACACACAGTGAAATTTGCTCTGATTATTCTCATAATTAGCTAATAAGAATTCACTATTGCTCTGGCCGTACACATAACAATTGGATAATCTTGTTTGCTCTTACGAGATTTAAATGTTGGCATTACTACATGACTTTATTGGGCTGACAGCACAAGGTCTCTGGTGTATAAAGGTGGCCCTCTTCCTGCTGCAGGACTCTCGTGACCACAGAGGCAGCCTCTTCAGGAGGATATTGAGTGAGGATAGCACAACGCTGTGTGTGTGTGTGTGTGTGTGTGTGTGTATATGTTTGTGTGTGTGTGTGTGTCTGTGTGTGTGTGTGTGCCTGTGTGAAAGGGAGAGAGAGATTGTTTCAAGAGAAACTATGATAATATGGCCATTTGTTTCCAGGTATATCCATTTTGTCGTATTTTTTAGTGCTTCTTGTCTATCTTTGCTGTTGATATTAGGTTTTTCATTGTACCAAATGGTTCATTACAATTTTAACTATTCAATTTAGCCCATTCTGCAATAATTCCCCATAGGAATGCAGAAAAAGGTCGGAACAGATGACAATTCAATAGATTTAAGTATCACATGTTACCGGGACACAGTGGACAGTGGTCAGCTGATCTGGCACACAATTATGCTACATACCATGCAATAACTGTGAGTGTTTCAGTTTGTTAGCATGTTAACAAAGAGGAATGACACTAGTGATCATTGCACACTTCACCACTAAGTCTCACTAAGTCTTCAAGTTAAAAACCTTTTAAAACTTGTTTGCATGTCTGTCTCCCACTCCCACTCTCCCAATACACCGGCGACAATTTCAAACTTTCAAAAATGTCAAAGTTTTCACTACTGATGTTTGTTCATTCCCACTCAACAAACGAGCCTTTTTGAACCAAGTCCACCAAAAGACTGCGTAGCAGCAAGAGTAAACCCCAGACTGCAGAGCAGGGCAGACTGTCACTGATGCGTCTGCCAAGCCCTTCAGTGACCTGGCACTACCAGCCACACAGCCGGCCTCACTCCTGCTGCTCCTCCGTCTGCACAAAAGCTCTAGTACACTGCCCTCTTTGTGAGTGTGTGTGTGCGTGCGCGTGCATGTGTGTGTCTGCGGGTGTGTGCGTTGGGTGCACATGTGTGTGTGTGCGTTGGGTGCACGTGTGTATGTGCATTTGTGTGTGTGTGTGTGTGTGTGTGCGTGCGTGTGCGATAGAGGCAGGAAGGGGACAGATAAACAGATTGTATGAAAACACATATGCCAGTGTGCTCATGTTAACACAAATTCCCGAGACGGCAGAGACAAGTCTTTGGAGGGAGAATATACATGGGAATAGATCAGGAGATAGTGTAGTGGACAGGGTTGTGTGTCCAGGGTGTGGTACCTGGGTCAAGGCCCTGTTGTCTGCAGCCTACCTGTAGGCATCCTTAAGTACGTAGCTTAACCCCCACCTGTTCCGAATTGGCATGCATCTGAATATAGTCACTTTAGAAGAAAGTGTCTGTTAAGGAATTACTTTGTAGTTAGTTACTTGTATTGTGAAAAGTTGCTGAAAGAAAAAACTAAGGTCACCTATTGCTGCTGTAAAACAGTGGAAGAACTGGATCGAGGAGTGAACATTTGTGAACATATCACATTGCTTCATAGTCAAATGGTCACCCAATGCAGATCCAAGGTGGCGTTTAGTCTTTATGTGATATTAAGAAATGTATCTCTGAAGTCTGATGGCAGACAGGCTCCAAACGGGGCATTTCACTTTCTTTCACTTCACATCTGTCTCAACCAATGTGGCTGGAGGCAGGGATCTGTAAGTGATGATTGGCGAACGCTTCCTTGCAGTTTCTGGTTTCCGGCCCAGACTCTGTGCCGCCCGACTCCCTCACAGAATTTCTGCTATAACATAGTAGGAGTGCCGCAGGCAAGGTTATTAGAGTGGTAATACTTGAATAATTCATGCTTCTAAGTAATATACATCTTCCCTTTTCCTTCAGGCCTCTTATGATAGTCACCCAGAAGATCACCACACTGGCCTTCCAGCTGCATGATGGTAACACACACACACACGCACACACGCTCAAACACACACACACACGCATACGCATGCACACACATGCATACGCATACACATATGCAGACACATACCCACACACAAACACACACACACATACGCATACGTGCGGCTACTTCACATTCATCAAGTGGCTGCTCATCTCAACTGCTCAAAGAGAGACATTGAACTAGGCCCCCTCGTGTATGTTGTGATTCTATGTGATGTTCTGGGTTTTAATGGACATTTCGTGAACTATGTAACACTACTCAATAACATCAGAAGGCACATTTGAGAGGCCCCACAAAATTGTGTCTGGAAAGAAATTCCCTGAAGTACCCGCAGGGAACGTAATGTTGTCTACCTGGTAACCTTATCATGATCATGATCTTATTTGTGGACCAAAATGTGTATTTTCTGGGGGAAAAACTAAACTTTACATAGGATAACGTCAGCTAAGTGAAATGATAGGAAAGAGAAACATGTACCGTAAGAACAGAGAACATGACTAACGATGACTACTCTCCCCATGTCTTACAGGTATTGGCAAGAAGCCAGAGGAACTAACCGTGGATCAGAAGCGACTGGCTTTAATGTATGTATACCTCTACCGTCATACTGTGATAATGAAAAATAAGAGGTTAAAAAATTATCCACCTCTGATTACTTTAGGGAGAGGTCATTTCAAGTATAAGTTCTTGTATATGAGATTCCCTCAATGCCAAGTCACAGCCTACATCAAGTTACAGTCTCAAAGGGCTACACAGGCCACATTTTATGCTTCCATTTAAAGTCAGTAAAAATATAAGAAATGGTTCGTTTTTATACTTCTTTCTCGACCCAAATGTCATGGAGAAGGAGATGTAGCTTTGGTGGCTAGCTTGAAATTTTGAAGCAGCATAAGCATATGAAATGAACCTGTAAAACAAGGGGTCCTTTATATCACTTTTGTTGTATCCATCATGCCAGGCAAATGAAAACTGACTACACCATACTTCCAATTATTACAGCTCAGAAAAAGTTCATTCTACAAACTAGAACTCATTGATTCATTGATTCATTGATATTCTAAGTAATCATAACAATTCCCAAATCTCCGAATTTACTTTTGAATGGTACATTTATTGCAATCTAACACAATTTGAAATTGGCTGCATTTGGAAATGTTCCTGTTCTGCGTTCGTCCCATATTTCCTGCAGGCAGCGGCCATCTCTGGTGGAGTACCTGAGCTACAACCTCAACTTCCTCAGCGTGCTGGTGGGGCCCTGCAGCAACTACCAGGACTATGTGGACTTCATCGAGGGCCGCCACATCCAGAGGAGGCTAAGGGAGCAGGCTGAGGGGGCGGGCAACGGCCACCTCAACGGCTTCGACAACAGCCCCGACATCTCACCTCTGGTAGGGCCACGCCGCTCTGAAGATCAGCTGCAGACGATTCCATCACATCACACCATCACACTTTTCACACAGAATTGGCCCAGAAAAAGGTTGAACGCCCCTTATATTGCGTCTGGAAACCTTGTTGACAACACTCGCGTTGCCTGTCACAGCATATTTTTATTATTGATGTTGTAGTAAGTAGGGCATGGGATGAAAAATGCAATTCAATATTTTTGGAAATGGGACATTAAGATAAATACTGTTTATATATATATATACACTGTTTATATAATATGTTCGATAAGACCCCTACTGAATTTATAGTATTAAACATGAATGCATTTTGTTGTGATCCTAAGTCAATATTATTTGCTAATCTGCTTGGCACATTCATTGATCCCCCCTCCTTATAGCCTTTTTCATTCACTCGAAATAGACTAAATTAAAAGTAAACCGTACGTATAAAAAAAAAAAAGCGTTACGCAAAGACGGCGAGTGGCCCGTGGTTCTGCAGAGACACAGGTTTGATGCCCCCTCCTCTCTCCAGGGCGCGGTGTGCTCCAAGCTGCTGCTGTGCGGTGGCTGCATGCTCTTCTTCCTCACCGTCACCCGCTCGCTGCCCATCATGCACAACGTGGACCCCCACTTCGTCAGCCACGCCCCCTTCCTCACCAGACTCGTCTACGCCTTCTTCTCGATACAAGCGGCCAGGCCCAAGTTCTACTTCGCCTGGACGCTAGGTAAGGACACGGCGGGGGGAGACAATGCCCGCCTCAAACACTGTTCTATGGGTGGCATTGAGATGTCAAAGGGTTACTACGTGTGACGTTTTCTTCTTCTGCTAAATATACTAACACATTACTCACTCAACATTGGTAGATAAAAATATTTTGGGTTTTGTTGTTGTATCATCCAGGATATCATCCACAGCTATTCTAGTGACAATGTAGTCCAAAGTCGTACCCAAAGGACAATAGAATCGAGTGTCTGAAAATTCACAGCTGGCCTGACTATACGTAAAGAAAGGAAATGGTTGGCTGAAAGATTTTACAGGACAATTTGCCACTAGGGGTGAAAAACAAGGCAGTTTTGTATACCTGCTTTAATAAAAATGTGTACTTCTTATAACAGTCAAATAAGTAGTCTCACTTTCTAATGCATGCATTGTCCACCTAGATATGAAGTTATTTGAACCATTTCAGAAGTACATGGCACATTTTGTTCTGATTTCATGACATTTAATGTGAACAATATCCCACCAACATAACGTATTAATGCATTTAACTGGCATGAAATGAGTATTGATTAAAATGTATATCATTAATACCTCCTTTAAAACCAAAATCCTATTTTACCCTAACTTACAAAATGCCTGCAGCTTTTCTGTGGGGTTTTTCCTTCAGTTAGCGACCTATTTCTTTTATGCCTCGGTTTCTTTAGCTGATGCCATCAACAATGCGGCGGGGTACGGTTTCAAGGGGATGGATGCCAATGGAAAGCCTTCCTGGGACCTGATCTGCAATCTCAACATCTGGGGGATTGAGGTATGTCGAGGGAAACCAGTTCATGTCGAAACTCCTCTTTAGAAAATGTAGTCACACCGAAAACAAACACCCAAAACAAAATGTTATGTTAGGAAATACATTGTCGGAATCTTGCACAGATCTTTGGCGCATGTCCCATTTCATTGTCGTCACCTTGCAGTTTGAAAAGTCGGAATAACATTATTGTAAGGTAGCATTGTAAGGTGCTTATAAGACACAGTTGGTTAAAATCCCCAAACTTTCTTCAGCGAATAACTCTAGGAGATATTTACACATATCCTTGTAACCTCCATTCAATTGTTTTTCAGACTGCAACAAGCTTTAAGACATTCATTGACAACTGGAATATTCAAACCGGAGTCTGGCTTAAATCGTAAGTCATATTAAGTTAACCATGCACTGATTACAAATTGTAATTACAGTGATTGTGCGTTGATAGGTCTTTTGTTTTTGTCTGTCGTTGGCCTCTTGTTGCATGGTGAAATTGCTCTGCGTTGTGCATTCCCTCTTCAGATTTAACACCACCCCCTTGCTTCACACCCTCTTAATGCTTGTGTTATCCCTAGTATGGTAACTAGGGTAAGGTGTCCATGTTTCTGAGATGTAAAAAATGGGGACATTTGTAGTTTGGTGGTCCTTAAATCAGGTATCAGATATTTTCTGATCTCATTTCTGAAACGAAAAAGGGACATACTTCCGCTTTGCCTATTCATATGATGGTAACATGCCCAATGGTTTAACCTGTACATTGGTAACCTTCTTTCATGTTAGTTGTTACGTGTTGATCTGCCCTATCCTGGTAATAATCCTCCAGAATTTCATTACAAATCAATGTTTGGTCCTCCACTTTATTCAGTGAGTGAGTTATTGGTGCAAACAGACACGCCACCTAGCGTCTAAAACCAGGCCGGGTCTGACCTAATAATGAACAGGATTTGCCCCTCCCCTACACATAAACTCTAGCCAATCACTAGACTCTCTCTCCCTAGTGTGTGCTATGACCGGGCTCCTCACCATCCCATGGCGATGACCTTTGTCCTTTCTGCGCTGTGGCACGGAGTGTATCCCGGGTACTACTTCACCTTCATCACGGCCATCCCCATCACTGCAGCCGCACGGGCCGTGAGTGGTTGAATTGCACAAATGCAGAAAAAATGCACGTAGTTGGTGTGACAAGGCACTGTCAGGGTTTTCAGTTCCACAATGACAGGTGTTTGTTTTTTGTGGTCATGTGTTCATATGTTTGTCTGCATTGGACGGTTTGTAGATTTTTCCTACAGTAGGACTTTTCTTACCATATTAAAATGATGCATACCAAGTCATCGCACACTATAAATGTGTCATTTAAAGTATTTAAAATATTAAAGTGATCACAGGTAGCCTAATAAATAACAGCACCTTATTTGTTGTAACTGGCACACGTAACCAAAACAAATGGCGTTGTTGGCCCTGATCGTTCTGCTGCCACATTCCCTCCCTTCCCTACCATCCCTCCCTCCATCACCACCTCAGGTGCGCCGCTGTGTCCGCCACTACTTCCTGTCTTCCAGAGGTGTGAAGTTGCTTTATGACATCATGACCTGGGCAGCCACCCAGCTAGCCATCTGCTACACAGTCATGCCTTTCCTACTGCTGGCAGTGGAGCCCACGATGGTTTATTACAGGTACCCAGCTGGGATTTGGGTTTCGTGCTTGGACTGCATTTGTTGCACATTATGTTTGTTGTTTTTGGCGTAAGGGGGATCTTCCTGCTAATTGAGTTTCATTAACCCTGAATCAATTGTAGATTTACTTGGAGCCCTTTTTTGGAATATGCATAGAAAAAGAAAAGAAAACACAACTATTTAAATCCATGATATTACGTTTTCTGGAGAAAAGAATGACAAAGACATTTTTTTTTTCACGCCTGCAGCACTTTTTCCCTGTCTTATTTTCCCTGAAGTACAGCCGATCTCCATCTGTCCCTCTTCCAGGTCTATGTTCTTCCACGTCCACCTCATCAGCATGCTGGTGGCGATCGCCCTGCATTCAAAACACACACCGGCCTCAAGACCACCACCCTCTGCCCCCTCCTCCAGCGGCCCCTTCCCCCTGTCAACCCACCCGTCCCACTGCCAGGCCACTCATTCAAACAACAACGTCAAGGCAGAATGAACTCACCCACCACCACCACCTCTTGCAAACACAAACCCCTTCCCCATGAGAACTGGAGGAAGAAGGGCTCTTCTGTGGCACCGACACCACTGGGGAATGTGCTTGGGAGGCATCGCTGTAACCATGACTTGAAATTACGGAAATGTTAAGAATGGCAGACGTTGCATTCGGATCTGTAGGGATTCCAGCTTGAGTGCTTCGAATGTGCCACTAATGTGCAACAAATGTGCGTCCGGGAGCACACACTGGCTCTGTTTCCCAGCATCCTCTTGGGGTTGAGTTTACCGATGGCGTTAAGGTTCCAGCTTGTTTTCCAAATACGGTGCGTTTTGTTCACATATAGGAAGGGCTGATTCACCTACAATACCCCTTTTGTTACGGTTGACGTCTACGCCAAGGGCCAGTCTGTTGTAGTATATTTCCTACTGTCCAGTCCACCCTAACTGAACTCCTTTCCTTTTGTAGTCTATCCTAGCTCCTGTCCATTTCTGCTGTCAATCCATATTGCAGACGATTTTCTGCTGTAGTCCATAACTTACTGTAGTCCATTTCCTTCTATACTGTATTCCCTACTTTAGTCCATTTTTATTGTAGTTAATCCATATTGGAGTCAAATCCCTACTGTAGTCCATTCCCTCCTGTAGTCCATTACTGTAGTCAATTCCCTACTGTAGTACTGTAGTGGGGAATGGACTACAGTCTACATCGCACTACATGCTAGCCCATTCGAAGGACAATGGGACAATGCGAAGACCTCTCTCTACTGCTGCTACTTGCTCTTCTGTGAGTTGGGCGCTACTCAGAATAGTTTCTGACATTAACTTATGAATATACAATGGTACGCACACACACACACACACACACACACACACACACACACACACACACACACACACACACACACACACACACACACACACACACACCCCGACACACCATGAGCTGAAAAGGCCATACACCCAGGCGAATGCATGCATAAATTGCTCCTGCCAACAACAAAAACTAAAACACACACACACAGACAAATACACACACACACACAAAGACACACACACACACACACCCTTTGTGTGACTGAACAAAAAGGACTTGCACAGAAGAGGGAGACGAGGCTGTTTGTCTGCCTTCACTGTGCCCCTGGTGTGTGTTTGCGTCATCCGTGTGTGAGCTAGTCTCACACACACCCGTCCCTCGTCGCCACCCCACACCAGACTCCTCCAGCTCACGCCTCCCAGACTTCATACAGACACTCTTATAAAGACCCACGTCTGCCTCCCATTGGCTGTGGCCTGATGTCAGTCACCAGGTTAACACAGGTGTATCTCATCATATAATTAAACGATATACGGCATCATATTAATGAGGGGTCTGTTCCACCTAGTTAGCTCACCAAGCACCAGCAGAAACTAGTGAAGAGGCTGCATGTTGTTCAACTTAATGGAACACACTAGAGGTGGAACGGTTCAATATTCACGGATCGTATCAGGGTTTTGGGGCCATGGTTTTGGTATGGTATAGCAGGGGATGACACAAGTGCTTATACATTTTTTGGATATATACAACAAACCCATAAGTTGTTTATACACTCCTGGTTGAGCTACTGCTGATAGGTGATGAGGGTTCTCAGTGTAACTAGGGGTGTAATCTGGTGGATAAGAGAAGGAAAGGAGGGTACAGGGCACGGTCTCTGAGGAAGGGATTGACTGCCACCATGGTAATTAATTAATTAATTATAGAAAATCATGTTTTGAAATTCAAAAGACTACAGTAGAGTTAATGAGACGGACTGCAAATTGATGCTTGTGCCAATCAGGAAGGTTATGACCTCCACTCAAATTAGGTTACAAAACGTTGTAACCTGATGTTACAACGTTACAATAAACTTTACACGTGTTTATTATTTAATGGAACGCTACATCAAATGCGTCATATAAAAAACGAGGGCAAATTGAAATGTCAGTGACCAGCACTGGATAATTTGATAAGATGTACGTTTTAAGCTCAGAGATGCATAATCGTCTGTACACAATATGTTTTGAAATGTGTGTTGAGTGGTTCAGCTTGGTGTCCGGAACATTGAGCTTTGTGTTTATGAGTTGGTCACGAACTGTAAGTTAACAGAACCATTTGACAGGGCCTTGACTAATAACTGATGCGAGTTTTCAGCATATGCAGCTATTTTAACTTAACACCTTTTTTTAGAAAGTGTTTTATATTAATTAACATACAAATATTAATATTTTTGTATGTTCATGCTGATAGGTTTAATACAAATGTGAATTTAAATGTTTAGAACGATGCCTCTAATGATGTCTAATAATGTTATATATATATTCATCAAAATCAAATTGTCATCAAGGCCCATGAGGGCCAAATGGTCCTCCACGATGGGGATGAAAAAAATGGAAAAATAAAAGAAAAAATGCTTGTTTTTGATAATTATTGAATCAGTTGGATAATTATCAGGTTTGAATCTGTATTTTATACAGTCCAATGCTAAACACCCACAACGTAGCTCGGCAGGACCCATACACTTCTAAACAGGGATTTTAATGTTAAATTATTTTGAACTATCTAGTTGAAAGTTGGAAGGAGATTTGAGGTAAGTTTGGGGTCGCAAGCACACAGTGAAGGCAGTTTTCAGCCACCAGAGGGATCACTGACTCGACCAATGATCACCCCTGACCACTAGGTCTGGGACTTTTTGACCCAGACCTAAACAGGCGGTCCCACAGAACAGTATTTGACTTTTTTTTTCCTAAAAAAGAAATTGAAATGACCAGAATCCCTAAAAGATATCCCAGGAAGCCACATGTCTTTGATCGAAATAGACATGTTTTTACACATTTTCTAAGTATTGATTCATAAATTCTGTTTTTTTGTATGTTATTGTATGATATACTTTTTATCTGTGGATTGTGAATAGACTATGTTTGTTATGTTCAAGTAACCCAAAACAAAAGTTATTTTGGCCTATTAGTTCAAATTAGAATGTTACCAATATATATTTCTTGTAGGCCTATGGTTTTTTTGGGTGGCAGTAGGTGGGGCCCATAAATAGTATAGCACCGGGGCCCTTAATGACTTACTTACGCCACTGTCAACTTGCCATATCTTTTGACGATGAAAGGTCACAGTGACCGTTCAGACTTTTTATCCTACTGATTGGCAGCCATTTCATTAACCAATCAGTGTGGTTTATGACGACTAAACGGTGACACTGTAACTGTAACTGAACTTAGTTCAATGGAATTATATAAATGCTACAGCCATTGAGGACGGACCAGAGTTTTAAATAGATCATTTGTAGATTTGAAATCCCCAATAAAAAAATATGTCTCACAGACTATTTGGCAAGGCTTCTTTTTTATTTCACAAATAGGTGCCCTTTAAAATACATCCATTGTTCAGTTATAATTAGGTTATATGCTCCATGGTGGTGCAACTAATTCAGTTTGGCCCAAGCTGAACAAGAACACCTGAACTCCCCTGTCTGCTATACGTAGCAAGGACTCCATCTGTTGGTGCAGAGTTCACACTTTACCCTGAAGCTAATGGAGTGCACTTGCACTCCATTAGAGTGGGAAACCTAATGGGTCTAACAAGACCCATTAGGTTTCACATACAACACTGGTCTTCTTGAGGCTTAAAACAAACATGATCATCAGGAGAAAGTCTGTCACATTCCCCCAAGGTGTCACTAAACAGGGACATTCCAACAGATACAGAGAAACAGGATGTGAATTGATTTTTCCCATTACATAATTACCACAAGTAATTGTAATGGCACACCTAGCCATGCTCCTCATCATAAATATTACCCTGCCATTGATTTCCAACCATAACATGATGTTGCTTGCTTAAAATACATGGACCATTTGCAGACTTTGTAGCACAATGGGTCAAGATTTTTTTTATTCAGCAAATATTGTAGATTGTAGAAAGATTGAGCTAGCTCTGATTGGCTGACTCAAACGGGATCTAGAAAGCTTATATGTTGGGTCTTAAGGTTGCTTCTCTTGCTGGAGTAGTAAACTACGGATGTGTTTTCTGTGTATTTGTCAGTAATGAACAGCAACTCCAATATCAGAGTGAAGGCCATCCATATGATATAAAAGTGTCCAACATAAGATAATGCGATTCCCTAACCTGTCACTAGAGGATCTCGGTGTCTTTAATAATTTTAATCCCCTCGCCTGTGTCCCTCACTGTGGCTTATCTGTACTGTGTGCCATTTCTTAATGTTATGTTATCTGACTTTTTATGTCTTTGATCATACAGCAGCAGTCATCCAGAAAGACAAGGGAGATGAGAGGAGAGCAAAAGAGTTTAGGGAGAGGTAGTTCATTCTGGATGACTTATCCAAGTCTTTTTAATACATGGAGCAGGAGATGTTACACATTTGTGAGACTCTGAACTAGGCACGGAACTAGGAAGAAGATGACTGAGTGTGTAGCCACCAATGCATCATGGGAAAATATTCCAGGAAAGTCTAGGTTTTAAAAGCTTGCTTTGGGCCACTTCATGGTTCCAAAATCAGGTCAGCTGACACAAAAAGATCAGTGTAAAACGAACTCAGGCCTCTTAAACTGTGGAACACACACAGGGAATGTTTTACAAAATAGACAAAAGGTGTTTTTGTTTTGTTTTAAATCTTTATTACAAACGATATACATGCACCATATAGTTCAGGGGGATTAGATGGAAGAGGCCTAACTAGTCAGTAATTCATGTTCCTCCTTCGTTTATCATAGTGGATGTTCATCAACACCCAGGCCTTCAATAAATACCTTGTAACATCATGACTCTCTAAATTTAAACCAATGGGTTTTCGCACAGGTGCAGTGAGTATAGTATAGTTAAGCAGTGTATAGCTGGAGATCCCTCGGTCCTCATGGGGGAGGACATGCAGGTTGACTCCTGAACATCTCAGATTCCACCCAGTGAGGAATTAAGATGACAATCAAACATGAAATGATCATCTCTTTTATAAAGTGGATCTTGAAAACACTAGATCAAACTAGAACCGAACAAAACAAGACCTCTAAATCCCTTACAAGACTTAAACATATTGAATATATTAAACTATTTAATGATGAAAAAAAAACAAATTAAGGCAGAGCTCCTTAACCTAACGTGTATATTATATTTATGGGAGCAAGAGGGGGCATCAACATGTAAGCCTACATGTAACGTTCAAGACAACTCCCGTCTTTAAGGTAGGACATTTGCATATCATTTTAGACGTTGGGTATCGTAGGAAGAATACAATTGTTATATTATCTGCCAACACACGATTTTAATTTTTTTTTTCTCTTATCTCTACGCAGTAACCCCGTGATGCCAATCAATCATAATAAATAAAACATTTGGAGAATGAACGAGTTGTTTTGAACACATTGTTGTTGTTTTGAAACATCATTGTTTATGACGCGCTGTGCAATCCACGGAGCTGTACCTCAAACACGACAGCCGTATTTATCTCTTCCAGTTTATTACTTCATCCAGTACAGCCCAGGATATCAGAAACACAAAAACAAAACCAAAAAACGGTAAACATGATTGTGCTTATAAAGTACTGTCGTCTTAGTGCCACCATTTTGACCTGCCATTTCAGAATCAAACTACACAGCAGCTCCTGCTCAGCCTCCTGAAGCGAAGCACGGGAATTGGAGCGTGGCCATACAAGCACTTCTTAAAAGAGACTAGAGGCAGAGGGAGCAGGCTCCGGTATTGTTAATCCCTCATGTCTTCAACACCTGCTTCTCCCACACTCTTTATTGCTTGACAACACGGGATGCTCTTAAGTTGTCCCACCTTCGAATTTTCTTTTCCACCACTTCCAAAAAACGATTTTGATTCTGCCATACCTCTGGATGTTTGATTGCGTATACGAAGGAGGCTGTATTGTTAAACAGGGCCAGTCATGCACATCATTCACTTCATGTCATTGAAGATCAAATATCATGTTTTAAAAAGCACAGAATGGCCAAATTACAAAAACATCAAAATCACTGAATAGAATAAATAAATGCATAAAACGCCAAGAAGCAGAATGGAGTTTGATAAATCAGGAATCATCCAAGCAGACATTAGTTTAGTTATCACCCTTCAAATAGGGCAGCCAGGTTTAGTGCTGTTTAAGACTATGTAAAGGAAGCAGACATGCTTGGTATGTCGTTTGTTTTTTAAGTTATTATGAAGATGGCTGCATAATATCAATATGCAAAATAAATACTACCTTCTTCCGAGTCCTCTCTTTCAGTGAGTTGAGATTCACAAGATGCAGAAGAGGTCACAATGGTGTGTAGAGAGATGAATTAAACAATAACACACCAAGGTCTACGTCACAATGTGCTGTCATGCTGTGCTTTTGTCCAGGTAACTCTGGTGTCAGGATGAACAGTCTCAAGATAATAGTCTTTGTTCAGTCAATACATCTTTAAAAGTGAATTTCTTTTTTTTGTATGAATGAAATCAGCCCTTTTTTTCCTTCCGCCAGGCTTCATATTAGGTCTTGCTGAACACTTTTCCAAAAGGCTATATGTTGTTGTACATGTTTAAGGATTCTATCCCACAACAAAACGTTTGAAAAGCCACTGGTGACTGTGAGCTAACTCTACATGTGGAATGGATTCAGAGGTCTCGCAGTAGAGAAGGGATGAGAGTTTGTTCTTTTTTTATGATGATGATGATGATGAATAAGATTACTTCACAACCCCCAGGCGATGAAGGTCAGAGCCCACGGTAACAGTCCACCTCCCACAGAGTAGCAGCAGTTGTCCGGGGAGCCATCAGTCCGAGAGGAAAGGGAGACACCATGCTTGAGTCCCACTCGTAATACAAATCTCTTATTCAAGAAACAAACCTCTTGTGGAATTTCTCCGTCAACTTTGAGATTATTTGTTTTTTTAAGCAATCCATCTCCGGGTAGGATCCATCAGTCCCAGACAAAAACAACCTTTTAATGACAAAATGAAAAAAATAAATAAAATAGTAATAGGTCTCTTGTGCAGGCACGAAACCTCATTATTTGCTGACTTCTGCTAGAGCCGGGGTTTGTGTCTCCTCGATCCCCGCCTTTGCTGCCTCCTCCCTCGCTGCTGCCTCCTCCTCCTTCTTCTTCTTCTTCTTCTCGTCGTCCTTGAAGAACAGGAGGGGGAACATGCCCAGGATGCAGCCGATGCCCACGCCAATCCCCTTACCCTGAACACAGGAGGAGAGGGGTTCACACAGCCTGCGTTGGGGCGCGCACCATGGCACAGATACAAGCTGTGTTTGATAGGTTACTGCACACTTCGGCTTTTCTTTTGCTGCCATCTAAAGTTGGAAATTAAGTGTGCTAAAAAGAAAAAGGCATTGGTGACGTTGATCTAGATTGTTTAGTTTACTGTCTTTTTCAATCATATGTTTTACAGGATTAAACGTGGACAGATTATATCTAATAATAGCTAATGAACACAAATACAACAGAAGACACCACACCTTAAGTTACAGCTTAAGAGCTTTTTTTTCCTAGTAGCCTAGTACTTTTCAAAATGATTCAAAAAGTCTACTTTTACAAGAACACAGCCATGAGTTAATATTAACTTCAATTAAAATTCAGAACTGCATAGGAACAGTCGTACTTTCATATCATGTTGCAGATCCTAATTAAACCAGCTGAATGACAGTGTACACTGTAGCACTAGCAAAGTCACACCATGTTAGAAACGTAAGCTTTTTCCTTTTCTGGCATAATGAACACCTGGGTACAAGGGCACTGTTCTCATTCTGTCCAAGAACTCATTTTGATGTTTTAAATGCCTTGCACACGTTTAATATCCTGTACATGTTAGTTTCAACTGCTCTAAAGTATCAGAACCTACTGCCTACTTTCATGACCTTTAATGACTTCCACTGTTCCACTGTGACTTCCTGCCTGTCAAGCAGCAATAGCAGCTATTGCTGCTTGACATGCAGCTATTGCTCAAGCAGCTATTGCTGCTTGACAGGGCATCAGCCGGTTCTCATTTAACTGAGAATACCATGAGGAGAATGTGATTGTTTTCCCAAAAATGGTAGGTTTTTAGATATTATAGACATTGTATGTATAGTGTATGAATTATACTATTTGCATTTATTTGTAAGTATGCATTTTATTTATTTGTGCTGTTTGTGTATTAATCCTGTATTTTCTCAGTGATACTAAATTACCCAGGAGACATCAAACGCAGTAGCCAGTGAGCTCACATGGAACTAAGCCAATCAGAAGGAGCCTGCACCAACAATGCGGCGGGAGCAGCCCCAGATGTTTATCAACTTTAGTTAGGAGGTGGGCTCATTTTAAGGGGGCTCTGCGACACTCATGACTGTCACTACACCTCCCTTCTGAACCCTCATCCTCTAATATTAATCTATTCTTTCACATATTGTTTTCCGTTAGTCTCTCCTTTTACTTTTAACTCTGCCTGCTATCCTGATTATTTTATTCACCTTTTTAGTATTTTAGTATTTTGTTCTTATGCCCTACATTTGATCAATTCAATTATTTACTATTATTAATAAAAGATATTGAACTCATATTCACTTTTTCACTTCAGTTTATTTTGATTCGAATAAGCCGAATAAGCCTTGGGGGCATGGCATTGAGAAAAAAAGAAGAAGAAAAAAAACAGAATTAAAAAAAAGGACCTAGAAATGTACCAAAAAAACATCAAGAAATAAGCACTCGAACTGAGGGCAAACCGGAAAGAGCCGGAGACTCGACGAGAGCTCGACGACGCACGGTACTCACGGCGTGGGAGCTGACTCTCGTCTGCCACATGTCGGCCTGCTTGGGGTTCAGGTCGGGGATCTGCATGCCCAGCCGACAGGCCAGCACCTCCACATAACCTGCCAGGCTACGGAGACCAGACACACAGAGGAGGAGGGGGAGTGGGAGAGTGATTAATGAGAGAACGTGTTATGAGTGATAGCGCGCCTAAGCCGTCACTTCTCGACACCGACAAAGGCGAAACAGAAAAAACCTTAAGCACACACACGTCAATCCTACTATGGATAGACTCAATAGATACACACAATGTATATTTTAGAAATGTGAGGTTTGCGATAAGCTACAACATAATGTCATCAAATGGCTGACATTTACAATAATAGAATATAATGTACCATAATAATAATAATAGTGAGCGTTAAGAGTGTTTCTCTAACTGGCTGATGAATAGGTATTAAAGTGCCTCTATGAAAAACACAAAATATACTCAAATTGTAATATGTTAGGCAGGCATGCACATCCCTCAAACACACACACACACGCAATTTAATTTCAGAGTGCCGCAAACTAAAAGCAGCAATGGAAACGGAGGCGAGGCGAGGGCTCCAACAGCTGGTCCACTCGTGGCCCCGGCCTGTGGGGCTGACACTTTGAATGCCGACGTTCCAAACAGCGTGACGTCTTTCCCCGCGGTGCACATGGCACTAAGTTAACAATCAGGGGCCTCACTAACAACCCAACGCACAGCTGCCCTCATGAATATTGATATTGGAGAATAGATGCCATCTCGGGCGGGATTAGCTCAGGAGGTAAAGTGGGTTGGCTGGTAACCGCAAGGTTGCTGGTTCGATCCCCGGCTCCTCCTAGAGTGTCGTGGTGTCCCTGAGCAAGACGCCTCACCCTACTTGCTCGTGAAGAGCTGGCTGTTGCCCTGCGTGGTTGACTCCGCCGTCGGTGTGTGAATGTGTGCATGAATGGGTGAATGTCAGTCAACACTATAACGCGCTTTGGATGAAAGCGCTATATAAATGAGGACCATTTATCTCTCGTCTCCCCCCCAACCCCCAGCAACTGAGACGGATACACAGGGATGCACGCATGAAAAGGATAGAGACACGTCCATCAAGGTTGTTATCGAGTCTAAGTATAACAATAAACCGTCAGAGAGCGAGTGAAGAAAACAATGGTAGATCAGCTTGCACTGTTCGAGTCGTATTTATGCCGTCTGCACAGATAAACAGAAGCAAGACACACTACTTAAACAGATAAGTGTGCTGAACGGAAATGTACTTAGCTTCCAAGAAACCATCTCCGATACGTCTAGCAGCAACCGATAGGGTATATGTGCGTATAGGTGTTCAGTGTTCCGTGTGGACCGCTGAGGAGTACTAGGAGGTGACCCCCCCCTCTCCTCTACAGAAGCACTGGGCTGTATCATTAATGTCTGGCTCAACGTCCAAGGGGGGGGTGGACGATGTCTTTATTAGATGCCTGCCCACAACCACACCGTTAGCATACTGCATAACCAAACAGTTCACACAGTCCTCAATCACACAACAACCATACCAGTACCACACCTCAGATCGCACAACCACAAACCGTACTTCAACAACACCACAAGCACACCACTCCCATACTTCAACCACACAAGAACCTCCACCACTACCACAAACATTACCGCAACCACACTCTAACAACACCGCTTATAACTCAATCTCACAACCAGTCCATAAGCCCACCACAGCCATACCACAACAACACACCAACCAGAATCCATGCCAGGACATCACAACCATACCACAGCCAGTCGCATCCAAGCGCGCCGCAATACAAACATGAATTCCTAACCAACAAGATAGTGTGGGGTGGTAAGCTCACACATGCTATTTCCTCATGATTAAAAGGAAGACCATTATCATTACCATTATTATTTCATGGGCTGTAAGTGGGCGGACTGGAGTGCTACTACTTGAGTGGCCTCACACAGACGTGGTTTACGGCGTTGGGCACAGCACGATACACCATTACATAAAGGAGCGTTAATGTGGAAAAAAACAGCAGGCTAGCAGACACACGCATTAAAAGATGAAATGTTATACTGGCCGCAATTGCAGGCGAATGTTCTTGCTTACTTTCCCACTGATTGGTGTCTATACAAGTCGCCCCCTGGAGGGAGATCATATTGGCTTGTTTCTTGAATCCACGTTCAAATATTGTGTTGGCTCTGGGTGTGGATATTAACTCTGATTGTTACATAGCGGAGGGAGAGAGTGAAGACGGGCTCAACGATACACAACTTTATCATCAACGGAGAAGGCTGCTGGATCATTCATTGCAATGATGATGAATCAGACACAAACAAACACACACACACACACACATACAGTATGCATACACACACACACACACACACACACACACACACACACACACACACACACACACACACACACACACAGACCCAGACACACACACACACACACACACACACACACACACACACACACACACACACTCACACTCACACATCATTTGCAGAAAACAGTGTGAAGCCCAACTGTGGCTTTGATACATTTCGCCAAATATCTCAGAAACCCGAAGCTGAGACACAGACGAAAGTATCGACTCAAATTCCATCTCCTAACTTATGAGCAGTTAGAAGTCCATGGGTGGGATTTGTTTGAGGTATCGTACGGATTTAAAATGGTGCAGTCTGAAGCTTAACATTGAAGCCAGTTATTGCAGTTTGGCATCAGCGGTCAGCATAATACCTTCAGGGTGGAAAGGGGAGAGTGGGCACCTTTCTCTGTATATATATGCAAAATATTCCCCAGGTCGACTGCTGGTTGGGTCTCAATTAAACAAATATCAATGCAATATGTTCACATGCTGGAATTACATGGAACACAAGATCCAAAAATGCTCAAATACGCATACATGCCCAAATACTTTATTTCCATTTCAGTAGGATATAAAGGACATTTAATGCATAATGTGTCGTTTTTGGATGGCCAGCTGGAGATGTGCAATACCTTAAATCGTTGCACTGAGTTTAGCTGCCCCCAAACCATAACCCTACTTTGAAGGCCTAGCCTATATTTTGGTCCATATTTGATTAGATACATTCAGGGCACCACACAGATATTGAGAGGGTAATCCACCCCTGTATTAATATAGTTGTTATTTGTTTTTTTAACCTCAGAGGGTACTGAAATCACAAATTTATTTTAAACTCTCATATTTGAAGTGAAACACTAAGGGCCCTATCTTGCACCCAGCGCAATTGACTTTATACACAGACGCATGTATCGTTGCTAGTTTGCACCTGGTGCAAAGCTGATTTTCCCCCGCAGCAAACAGGTGCCACTACACTTGCGCCTGGAGAGGTGCGTCGGCGAAAAGTAGAGGCATGTTCTGGCGCAAATGATACTTGGTGCTATTTTAGTGATCTAAAAATTGCTCCAATGCAATTGCGCTACTGACCGAAAAATTCCTGGTTAAACTGCACCAGCGGATAGCACAGTTGGTGTTGCTATTTTGACGTGCCATGGCAGTTCGGAATTGCAACGTACGCTTACACACACGTAGGCTATACACAGCACAAACATGCAAACGATTAGCCTGATTTAAATATTATGCAGTCAAAGATTGTTCATATGTGTGAAACTGCATAGAAATAGCATGTGGATTGTGGAAACATTTTTTACATACAGCGGTAAGTTGTACTTTTAAATCAATGCATCTGCAAACACCGTACAGCAAACACATATTTTCTTGACACAGACATCATGTACAAGCCCATAACTTTTAGGATTGTGAGTATTTGATCGTGAGAAAGTAACAAACATAGTTTTACCACGAGTGAGTGTTTAAAAGAATGAATGAATGCGGGTGATGCTTGGCGTGCGTGTGTGTGCACACCCATCTGTTTAAACACAGGCAAACTAAACACGTAACACATAATACAGTCCATGGCGATGTATATTAACGGGGGGAAACATGCATATTATGAACACATGTCGATAACGATAATGTATACAATACTGGTAACAAACAATATTTGTTAATGTATTGCCGCATATCATTAAATAGACCCACAGTTGTGGCCACAGGACCGCGTCCGTATATCATATATGTGTTAAGTTATCTTTGCCGCAATTTACATGACGACTCAGTGTTTCTGAAGTTGGAGAAGAAAACGCTATTCCAATTGGAATAATTGCAACATCATAATAGCAACATCATCATAGAGCCGCCCACAAAGCTACTTCCGTTCTGCGCTAAAACACATGCGCTAAATAGGGCCAAAAGTGTGGTTTACTGAAAATAAAAAATACTCAACACCCCAAGCAGCCGCTTAGTTCGCTTATACCTCGGGCCGGCCCTGTGTGTGGGTGTGTTATTCGTGGTTTTATTTAGCTTAAAAAAATAAGACCATGAATAAGTAGACACTCTCGACGAGTGTCTACTGTCTACTATCATGGATTATCGTAGACGAGGAGAGATCAATTGGTTAGACAGTTGCGCAGAAGAACCAGCAGGGGGCAGTGTGGGGGTATTATGCTTTCATTACGAGACAGACTCATGAATATAAAGGCCATGAAGTGTCATAAATCCATCTTCTTAACCTGCGCGTCTCCTGGGGTTACAGGGTGGTCAGGGGCAGCGGAGAGGGGGATGACCGGAACAACGATGACATTTGGAAACAGCGCCATGAGATGTCGATTTCCCAGCCCTGTTCCAGCTGTGGCCCGCTAATTAACGGGCGCACCCTGGAGCTTGTTTTCTACCTTGAGGCTCACGCGAGAGTCCGGTGGAGACGGAGGGTTTTCCACCAGCCGTGCAACAGGAGTCCCGGCATTTACGCTCACAGAATGCTATAGTTCATGTAGAAAACTTTGAATGAATACGCTACATCGTCGTTTCACAATTGTTTTGAAAGAACATCTTTTTCAAACGTTCGTAATATTAGAAAAAATATTATAAAGTAATATTTTGGTCAAATATATTTTTGAGATTCAATCAAACAAAAAAAACTAAACGATGACAGATCAGTTAATTAAAGGCCAAAGCATCGTCAAATTTATGCAAACTACAGAAGTGGAACAAATGATCGCCGGGGGGTGAAATCTGGTCTCTGGGGCCCCATGGGTGGCTCTCATGACTCGAGTCTTGTCATCTCGTCGCTCCTCTAATCTAGTCCGACCTCCAAGGACTCTGGTTCACCTGGGGATCTGCGGCCTGACATGATGGATGGGCCCTGCGACCGTCCGCAGACATCACGACGCACAGCCCTGCATACCGATCATAGTGGGTCCACTACAGGCCTACAGGCCCTCTTTTGGATTTAATGTTTAACAATATTTAGGACCATTCTCATCCTTAAAACACAAATTGTTGTCGTTTTGTCGTCGGCTGGCATGATGAATAATTCAACAATTGATTGCGGTGGGTGAGAGACTTGGATACTCCCTCTGGCCTCACACGCACGCACGCACACGCACACACACACACACACACACACACACACACACACACAGACACACACGCGCACACACACACACGCTGTCTCTCTCTCTCTCCCTCTTTCTTTCTCACACACACACACACACACACACACACACACACACACACACACACTTGAGTTGAGGAGCCACATTAATCCAGCAAATTGCGGTGTATGAAGAGACTCCTACGTACTGGTCGTGGGAAGGCCTAATGGACCTCCATCCAGCAAGAGCATCCACGCAATAAGCCCCTTCTGATTTATACCGGCAATACCGCAAGGGCAAACAGGTCTGTTGGTGTATGCCGTTAGGTCTAGGTCTACTCTAGGCTGTCTGTCTGTCTGGTAGCTCTGAGGTTAGAGTGTGTGCGTGTGTCTTACCCCAGTCCTGCAAGATCTGACACCAGGTTACCCAGGGCAGCAGCTAGAGAGAGAGAGAGAGAGAGAGAGAGAGAGAGAGAGAGAGAGAGAGAGAGAGAGAGAGAGAGAGAGAGAGAGAGAGAGAGAGAAGAGAGAGAGAGAGGTACAGAGAAAGAGAAAGAGAGGGAGAGAGAACAATAAACAGGATTACAGAACGGCTAACTAAGTTGTGTGTGCTGTGAGTGAATCCAGACAGGAAACAAGTCATTGTTTATCATTTTGAAATTTAGTTTTAGACTTAGTCTCTAACCTTCACAATTTAATCAAGACCCAGGCATTGATGTAGATGCAAGATTCAATTAGGTGTTTAAAGTGATTTCCAGAGAATCCAGCCTGCTCTGATTAAATAAAGTGGTTTGTTCACTATATACTTTAATGAATCTCTATACATCACTTATTTAAATCAGTACTTTGTTTCTAAGGTGTCTAGTCTATATATATATATATGTATGTACATAGATAAAATATGAGAGAAAGAACGTCTGAAATTATCAAAATTCAAGAAAACCCCATAAAACATCAAGTCACAAGACTCAATCAACAAGAGCTCAAAGTGTTCCTAGAAAACTCTGCATGTCTGAATGCATCCATAAGCCCAAGCAGTCTAAGTGGCACAGTCAGTGGCAGAGATGCTGTGGTCTGGAAGAGTGTCGTGCACATCCTCCCACCTGGCAACCTGACCCGTTGTTGAAGAATCTAGCATTGGCCTCCTGGGAAATGGCTAGCATCAATGCTAATAAAGCTCCTTCAGTACTGGGGGAGTTAATGGAGGAGGTTAGCTCGGGTATGCAGTCTGGAGCTAACCTCCAGCCCACTAAGTCGTGTGTGAAGACATCGGCGACAGACATGCAGACAGGTGGATGGGTGGAATAAAAGGTGGAGAAAATCCCTACTCGGAGTACCAAGTGTCTGGAAACTTTTGGACTGGTGTAGATTAGTTAGCGAACACGTACATTTTCTTTATCTACGCCCCAAAGGCTTAGTTAAATCTAAATCTTACCTTTGGGAATTGGGGAAAAAAATCAAAGAATGAAGTGAGAGCGAAGACACCGGGTGGTATCTCTTGGCTCTTATCCTTCTCTCTTCTAAACACACGCTACACCCACACCAAATGAAATGTTCTAATTGAAATGCAGATGAGTTCTAGCAGCTGGTGCAGTCCTCTCTCTCTCTCTCTCTCTCTCTGTCTCTCTGTCTGTCTCTGTCTCGTTGTCTGGCCCAGGTAGTCCCGTTTCTTTTCCCTGCTGTGGAACCGTGAATCCCCAGCAGATGCTAAAAGCTAAAAATAAAGACTTTGAATCTTAAGTGTAAAATCTGATAAAAGTGTAGATTGTACTGTGTGAATAGTAAAAGAAAAATACACATAACTGTAGAGGCTCAACCACAATCAATACATCATCCGGTAAGTGAGTGGGCATGATCTATGGGACCGATAACCAATAGCCAGAGACCTTTCAGTGAGTGTTTTCTCACTAGTAATCACCTTCAAGCCGGCCAGGGTTGTCTGGCTTGAGGGCTTTGACTCAGCGGCGTGTCTGATTCAATCGAAACCTACAACTAGCCGAGCAAAACACTGACACACACACACAAACACAATTTGAGGAGTAATGGGAGTGTCTCATGACAGTTTCCCAGAGTGAACAGTGGGACATTTAACTCGGTTAGATGACTCCATCACTCGCACTGATCAAATGGTGAGGGGAGAGAACCAGATGGAGACAGAACTACTTCCATCCTTCTCCTGCCTTTTGGTCCTTTTAAACAACACACGGTTGGTAACAGTGGCGGCTGCTGGTCTTTCAAAGAGGGGAAGCTCATTTTCGGCCTACATCATATAAATTGTCAATTTATGTATATGTAAATGATGCTCTCTGTTCCTTTTCAAGGAAATGCTCTGTCATACCAACTAGCTGTCTTTTCCAGTGACTTGACCAGTGTCCTCTCAATGGCCAGCAGAGCTAGGCTGCTTAAAGGGCCTTGGTCCATTGTGTTACAGGTGTAGGACTTGAGCCACTTTAAACTGGAGAAGCTCCTTTCTACACCTGCAGATGTAGCTCCAATTGTTGCCACTAATGAGAACAGTTTGTAAAGCTGAGGCATTGCACTGTCTTTAAGGAACACCAAGAAATCACACAGCTTTCCCCTGTCACCCTGCAAGTCCTGATCTGAGGACTTGCTCAGGACTTGAAGTTCAGACCTCAGGCTCCCTGAATCAAAGTGATGGCCAACTACCAAAACTATATTAAACTTGAACAAGGAAATGTAGGAAATGTAATTATGTTAAACTGAAGCAAGGAATTGTGTGAATAAGTGTATGAAATGTACAATGAAAATTGTACAGCAATTTCGCCAAGCAAATATCAAGAAATAGGTTGCAGTTCGTCTTTCGACTCGCTTGCAAAATCCGCAATGGGACTGAGAAATTAAGAGAGCTCCGGCGAATTTTTATAGTTCAAAATCGCTGTCAATCAAACGGCAACTCAGTCTTTCGCAGACCCTCGAATCATCACACAGAAGCCCAGCTTCCAGGCCAGCTGACTCCCCCATAGACCTCTGAAGAATAAGTCCCGCCTCCGAGTCTCCGGTTCCCTTGGTCAAATGTCTATGGAAAATAACATGGGGTTTTTGAATGATCGTACATAACAAACTATGTAGGTGGCGAAGAAGTAAAAGCTGCGTCACGTTTTGAACTACACACATTTTCCATCTAGTTTCGACTGGCTTTTTGGATTGTCGGTGCTGTTAAAGTAGTAAACGATTATAAATGCTATTTTAATTTTTTTTTTTTTTTGAGAAATCGCCACTGGTTGGTAGGTAGGTTGGCATTTAAGTGAGAAACACCTCAGCCACAAATAAATAAACCGGGCAGCTAACAAAAACACTTAAGAGTTGTTTGTCGACTGGATGGATTGTATTGTGCTTGTTGCTGCCCAGTAAAAACAAATTCATGATACTATAAATAACAGTCTCTGTATTAACAAATGGTGGTGCAGTTCTATTGCTCATTATAACCAAGTGCTGTCAGGGGCAGATTGAAACACACAATCAACTTAATATAATGAAAGAAAATGAGCTTTAGCAACAGCACATTATCTTTGCACAAAATCTATTTTGTAATTTGATTGTACAATGAGCCCGTGAGGATATGATTGGGTCAAACCAGGCAAGTGGGTCTATGCGTGTGCTTGTGTGTGTCTATGTGTGTGTGTGTGTGTGTGTGTGTGTGTGTGTGTGCTTCTTTGTGTACGTGTATGGGTGGGTCTGTGTGTGTGTCTGTGCCTGTTATCTTTGCACCATAGGCTGTGAGGACATGATTAGGTCCAACCAGCGGAATGGGTCTATGTGTGGGTCTGTATGTGCTTTTTTGTTTATGTGTGTTTGTGTGTGTGTCTCAGTGTGTGCGCGTCTGTGTGTGCGTGCGTGTGTGTGCGTGTGACCTGCAGAAGTAACAGAACATAAGTTGAATGTTTTCAGTGGAAGAGATTTCCACTTCATGCTTCACTCTTCTCATTTTTTTTTCCATCAGCCATTCATTGTTCAGCTTCTCGACCGTCCGACCGTATGTCTCCCATCCCTGGCTTTATTTATGAACGAAAGTGATGAAAAATATATAAGCCATTGTTCTCTGGTTTTCTCTGCAAATCCCCCTTTGTTAACTCCCTGATGAGGCAATAAGCTCTAGATTAGTTCTTCTTCGATTGGCTAAAAGCCCGCTATTCAACGAACATAGCAGTTAGTATATTTCAGTATATGGCTGACTGCTGTTCAAGACCGTCCATCTCTGCACAACTGTGTGACTGAATGATTGCACAGTTGTACTTATTGGTTTGCAGGAGTGGTTATTTCCTGAAAAAGCCAAACCATCAGCAGATACGTTCCCTGTGTGTTATGGCTTCATGGTTTTGGTCATTTGGCAAGAAAAACTAACAAAAACCTCCAAAACAGATGATGATAGATGATGTGAATCTGGATTTCACCACCTTTCGATTTTATAACTAGCAATACAGGGATTGGATATTAAATCCGATAAACCATAGGGGATGACATTCCATAACCCTGAGCCACTAGCAAACTAATGTATTCATGAGGATGGAGATGAAAATAAGGTGTAAATCCATGCAGGGGATCTGGAGGAACCAGGCCAGATTTAAAGACTTAAAGATCCCGAGCAAGAACCCACTGAAAATCGTCAACAATTTTCACCAAAGTTTTCTACCAGTGCTCGTCTGTCGATTCCAATAACTAAGCGCTCAATCGAAATACGTTGGCTCTCCTCTGTTATTGCACCCTGACCATAAGCCTCCACTTCCAATAAGCCTCCATACCTGCCTTATTGGTAACCTAGCTCTATCACACCCATGACATTCAAACGCTCATCTTTAAAGCCATCCCCCTCTGTAGGCCAGTTCTACCGCTGGAGAGTTGGAATGCAGAACACAAAATGTAAAGGATTGCAGATCGGGAATTGAAGTCTAAAGTGATAGCCCTCTCCATTCAATGGCGTACTCAATCAGTGGCGGTGGGAGTCACAGATCAACAATAAACCCTGATGTTAAATGGGCTGGCGTTTGTGCCCCAGAGCTCATCATGTCTGTGTCAACGACTGGCTGTAAGCTTTCGCTAAAGAATGGAGTCAATAATCCACTTAGTCTGAATTCTATAGAGTATTTCTCCCCCGCAATGAAAAAAAACAATACGATAACTCTGTGGGACAGTGTGTGAGATTACAGTTGTCTACTTCTTTTCCACAAACAAATTGTCCACTGGTCCTAGAAAAATTCTTTCAGATATTAATATTAAGAAAAAATAGACCACTCTCTTGCCACTTAAACTGAACTTCACCACTTCACGTCAAATGCCCAAGGGTGTACTGCAGCTGAGTGCTACTATGAAGTGTGAATCCTTAAGAACGATCCATTGACTATAATATTATTTAGATAATGTAACACAGTATTATGAATGCGGTTATCTTACCTGCCATAGTTGAAATGCCAAGGATCACTCCAATAGACAGCTCAATCTGAGTGCCCTGGGGAAATACAAACAAACAAAGGGACAGTTAATTATGACGAGCAAACACTCAAACACACACACGTACGCACACGCACACACACACACACACACACACACACACGCACACGCACACGCACACGCACACACACACTCATTGAGATCACATTGGCTTCATTCAAATGCAGTTCATTCGATGATATCTAAATATGTTGTTTCATTAAAATGGATTCTGTTTGTTTTACTGTTCCGCTCTTCCACATGTCACAGCGGGATCAGCCCTTACTCTTTCTGAGCACCCAGAAGACGAGGGCATTCAAAATAAGAGAATGCAATCAACGTCAGGCTTCGTTAGGCTTCCTATTCTGTTCCGGTGGCATTTCAACAGGTCTCACTAAGTGCTCTGTGCAGACAGACTCGTACCTACAATCTGGAAATCATGCATCAACTACATTCTGCCCCAGTTCTGCAGTGGGAGCGGGGGGCCTGCTGAAATGGGCCCACCTGCGCCCCATTTCATTCTACTTGGGTGTATTTCACTTGGAAGTGTCTGGCTCGTACTTACAGATGCTTTTATCCACAGCAACTTACAGCGGTTCATACACACATTCACACACTGACGACGGAATCAGCCATGCAAGGCGACAGCCAGCTCATCAGGAGCAGTTAGGGTTAGGTGTCTTGCTGGGCAATACACGTCACACAGATAGATTTATGGCACATGATTGATTAGTGTCTGAATTCCCCCAATACTGATTCCTCCCTAAATAGTTCACTATATGCTGTTAACTAGCAAGCGAATTAACAAGTGAGCCGATTCGGGCACTGAACAATTGTCATCATCACTTCTACTGCTTTTGTGTCCACTGAGCCCAAACACCTTCATAAGTAGTTGATCAAACATGATAAATAAACAGCAAGGTGTGTGTCGGTATGTGTGTGTGTGTGTGAGAGTGTGTGTGTGTGTGTGTGTGTGTGTGTGTGTGTGTGTGTGTGTGTGTGTGTGTGTGTGTGTGTATGTATGTATGTGTGTGTGTGTGTGTGTTAAATCCGTACTCTCCTCGAACTCATCTGCGCCGTTGCAACAAGTGTGTATCACGTTGTTATAAACTGATTAATTTGCCAGATTAATCGACCGATGTTTGCTGATATGTTAGGCTGTTATGCTAATTAGGTTCCCACCCGTGGTACATGAAACGTGATTTGACAAACAGATGCGTGGGGACTGTTTGTCAGCGAGGATGATTTGCGGTGCGGCGGAGCTCAGCAGACAGTTTACATGGGGTCTCAGAAGGAGAACACTATGAGGAGACTAATGGAGACAGAAGGGCTGAGTAATCCTAACGAGAGGCTCACTGAGGAAATAAAGAGACCAGTCTGCGCGCACATGAAGGAGGCGTGGGCGGGCGTGCCGCCATAATGAGAGGCACCGGGGGTAAGAGATCAAACTGAATGAGCAGAGGGGAGAAGACAAAAGATCCAGCCGCTCTTTTTGTTCTCTAAATGGCTCCGGGCTTCTGTGTCGCCGCCGGTGAACACCGAGGTGCTGAGCTGAGTGGGACGGGGGGGCGCGCCCGGGCCGAGAGCACACCAGGAGTTGAGATACTTACAGCCACAATCATGATGGCATTGTCCAGGAATCCAAAGCCCACGAAGGGAATTGCATTGTGCAGCAGAACTGAAAGGAAAGGTCAAGCACATTGAAATCCACATTAAAAATAGCAATAGCAATATATATTTCTATATATATCTATGTATAAAAAGCCGTATTTAATGTCAAAACAGAACAGGAGTAGAAGTCGGAGCAGGTAAACGTATTGGAGATTTTTGGTGAAGGTAACCATAGCAACAGAGGAGGCACGTTGCCCTTGTGGCGGTTCAACGGAAAATGTCTCTGTGAGAACTTGATTAATTTGGTCTCTGGAGTTGTTCCAGTTCAGGAAAGTTAACACAGCATGAGGTCCCCCCCCCCCCCTCTCTCTCTCTCTCTCTCTCTCTCTCTCTCTCTCTCTCTCTCTCTCTCTCTCTCTCTCTCTCTCTCCCTCTGAACTAGAGGTGTGTGTGAAGAGGAGATAACTGAAAAGTCTGAAAACAAACACAGGGTATTGTAAACTCTTGGGAAAGTGATCTAATCATCTGAACAAGTTAAACACGTCACTATGAGATGTGTTCATGCCAGAAGTGTGTGTGTGTGTAATTGGATTGTTTATGAGGTTTGAAGCCTGGATTAACATAATATTAAACAGAGATTCTGATAACAACACAAGCAGCTTATGCAATGCAGCTCATAAAGTTGTGTTTCAGTTATTCATCACTCACAATGAATAATGAGCATCGGTGTTGCTTACAACTGGTGGAAGGCATTAAAATATCATTACAGAAACCAACATCATTCAAGCTTGTAAAAGCCTGAAGAAAAGTTGTCAGTTAATACTTGGGGCCAATTAATTTGTAAAAGTTAACCGACTCTTCAAATGGGCAGCTGGTCTACCCTAAGAAATAATATATGGGCCTTGGCAAAATGTAAGGAAAACTCAAGTACACACAGGAAATATACGTTTAAAAACAGGAACAAAAACTTTAGCAATAGTATTGTTAATGGGGTTTACAGAGGCAAGTGACTTGGTTAGATGAAAGATCATTATGGGTTCAATGTGTAGGATGCTGTTGCCTAACCTCAAAGAAAAGCCAATATTAAGATGAATCGAAACATTTCCTTACGTTATTGACACTTTTTGTAACAATACTATTTAACATGTAGTTTCAACCCTAAACTATAAATAAATCCACTAACGACAACCAACACTGCAGAGCTCCGGGAAAGGTTGGTGATCTGTCTTCTTACCGTATCTCAACTGGGCCCGGGTTGGTGGCGCTACCTCCAGCTGTCCTGAAAAATGGAGAGAGAGAGAGAGAGAGAGAGAGAGAGGAAGAGCAGGCAGAGAAGAAGAAAGGGAGAGAGAGAGAGAGGTAGAGCGGGAGAGCATCCATTAAAAACCTGGGTGTCACCTGTTCTGTTTAGGTTGTCTGGGTGTCAGCGGGGGGGTGGGGGGGGGGCTGGTAGGAAAGTCAATTTAAATGTCACTTTTAACAACCCAGTCCTGAAATGGCAAAGCTGAAGACTCAAGGGTCTACTTGAAAGCGAGAGAGTTAAGAGTTTTAAAGAGAGAGATAAGAGAGAAAGACGAGGATCAAGAGAGATAAAGAGAGAGAGAGTTCAAGGGCTAAAGAGAGAGAGAGAGAGAGAGAGAGAGAGAGAGAGAGAGAGAGAGAGAGAGAGAGAGAGAGAGAGAGAGAGAGAAAGAGAGAGAGGTTGGATCAAGGTTTGAGCCCCTTTCCCTCCGTCCTTGTTCCCTTGTTCCCCAAACAGCCCAAAGAAGAAGCCTGTATCATGCCCGTCTAAACCCAGCTAACCTTCCCTCTCTACTGAACTATCCAACGGTCTAAGAGTTCAGCTCCACAGTGTAAGGGAGAATCGACATCAAAGGAGCAAAAAGCAGCGTAAGTGTGATTGTGTGTGGAGTGGACGCGTTAGTTTGTAAGGACACGTAATGGTATGAAGGCGTAAGTGCGTAAGGACGTCTTAAGTGTGTATTGACGAATGTAAGTGTCTTTGGACGCATGTAATGGAAGTGTGTAATGACATGAGGTCAGTGTATAATCACGTCTTAAGTGTGTGTGTAAGTGTGTGTGCGTTTGCATGGATGCAAACGTGCAAGAATGCGTCGTTAAGTAGACAGAACGGGAGATAGAACTGAGTACAAAGAAAAGAGCGTGTGTGAGACGAGGGATGAGGGAAAAAGAGTATCCAACCACACAACAACAGCACTAGATTCACCCAGAGCTACTGACAAAACAGATTTTAAGAATGACCATATGTGGTCATTTGAAACACCGGGAAAAAAAGACAAAAAGCCCTTTCTCCCCAAATCCACGAGTGTATTCCACCTCGGGATTGCAGCTGAGCTACAATTGTACAGATATTGATGTGCCAATGGGGGGGGTGATAAATCACAATTCAAAGCCTATTAGCTTTACCCATCCCTCGGGGGTAGCTCCTAAACCAGGCAGCCACGTTGGTCTGAAGTAGTAGAACCAAACCAAGACTCATATCGACGTCATAACGGGGTGACCGATTAACTTCCTTTCCGATGAAAGCACCTCATCGATCAGCAGCGTGGACACACAGGGGACTGAGTGAGGTGTGAGTGGACCAGAATTCACACAGCAGGTGGGGGGGGGGGGGGGGGGGTGGGGGGGGGGCAGTGAGGCTACAGCCACACAACACATGTATCTCCATTAACCTTTACAGGACGTGGGGATTCAATCGGGGTAGAAGTCTCGGGGAGATGGTCCAAGGAACACTGTCAGAGTTAAGGGGAGAGTGATCTATGGAGTGGGGAAGACTAGATTGAATCATGGCCACGCCCTTGATGGATTAAAGTTGGGGATGGAGATTCACTGAAGTTCCTGGCCCTCACACTAAACCTCAGGGGCCGAAGGCCTTCCACTGAGATTAAATGCTAGTGGCAGAACGCAGAATTGAGCTGGCACCCGATTTGTCTTTTTTGTTCAAAACCTTTAACCAAAGTTCGAGTTGAAAAGTTTTGCAGGACTTTGATCCTCAGATTCCACCAGTTTGCAGCACAACAGAGGGACCAAAGTTTACTCCTATGAGGATTACAGACGCTCAGCATGAATCTATTTAATACTAGTCTATGACGTGAGTCTGTATTTTCTTTGTACTGTTTCTCTGTATGGTTTGTGCTGCCGCCATGATGAAAGCAGACTAAATGCTAATAAATACCTGATACTACATATATTATATTACACCTCTGGGATATTAATACACCGCTGGGAGGGAGGACAACGCAGTGTCATCTGCATGAGTGTTGGCGTGACCGCCGTCGTATTAGTGCGGCTAAGGTCGTAATCACACGGATGAATGAACGTCGAACCTCTATGGAAGTCTGTAGAGGACACAGCAAAATACTGCTGACTGCTGCACACACCAACAGGCACATAAAGAACACACTCCACACGTCCTCATAGTGTTTAGATTCTTAAGTAAAGGCTTGACCTTTGTGGGAGATTTTAAAGCACGCTAATTTTAACTGATGATATTTACCACCTGCCCTCTGGGATGCAGGAAGGCGTTTGTTTGACTTTAGAAACATAATATATATAATTAGACATATAGACTTATTTTTGTCTCCTCAAAGGATTAATTGGAGCAAGAATGCTGAAAGGTTGAGTCGACTACGGCAGTGAATGGGAACAGTTTGTTGGCTAATTAGTCTCTCCAAAACACTAAAAGTTCATTAATGTCCATGAATGCTTTGGTGTGTGAGCAGGAGGACATTAAAGTCCCCTGGTATAGCTCCCAGGGGAGTCTAGGAAGCAGGCAACCATTGCAGTGAGACTGCAACAAGAAGTGGTATCTTTTTCACATTATGGGCCTATTTCTGCCATAAAACCCATAAAAGATGTTTGCAGGAGGGTTTTGTCTGCTTCTGTGTACACATGGAGACGGTTAAGCCTGCAAACACAGTATGTCCTTTCAACACAGTCTCTGTTGATTTGTTTGAAATTGTGTTGTAATAGATATTCATTCCTGTGAGCGATCTGCGGTCTGCTAGAGCTTACTCTAGCCGTGGGTCGATAATAACAATCATTAAATAATCGTAGTTCTAAGTTACCTAATCATAAACGACCATTATTCATGAACAGACAATGGGAGTGGCGTGAGAAGACACAAGGCAAATAAGACATACGATTGAAAAGGTTCTGAAAGGAAATACGTTTTTGACATTACATGTGATTAGACATCACTTCCTTTCTATTTTCCAGGAAAAATCAAGGCTCAGTTCTAATATAATAGAGATCTCCCCACAGAATGTAATCCACAATAGAGAGAGTCTGGGAAGGGCTACATATTTTTAGTTGAGTGTTCATATAATGGCCATTTAAAGCGATTTCTGCATGTAGAAATCGCTACCCATAATCCCTTTAAGAAGCAAAACACCACGTTTGGGTTTGTCCACCAGGACACTAGATAGCTGCACATATAATTAACAATTAATAATTATTTATTAACGGACAGATTGAATCTAGTACTCGAGATGTTGATAGTTGAAGTAAATAAAGTGAAGAAATGACAAGTCTATTATACAGAGAAACCGTGACACCTTATTCCTGCTTGTGGCCCTGCTCTTATATTCATTTGAATAACCTTTAGACATATTTTCATATATAACGTGTTTGCCCTGAACAGCCTGGGGCCACATGCTCATGACCATGGAATATTTAGGACTACCTCACTCACTCGAGCATACAAGGCAAAACACAATGCAAGCGGTGGAAAATGTGATATTAATATTTGATAACGTGAGAGCAGACACCATGGGGGACACCAAACCTTAGAGCCATTTTGATCAGACTGCATCTACGCATATTCTCATTTTCTGAGCGAATATGGTAGATATGGTGCCCCAGTACACCCACTCTCACACATTCTCTCCCAACTGGTTCCAGCAGAGGTGATGGCTACCAGCTAAGTGGAAACCAGTAGGGTCGAGTGTTCAACTTGAGAACAGCCAAATGATTTTTCTCAGTAAAGAGAAAAGAATCGTAGAGGTTTTCTTTTCTTTTATTTTGAAGCAGAATGAGTCAAAAAGAGGATCCCAGAGCTTAAAGTTCAATATCATTGTTTGTTTTACTGGGACTGGGCAGTGTTTGGTCAGTTACAGCGTTCTAGTGTCAGTGGGGTGCTAGACTCCAGGCCAGTGAGACAGAAACCATGTGGAAACAGAAGGAGACTGGTGATCACAAATCACAATACCATCTGGTTGCTATGGAAACTACGCCGACCAGAGAAACACTCTAAATCGCAGGGTCACACATGAATTAATCCTCTCGAGAGATGTAGACATCTTGATTGACTTGGGATCATTCCTAGTCTTACAATCTTAGGTTTGCTGTGCAAACCTACGACTTTAAAAGCTGTTTTCACCCACTTACACTTAATTGAATTGCCGCTCATTGTTGATTAAGAATTGGCACTTGGAAATTGGAAAAAAAATTGGCACTGCAAATCAGTTTTTTTTTTTTTTTAACGTATTGTGACATGATTATGCCAATCTGACTCAACTTAACCACAAACCCACACTTTTAAATCAAGAGATGTGAAGAATTATACAGCACCATCCATTGGAATTTGTGACATTTATATAAACAAATCTGTATTTGAACCAAAAATGGCAACACATTTCTCATATGCTCCACTAATTTAGCTAATTTCCATCAGCCAGTGCCAACACTTAGTGGTGGACAGCCACACCAACGTTATCAATCTTATGATGAGAGAGTCTGGCCTACTTTCTCGCCACAGTGGCCCTGGTGGTCCATAAATCATCCTGGCCCAGAATATCTCTGCTTTACCTCTCCCTCAATTCCATGCTACAGGACACATGCTGGTGAGTCACCGTCTAATCTCTGTTTTTTAATTAAAATCCATTTGAGTTAAAACATGGAGTGAACAGTTGGAACTCTGTTTTTTTTTTCCTCTCTCTGGCTGCCATGTTCTCTTAGAGAGCGACGATAACGGCAGCTGTCATGGACGGATGCTATTCCCTTTTCCGGAATAAACGATTTGTACTGAGTATTGATTTCCTTGTGTCTCATCCCCCCATCCCCCCTACCCATCCCCGGTCCAAGGAAACAAGAAAGAACAGGAATGGAGTGTCTTGAGGAGACACTAACGAGACGCTTAGTTGGCTCCTGAGGGCCCTGACAGAGGTTGTTTTAATATATGATTTGCTAATGATGAATTACATGACGACATATACACATATAGATCCATATATCCATACATCCATACATCAATACACACACAGACACACATATAGTGCTGGAAAACAGAAACACCAATCAGTCCCAGGCCACATGCTACGGCGTGTCTATCCCAAAATATGAATTTTGACTGATATTGAGGCTTACCTCTTTTGACTCATTTAGCAAGCCAGATGGCTTTTAAGAGGGCCGTTAATAGAGGATCGTCCCTGGGACTTTCATTTGAATTTCACATTAATAAATATACCATGCCTCATTTAGAAAATGGCATGTGTGACTGGCTTTGGGGTTTTCTGCTTCTTGATTAGAGTTCACTTTGCTGTAATTTTCCTCTCATGAGTCATTTCGTGACTTTTCTTTTTATGTTGGAACTTAATAATCAAGCCTTAATCCTAACACGTGGTGACACTTTTTAAATAAACTTATGATGTGTAATTCTCCAGGCTCCAGACAAAAAATGAGAAGCGCAACCTTTGACTGACTACTACTGACTGTGGGAAGGGTAAAGCTTACTGGGGGGGGGGGGGGGGGGGGGGAGTCGATATTTTACGATGGACATACTTCCCCAAACTTCTAAATGCAAATTGCTCGCTAAGCAATCTTCAGTTGAAGCAGTTTACTCAGCTTCCTACTGTCAAATTGAAAAAGGAATCTGCAATCCCACTGCATTTGCTGGCACAAGCACAAACACTATAGCTGCAAAACACATTTTAGATAGTCATTTTATGGAACCATACTGCAATGCAGCACCATATAGTGTCCAGTACATATATGTGTCTTATAAATATGGCTCAAGCATCGCTCCCTAGAGGCAATATTGATTTTTGGATCAATTTTTTTTTTCTTAGGACTGTCTTCACTAGAAATTATAGACACACATTTTCCCCTGATCTCCCTGCATTGCATAGACATAGTGTTCAGCTTTACTCGGGGGGATATATTAAACTTAAAAGAAAAATATCCGGGAAAAAAAAACAACCACTGATTTGATTTGATCACTCTGCTGTGTACAACCAGCCCTGAATATAAATAACAATACACAGCTCGCCTCCTCCCAAAGGCATTTTCAAACTCTGAAACATATAAAACATTCTTCACCAAGTCCTGAAATATGTTTTCCACAAAGACAAAATAAAGCGCCAGACCCAGAGACCCCTTGAAGCACGCAGACGGAGTGTATCGCGTTGCTCCGGCAATTAAGTTAAGCATTTTATTCATGTTGAGAGAGCGAGCAGACTGGCAGGGAGAAAAAGAAAGAGCGAGTGGGCAATCCCCCAAATACTAATTAGGCTTGCATGCCGGAGTCTCAAAACAGAAAAAAACACACAGAAATGATTCCCCATGAACCATCCCTCTAGTGCTCGGCTAACCAAAGAGGAAGCGAGAGAGGAAGTGAAGGTAGAAGGAGGAAGAAGGATTGGTTTCCTGATCTCGGCCTGAGGAACTCTTAAGAATGCTTGGTTTGATAAGATAAAAGAAAATTCAAGGCATTAATATTTTACTTGGGTAAAGTTGGAATTTACTGTTTGGTTTTATCATTTTCGAACACAGATTTCTCACAGTTCACAAGATAACGCGCAGATGTCAAAAACCAAGCTATACGGGTTGTACATAGTGATGTCACCTCGCAGTGACCGCCTCCATCCTGGAGGTATAGGTAGGTTTAGGTATGAATGGTATTATTTGTCATCAATTATGGACTTGTACTTGTACTTGAAACTGCCAATGTTTTTCAGGCGAGACATGCCATAACAAAGCCTAGGTTAGGGTATATTTATGTTTATTTTGGATTTTGCATCACAACAACCCTCTTGAGTCACCACAAAATGAGCATCGGCCACAAATCCCACGACGCATTCTGAAGAAAAATGGCAAGTGAGCTCAAAATAATCTCTCATTACAAGAGCACTCTGGAAAAGCGTCGCGAGTTTAAAGGTCAACGATGGAGTCACCATGTTCTAGTTATTGGTAATGTTATTTGAGTTGAGATTATTAATTATATTCCCACTTTCCTTAAAACAATCGAGACGTATTTTACACAGATAAGCAAAGAAAAGCCTCTGATGGGTTTTGAACCCAGAACCTGCTGTGAGGTATACAGTTAGTGGTGTTTCACCAGTGGTGTTTTATCAACCACCAGCTGCCATTTCTAACGAAGGCCCACCATGGACCCCAAAAAGACCTGCAGTAAGCTCAACCCCGTCCTGCTGTGGCACTAAGAGCATCACCTGACGGCAGTCACCAAACTCATTACTCCCGCCATCTGTCCGTCGGAGCCTTCCACTGCCTCTGATGAACATTCCTGCTTTCAAATCATGCCTGGTTTCAGCCCAAAATGAATATGGCTGCCAATACTTTAATGTGCCATTTTTCCTTTTATGATTTATTTCTGTGGCCTGAAATACCATCAATTGTGGAATCATCGATACAGAATAACCAGACATAGGCCATTGATACCCTTCAGTTACATAATAGTTACTGTTTACTTTATATGATACGTATAAAAACCATAGTATACACCCTTGACATAAATTGTACAATATGGTGTAGCTTAGTCTAGCTTAATACCAGTGTAGCTTAGCAACAAGATTCACTGCTAATAGATTTATTTAATGCTAGCCTCATAAAATCAATGCTACATATGTGTCCATTGGGGTCAGCAACAGATTAAAAGACCCCTTGTGGATGCTATACAACCTTCACTTGGATAATGATTTAAGAAACGTTCTGACAGCATGACCGTCGCCTTTTTCCATTCATCCAAGTAACAGGAGCTCAGAAGACCTTGATTAATGAAACGACCCACGGCATCGACAAGTCTGATTCAGTTATATTCCTGTTCCTTGTTGTTGAAAGATCGACTGACCATCTGTTGGCAAACAGATTACCTTAATGTGTTTGTGTGTCTGAAGTACCAAGACAAGAAATCTGTATGACAAAGGTTACACAGGTTATATTAGCTATATTAACATAAACACAACCTGTTGTGACACGACACATCAAAGGAGAAATACACAAAGAAGTGGCACCAGTAGACTCTGCAGGTTTTTAGTGAGAATGTGGACCTTTAAATCAAGAGCGAAGAGGCGATAAATGTTTCTTGGTCAGTCTTAAAGAGGGACATGCATTTTATGGTGCTGTCTCAAGTAACTGAAGGATAGAACAAAATAAGTTCAAAGAGAAGAGTGGACTCTCACACCTATTTTTTCTCTGCTCTTGGGCATGCGATTTCCTTGACCTGACTTTAATTTAAAAAAATTAACAACCCACTTTGAACATTTCTAACCCTGACCCTTTTGTTAACGCAGGCTGAAGGGAAAGCAATCAAGAGTAGCCAATAGCAGTATGATCCTCCGTGCCCGTGCTCCGTACATCAATGTTTCACGATAAATGAAAGCTGCACTTCGATGCAGATGATGCAGTTGAGAGCAAAATGTTGTGCATGAAAGGTCTCTATGCATATGTCCCACTACTACACTGCATCCCTTATTTGCAATGAATACTTTAAGAGACTTGTACATCAGTTTGAAAATCACTGTTGTTGAATATGCAAGTAAGGTAGGCAATGCATCTCACAAGAAGAAAAAACATATCCCTCCCATCATCTAATATAATGAGAGCTCATAATTTATTTATGCATTCAAAAATTCATTTTACAAGCCACACAACTTCTCATCTATAAATATAGGTTCTTACGCAGAGTAACTTCTGGTGGTGATGTGAAAACTCTTTGGAAAGCCAAACCGACGCAGTGGGTGTTAAATCCATTTTAGTGGTTGCTGACAGAAGCTGTTATAGTGCTGATTTGCGGCAGTCATAGAAAGATAGGATAGATAGGTTGAGCTTGTTCCTGGAATAATTGTGCTTCCTTACTTCCTAGGAACATCGAGATTCAACCAATCTGGGAAAAAATACTCACTACAACAATCTAATAATAAGTTCAGATGATTATACACTTAACCTTTAAGTTAATTTCTCATGACCAAAAACTCACTTCTGCTTACGCCATTAATAATTTGACTCCATAAATCTATGAGTCACCATTAAAGGATATTCATTAATAAATTTGTCCTGTCAGCCTTTTCACTTGAAATCATCAGTCAACTGATATTGTTGTAAACTGTCTGGAAGAACGTAAAGGTGTTGCCCCGTGTGACCGTGCTCAAGGTATTAGCTGTTCATCTCCCTTTCAGTGACCTTCAGAGAGCAGGCACTTTTCTTTTTAAACAGTCCACCTTCCCTCATTATTCAGCCTCATGTCTCCTCTGCCGTCCCTCCCTCGCTCCCCCTCCCTCCCCACCAATCCCGTTCAAGCAGGACTCTTTCCACGTCTACCCCCCCCCCCCCCCCCCCCCCCCGTGCGACGGTGAAGTCACTTTGTCATTGACAGCATACCTACCCTGTCCCTGAGGTGTCCATTAAAAATCTGGGATGGCGCGGTTGAACAAGACGAGGGTGACACAGATCTCATCGTTATTTCCATTATCTAACCAGTCTTAGCGAAGTTTCTCTTCACTGTAATTGCAGCTGAAAAGTAGCCGCAAAGGAACATAGTGGCAGCTTCCCACAGCCTTTTAGTCCCATCTCTTTCTCCTTTCGAAAGGCAATCATTAAGAGAGCCTCGACACACATTTGGAAGGCATCAAAGATCAGCCTGGCTTTCAAAGCCCTCCCATCCATTTTTATCATGCACAGCTCTTTTTATCATGCACAGCTGTTTTCTTTTTCATTTCTCCCCATTGTTGTTCTTGTGGAATCCCTTCCTCTGAACCCCCTGCCGCCCCAGACGTCTTCGGCTGGTTCGAGACATTGAACCATGCCAAAGCCACGATTCAATGTCCTACTTAAACTTCAAATACATTTCAGCTACAAGCCACACTGTATTAGAGCCGTTCGTTGGAGCGTGCTGAGATATAGCATCTCAATAAATAAATGAGTTACTGAACCTGTATTAGAGTTAAGTGAATGGATAAAGGTTGAGCTCAGAGGTTTTGTTGTAACATAAATGAGCTGGGTAATTAAAAGGTATGTTTCTGTGTCACGTTGTCTTTAAAGTCGAAATGTGTAACATTTCAACTAGCTCGTAGCTCATAATAATTACCTGGAATTATCTGTAGTCAATGCTGATGGAAAGGGACTTCAATCATTTTATCAGTAAAATATCATCCCGTTGCTGATTTATTCTAAATCTAAAAATGCTGGCCAGCCAGTAGCTCTCTCAATAAATACAAGAATCTTCCTATTGCCACTCCCTAAACCGCTCCCACTTATGCAACCCAGCCAGTCGAGCTGCAACAGTTCACAGAACACTGGTGTTGAGATTTTAATTCCAAAAGTCTCCCGCCTACTAACTAGGAGGGGTTCATCTCACACATTGCAACTTTAAAATTATTATAACATAACTGTGTTATGGTCTCCTGTGTTAACATTTGCCAATGTATGTGGAGTGTGGTTCCCTGTTGCTTCAGATGGGTCGGGTGAGGAGGAACGGGGCCAATGAGTCACTCATACAGTGATGGTGTGTTCCAGATGCCTCGGACACCAGCCTTCCGAGTTTCACTTGTGATGTCATTTCCTGTCTCGTAGCACTTGTAGTGTTCCTGTTCGGAAATGTATTCATGTGGGTATCAGGATTCTTTCGTTCCACAATCCTTGCATCATTAGGTTGACTTCAAATGTACAGAAATGTATATTTGACTAATCTTAGTTAAACATATTGGTGCGGTTAAAGTGCATTCGCCTATAGCTGATTCTCATTAAGTATGTTCTGTTCTGTTTGGCCTCTGTCATAGAGAAAACAATGGCGGACAACGACAGACCTGTAGAACCCAAACCCTAAAGTGACACCCGCAGGTCAAACACAACAAAAGTCACAATAACACAATCAATCCCAGTCACAATCCAATCACAACAATAAAAGATCACAATATTTACAGAATCGCAATACGTTTAGTATCTCAAAGATTATTGTAATGTCGTATTGTGAAGTCTGTGACTATTTCAATAACTAGGCTGTCAGCCAACCAGCCAATAGGAGGACAAGGCTGTCGACCCATAGCTGGTAAGTCATAGGAAATATAATTCCATGAGGGACCTCACAAGGTGAATGTGTCAGCAATACGCAGAGGAGATACCACACACACACACACACACCGTGAAGAGAGATAGGGGGGGAACTTTTAGTTTAGTCACCTTGTCAATCATCAGCTACGAAGCTGCTGCAATTTTTGACACAAGAGAATAGATTGCTTTGACGCAACACAACTTGAACGCAACAGTGCTGCGATTATTCAAAAGATTATTCCTGACTTAAATGACACCCGGTTCTGTGCGGCGTCTGTGATCACCACCTTCTGTGAATAAGATGACGAATACATCTAGTTATTCGAGGCAAGACGGCTCGAAAAATGAAAGCTAGATTTCGTTATTCATCACAGATTTCTGGGACTTTTTCCATAGTTTTTCCAACGCCTCCTTGGATGATATTTATTCATCTTCTGTCAATTTTGGCCTCCATCCCCATTAATATATTCCGGTTTGATTCTATGTTAGCTTTGGTGTCGAGTCTCTAACCTTGATATGATGTGAATATGATGAGAATCAAAACAGCACCATCCAAAGCATCTGTTCAGGAGCGTACCATCTGGTTGCCTTCTTGAATACGAAAAGTAATAACGTCCGGAGAGGACCGCAGAGCCCGACACGGCCGATTCAAAAACGTCTCGCTGTGACGACGAGTCATGCTGCATTTTCCGGATGAGTCTCAGCTAATCCTCCATTATGTACTAACGAGGACCGGGAACAACAGAGCAGGAATGAGCCTTAACCATTAGTCCTCTGATTGAATGTCCTGTCAGCAAAAGAAGAAGAAGAAGAAGAAGAAGAGAATTGATTCCTGTGGATCAAGAAAAAATAGACTCTGGGGTATAGGATGGGGATGGGACTGGGACCCATCTGTATGTGTTGCCATAGTTACCAGTTATGAAGCAATAACTTTTAATTTAAATCGACCAGTGCAAAACAAACTCTTCTAAAGAGTCTCTCAATAAAACTGATACGGTTATAATGTAGCATTATGTACTATGAATATGAACTACCATCATTATGTACCATAATCATATCCATCATCATCTCTCTGACTTCCTGGATAGAACCATCCTGAGTACACATACTAATCCATTCATATCCACACTACTACACCCATCATAATGTTTTATATGTGCCTCGTCTGCCACCCAGCCCCGTTTACACTCCTATCTCTCCTGGAAGGACGATTCATCTCTTGCGTATGAAAATACTTTTCCAAGCAGTCAAAGCAAAACTAAGTCTTGAGTTGGACCATTTATTACAGCAGAGATCAAACGACGATCAATTCCATGTTTGTCGGCGGTTACACCCTTCAACTATGGGCTGCTGCTGGGGGCCAGAACATGGTGTGGGCAGATCAACACTGTATTTAATCAATAATTCCCAGTCCCTATACTGCTCCTCCTTTATAACACACTAAATCATGTGCAATCACCATTGACCATCCACATTTAGTCTAGTGTGACCCTTTCCAATGTTATTGTTGTTGTGTGGTTCATGTATCCCCACAAGAGAGAGATTAGGTCCTGAAATAAATCTTGTGAGAGGAGTTGACACAGATTTTGGCCAGGCATCTGAAGATATGAAGGACAATAGAATACTGCATTGTTGTTACTTCAGTCGTGCTATCCTACAGCGAATAGACAAAATGTCTTTACCGAATGTGCAACCATAACACAGGTGAGTGCCCACACACACACAGACACACAGCCACACACAAACACACACACACACACACACACACACACACACACACACACACACACACACACACACACACACACACACACACACAGACATACAGCCACACACAAAAACACACTCACACAATCACACACCACATGCACACACACACACACACATACCTCACACTCCAAAAGTAGCTTGCTGCTGAGAAAGGAATATTTTGGATCACATGTTCTTTTGGCTGATGTGACTTTTTGCTTATCTCACTGGTCTCACTGAACGCCACTTCTGCAACAACTCAAGGGTGGAAATAATTGCCATGGGTCATAGGTCAAATAAGTAAGCGCCATAATTGCTAAAAAAAATGGATAATGAAGGGATGATTTGGAATAAACTCCACAGGCATGTTCACGGACCTATGCAATCCCATTCAACATAGAAAAAGAGGGCACTTTCAGGCCCTCCTGACAGCCAACACATGGAATGTGTGGCAGGTCGCTGTGCTGGCAGTGTAGTGCATTCCACACCCACATAAACGGGCGTGGCACAAGAGACACGTGTATCCAGTGTAGCACATGAGTACTGCACCATGTGCATTTCTGAGATGAGTGTTACAGGTGATTTATGTTGAACCTGGCCTTTACTCTGAGAACAATGAGAATTAGCTGAGAGCTGCACACAAACACCATCCATGGTTTGGTTCATTAGCGACAAGAAACTACAGTACAATGGCCAAATGTCAAGGTAACAGAGGTGTAAAAGTAGTGGTAAATTCAGATTTATCCCACAATGTTGTTTATTGGCACTGGCATGCTTACAGAACCATAATTATATTTGTGAGCTACACCTGTTCAAAGGCCAGTGTACATCAATGATAAATGTTCATTTCCATATGGTGCATCAAATCTGATCAGCATCTGAAAGCCTTTGTGGAAACATGTATACACAGGGATAGCAGGTTACAAGCCACTGAATAAATCACACTATTTAGTATACAAAGTATATATATTCAGTATGTTTATGAAAAACAAACAATCTGGAATTTCAGAACCAACTGTATTGATTGGTTTCATTATGCCATGTTATTTTCTGGTCCCAAGAGCTACACAGAGTGTAGCACTGTACACTGTTGTAGATGGAGGTCCAGAGTCTATGAATGTTATGTCTTTGACTTCCATTAGTGTCATGCAGGTCCACCCGAGGATACACAGAACACAGCGCCGGCTGGCATCACCCAGCCGTCATGAGACTGAAACCCACTCGAACAGAGCTGCATTGTAGGGCTACACAAGAGTTCCAATCGTTGGTGTCTTTTGATGCCCAATACCTGCAGTTGTTCCATTACAGTAAGGAATGCAGGATGTATTCATTATATGCCTGTATGTATGCATGTATGTATGTATGTATGTATGTATGTGTATGTGTGTGTGCGTGTGTGTGTGAGTACTCTACTACCTATCCTATTCCTTTTCCTTTTCTATCAATGGAAATGAAATGTAAATCATCTTCCTGCACAGGCTTGAGTCAAAGAAAACCCTCCCAGCTAATGAGGACCAGTTCCAGGTAAAATCGAGAGCAGTGCCTTGCTATGAAAAACCTGTGAATATCCTCTGTACTTTTTCTCACCATTTCTCATCACTCGCCCCTCTCTTACATAATACCATACGCTCTGCGTATACATAATACCATACGCTCTGCCTTTTCTCCCAATTATCGATGTCTCCCGTCTTTTTAATGTGCTGCAGAGTTATGGGATACAAACCCTGAGATCAATGCCTTTGCCAGTCATCCACACCCTGTGTAATGCGTTCATCATTCCAGTTAGCCTTGCTGCCGCTAATTAGCAATGGTGTTAATCAACACATTGTCACGAGCCAATAAGGAGTGCAAAAAAAAACAGGTAAGTGACTCAGGTGCTATTCTTGCTCTAAAGCAAAGAGCTCACAAGCAGTTTGGCTGTGATATTATCTGGTTAATCTAGTGGCATAAGAAAGAGGCTGAAACGGTCCAAGGGGCATGGACCTCATAGCTGACCGATAGATAATTCATCATCCATCTAAGATATACTGAGTACATACTTCTTAACTATCCTTCTGAAAGAGTTAGGCCTGGGCGATATGGCTGAAAGACATATCGCGATATAACTTGATCATATTGATCGATATCGATAACTATTGATAATTTCAATGACCTAAAAAGACTAGGAATTACCATGCTGGATTTAAACACTTCTTTTTAGAACTTAATATGACCTTCCACTGTTCTTCATTGATAAATACTCCAATGTCGATACAACAATGAAAAACAATCAAATACTGTAAATAAGTATGGAACCGTGTTTGTGTAACAAACTCAGCTGCTAGAGTCGGTGGTCTCTTATCGATATATAATGTTCATTTATTGATTTATTGCGCAGGCCTAGAAATAGTAGAGAGTTGAAGTTATTGATACTTCATGCCACGCACAGAAACACGTTTTCTAATGAAGAGAATACCTTCCTTCTGAACCCAAACCCAAATCCCCTTGTAAAATGGTTTCCATTAGACACCTCTGGAGATTAAACGGGTGCTCTTGTCCTTCTCATTAAGCTCTGATGCAACCGAGCCGTCCTCCACTTATTGAACCTGAAGTGATGGGGGACACTCTTCCAAAATAAAAGACTACATCCAATTAAAGATAACCATTAGATGACTTGAAGCCCCAGACGTCTCTGTAGCCTTGATAAATGACCGCCTCACTGTTTCTCTGCAGTACATTGACAACTTTTTCAAACAACCGTTTCGATTTTGAAGAACCGGGACGCGACACGGTAAAAGAAACGCTTCAAAGAACTGTGAAGTGATGCATGCTGGGCATTCATGGCCCGAGTCAGTGGTGCTCGCTGGTGTTCACAATAGGTGCAATGGGCCCGGGTGGAAACCTGATAGCCAGCAGAGCACAAACAGTTTAGTATGAGGCTGCACTTTCTGAGGCTGCTGCTGCTTTTAACAATCGGCCATCCTTCTGTATGAGAGCCAAGTGCTGTGTAATGCAGGACCGCCACAGCCAGGGTCTGAGGCTTCACAGAGGGGGGCGATTCACTCAACACCTGCGAGGGCAAAAGAGAGCCTCCATGCCATAAAGAGTCAATACACTATACATCATCCCTATCCTATCACTGCTGCGTTACATAAGGCAGATGGCAGGGCATTATATGGCTAAAAAACTGCTGAAAGTGCAAATGAAATGGCAATGAAAATTGAGTACAGGTGTAAGAAGTTTCCAAGGATTATTCCCAGATGAACACATGAATGATGCCTTCTAATTATTATAGAAACGGTCGAAATTCACCTATAAAAATGTTCAGTATTGTATTATATTACAATATTTTATTGTATTTTATTATATTACAATATTTTATTTTATTATTATATTATTATTATATAAATAAAAGTTAAACTATATAGAGGAGCCGAATATGATCAACCTCTGGGGAAGAGGAAGGGTAGGTCTGGGTAGCCTACTGTGAATAAGACTGGCTCTGAGGGACGGAAACATTGCGAGCCCATGAGTCAGAGCTGTGATTTCTGTTCATAACCAGGTCAAAGAACACCACCCCATGGAATTATTTCACCCCTAAAAAAACTTTAGTTTACTTTTTTCCACCAAGCTTATTCCAAAGTAGCACACAGCTACCGTACACCCAACTACGAGTATCGCCCAACTATAACCTATGAATAACACAATAACACACAACATAAAATCACAAAAACACAACATACCTTGCGCGATGGCCATGGACTCAAACCGGTGTAGTTCCCGCAGCAGAACGTTGCGCTCTGACGGGTGAAGGCTATAAATAAACTCTTTGGCGCTCTGCGGTGAGTTCAGGGGCTCCATGGGCTCCTTCAGAGGATGGGTCCCCAGGTGGCGACTCTGCACGGACGACGCCGACACCAGTGCGCATGGCGGCGGCGGCGGAGCGGCGGCAGAGCGGTCCGGAGTGGTGTGGATGCAGCGGGCGGTCCTCGCCAGCCCACTGCCCGTCGCAGGCGAGAGAGCCGACCGCAGCAGAACTCTGTGCAGACAGGGCAGCATTTCCGAGGGAATGGAGTTGCCAGGCGCCGAGCAATAACCTAGAAGGAAAGGGAACGAAGACGGGAATAATGGATAACAGATATATTACAACGCTGCTGGATGTCCCGTTCATGGTCTATGTGTTCATGGCTGATGCATTTCTACATCATGTCAGGTAGAAACACAATATGTCGCCTCGGGTGGGTGATACCGAAGGGTTATTTCAGGACAAATCCTTAGGCCTTGTAAACATGGAAAGAAGAGGAAAAAAAACCTTTTACAATTTCTTAAAATCGCGACTTGAGCCCCTATGAACAAAGCGGGCTAAAAACTATCGGTGTGGCTTGTGATCGGTCTGCCAAAAGCAATGGCAAGTTGTCGTAGGACGCACCTTAGTTGATGCTGTGCCGTCCCGTCCAGATGTCCAACGGTAACCTTCGCAGTGCGTCGCTGATCCGCTGCATGCGTTTGAGTTCAGCTGCTCTGGGACTCTGGGAGAAATATCAGCTGGCGAATCGCTGCGATGGATTGAACAGCAATGCCATTTTACAAAGGAATACACACATGAAGCGTAACCTCTACAGCAGCTCCGGAGGATGGGAGGAGGGACACTAGTGCTGGATCCCCAGCCGAGCCGACTGTACAACCCAGGCGTATGGTCCAATCGGAGCGCTCCTCTCATCCCTGCGTCACCGTGACGTTGATGTACGACGTACTGACCTACTGACGGGGTTGGGCGGGGGGGGAATCATCCCTGTATACCGTGTTTTTTGCGAACAGTTGATAGTCAAGACACATCACATCGAGTAATATACATTGCTTTAGAGATGTCATAACCTCGGGATGTTCAGGAGGGTCACTGGCTTGAGAATGGGTGGGACTCTCAGTTACATGGGTTTAGCGGCAAGGTACTAGAGAGGGGCGGGACTTCCGGTTGAGGGTTTTCCGTTTTCGTGTTGTTTTGTGTCTGATGTGTCCTAAAACTCCATATTGATTGTCCTTTTCGTCTTCGTTGTTGTTGTTGATGTTTTTTGTTTTTTGTTGGTCTTGACGCGTTGTTATTCGTTGTTACTCACTCCACGGCCCAGTAAGTAGCTGTTAACTGGAGTACACAGCTCACAGGAAGTAAGACACAACTCGTAGGCATCAAGTTATCCCGAGATAACCGGGAAAACGCTACAATGCAGGATCCCGTCCAAGCGTAACTACTGCCTCTGCTCTATTAACACCTTGGCAAGACAGACAGAAAGATTATACCCTGTGGATTTCCACGGTTGGACATTTGAGCTCTTCAAGAAAACCACACACACTCATCCTTTCTTAAAATTCCCGGAATGAATACGTTGTAACTTAGTAACTTAGTGCCTACTATAGGCTAAATGTATTTAGGCCTATAGGAGAACATGTAAGCTAGTAGACCTACGTAAATTTCGGCTTAAATAATGGGATAGTAGGGTATAGTGTATAGTACAATACTTGCATGACATGCAACCTATTGTATTTGCATGTAGGGCTTTCCGTGCAAAGCAAGCGTTTTTGTCGCCAATTAAACAGATTATGAAAGATTATGACGTCAGGTCTCGGGGCTGTTGAGACGTCATCACCCCTATCACACACTACTGACCAATCCATCCCTTCCGCGTCATTTTATTGCCATCCCATAGAGATCATCTGTATTAGTGTAGTAGTGGGCAAGTAGTGGGCAAAATAAAACATACCATTTTAAGAAAGCCATATGACACCTTCTAAGGCTTATCCATAGACTGCAGCCATTAATTATGTCTGTAGGCTAAACGGTGTAGACCTCAACCTAGACTGAATCAAATACATTAACTGTGTACCTATGAATACACATGAATACACAAATAGGCTTACACATTAAAGGTCTCATTCCACCATTTTTTCATTAATTTTGCAGTGGTCACTAGTAGCAATAAATGCCTTGTGAGTCGGTTTTGGTGAAAATAATGCTCTGGTGCTCCTGTTTCACACTGTTCTAGTGTGGTAGTGGACAGGGGCGGAGTGGGGCACTAAAAGCCACCGGGAGAATTCTGACTGGCCCAGCCCAGTGGCGTAGTGATCGCGATTGTTGAGGGGGGGGAGGGGGGGGGGGGATCGCTGTTGCGATCGCGGTTGTAGGGCCGTCTTACACACGTCTCACGGCCGCTCACATTAAATGTGGGCTTTTCATGTGGCCGACCGGCCGACCGGGAAAACTCCCGATCGTCCCAACGGCCACTCCGCCCCTGGTAGAGGAGGTGGGCGGGGAAGAACGATCCGATTTTGGCTCTTATTCACGAGATGCAAATCACTCGCCTCTGATTGGCTAACCGCCGGAGTCCGGGAGCTCCGCCGTGCACCGCTGTCGCGGTTCCCCGGCCGAGCTCCCGGACTCCGGCGGTGCACTCCCACGGGCACAGAAAGAAAAGCCGCCTCGGGGCACCGCGGCTGTTGTATCGTATTCAATCCCCGTGCCCGTGGGAGTGCACCGCCGGAGTCCGGGAGCTCGGCCGGGGCACGGCGACCGCGGGGACCAGTCACCGTGCACCGAATCCGGCGATCGAGGGGATCAGTTTGCGGTGCCCCGAGGCAGCTCTTCTCTCTGTATTCAATCAACCAGAAACCCACAAGGAGCTCACAAACCCAACTCTTGTTTCTTGGTCAAGAGACGCAACGTTGCGTCTTGTTATAGCCACAAATAGCACAGGCACAAACTCAATGCTGTCTTCCCGTCGGCCGTCGCAAGCCAAGGTTGTGCGAGGCCATGAATACCAACTGACGTCGGTTGGTGAGGCTTTTCGAATCCGCTCGTTTGTGCGTCTATTTTCTTACATTTGCTAATGCAGGCAATCGAGGTAGGAGAACGTTTTCACGTTCAGTATGCATATCTAACTCAGAGTGACCTATCGTATTTCAAAAGGAGGAGTAATAAACGGATTTCGAATGAATTAACTCGTATGTTATGTGCATCATAGATCATTGAAATGTTGGACACCAGGAAGACTTAAGGTCAAGCAATTCAATTGTGATTAAAAAAAAGCTCTAAAGCAAACTATAGCTTATGTCTCATGACAATTTACATTCTGGTGCTCATGTGTGATCCGCGCAAAAGACGGGCCGACGACCAATCTACATGACAACTGTTGCGTGTGCGCCACGCAGAAGTTAATAGAAATTATGATAAACAAAATCACATAGAGCATAGAGCAGGATTGTGAACGTTTACAATGTCTCATGTCAATTTACAATCTGCAAAATGTGTCTGCGTTGGCCGACTTAATTTTATTAGTTTGGATATTGATTCTGCGCGCCTCCTATTTGCAACAGAATTTAAATTAAAAAAATTTTTTTACACACGCACAACCCTAATCATAACACAACGGTTATATAAATTAGAATGACAGTTCATTGAATTAAATTGCAATGAAGCTACAAACGATCCACAACATTGAAACAGATAAAATAAAAAAAACGAGGTAATATTACACCAGACCGCCATTACATTTTTCATCTCGTGCACCCCCTGGTAGCAGCTCGCGTACCCCTGGGGGTGCGCGTACCACACTTTGGGAATCCCTGGCTTAACCAATCAGTTGCATACATCACTGCTGCCCTCTAGTGGCGAACAAGGTTTATCTAAAGCAAAACAAATGCAATTTGAGCAATTTGATCCCTTAGAGCCAATCCCTCATTAATATTTCCTCTCCCTTGTTCAGCTACACTGTGTGGTCCTTTTGTTATGTCAGTATCGGTAGACAAACTAAATCTCATGAAATAGAAAATATTCTGCACGGCAGTTAAGTGATATAGGACACAGATACCCATCGTTATTCTGAAGATATGGATGATAGAGAAACCACAGGCTACAGGAGAGAGGAGAGCAGTTGAGGGAGTGATGGGGATGGGGGTGGTAAACAAAAACATTGTTTGAGGTCACAGACCATTGACTACATCTTAATAAAAAAAACAGTCTTGACCATGAGGAATAACATTCCTCATTGTTGTGAGTTTTTGATGAATGAATGCTGGGCTTAGGTGGGGCAGTTTAGGATATCTTACAGCTATAATCTTATAAAGCCTATCCTATATCTTATAAAGTTACCCCTAGAGAGTGCACTGGAAGTACTTTTATGACTTGTATGCAATGTATAAAAAATTATGCCTGTTGATTGCCTATCTTTTCATGATTAAAAAAACAAAACAAAACAAAACATCCCCCCCCCCTCCACAACGACGACAGTACTAGAAAAGTATTAGAAAGTTTCCGTGTGTCACCTTCCAGCCCCACCCCCCCTTCCGAGAACTCAAATGCTCGAAACTATTTTTTTTTAATCTCCAGTTGAAACAGCTGTTTCCCTTTTACACTTTAACACCTGCGCTGAAGCGCACTTGAGAGGCCACTGCTGACCAGGCGAGTGTGGCTGTGAGAGCTGAACTCGGCCCTCTAGTGGTCAATATAGATTGTGTTACATTGGAAAAGAGCGGGGATGAAACTTTCTCATTATAGAGGTGCTTGATTAGGGTACCGGGTAGGAAACCATGATTACGTTTAGGATGAGCTGTATATGCTCAAATAGAGATGGTATATTTTTGTTTGAAGTAAAGTCGATTACTATATTGGCACTTATTTTGTTATATGGTACTTTAGACAATGTCGTTATTTGCCTAGAGGGCCACATAAACCCACGTTTTCAACAAAGAGTCAAGGAAAGGAAACCACTCCCATTCCCATAGTATACTTATGTATATAGATTTATACATAAGTATAACATGTGTTTCTATTTGTACACACATGCATACATGTACAATGGAAACACAGTGAACTATTCAGACTGTTTTTGCAACAGTTCCATACAGACATGATAGCAGCAGGTTGTCCTGGTAACCGGTCAGTCTGCAGGTGAAGAAGGCATTGCTGTCCGACTCTCCCCTTTCAAAACAGTCTAAATATACACCCACCAGCTGCTGCTGCCTGCCACACTTTTAGTGTGTGTGTGTGTGTGTGTGTGTGTGTGTGTGTGTGTGTGTGTGTGTGTGTGTGTGTGTGTGTGTCTGCGTGTGTATGTAGGCATGCATGATTTCCAATGTGTGCAGCCTCGAGCCTTGTGCTAAAGGATTAGCAGGAGTCAAATGTGGATAGTGAGAGAGGATGACAGTAAACACATCTTTTCTTTTCCTATAGCCAGTGGCTATTAGCCAATCGATGTAGCCAATGGCTAGTAGCTAATCTATTTAGCCGTTGCAAAGATTTTGTAAACATTATTTTATTTATTGTAAAAGAATGGCTAGCATCAGATTTGACATTGTACAATAGAAGATTAAATTTGAATATGGATTGCGTTATTTGTTGTACAATATAGTGTGTTCATTTGGTTACTAATATTTGGCCCGTTTTCTCACATAATTTCGAGATACATATCACATACAAATGAAAAAAGCAGATACACTTCTTGTGAAATACAATAAACATCTCGTAATGATCGGATTCCATGAAAATGGGACTTTACATAAATAACATCAAATATACTCGGGAGCCCACTTAATAAATCAACAATATAAAGTCAATACACAATACCATATACTTATTTTTACATTATTATACAGTTTATGTTTACTTTTTGGAAACATGCACACCATTTTGCATGTGTATCTGTGTGTGTGTGTGTGTGTGTGTGTGTGTGTGGGCACGATGGCTCTATAACAATGTTTGAACCACATCCAGTCGACAGAAATAGATAATTTGGAGATATGGTTTTAATCACACTCTTCATAATAGGCTAAAAATAACTTGTTGTTGTGTGACATTTGTTGAGTGACATTTGCCTGTCAACAGCTTGACAAAATGTAATGTGTCAATGAAAGTTAGATTTGACAAAATAAGAGTTAATGACATAATTTGCCATCATAATATTATTGAATAAGATTGAATTATAATATATTTATTAAATATATGGCATTTAACATTTCCATCTCCATCTACCTAAATGCATCAATACATTGAGGGGATTATTTAACCTCATTGATTTTTAACAATTGACTATAATCAACGAAGGCCATTCCAATTAAAAAATGCTGAGTCAACTCTTACCAACCGTCGCATTAGTATTTTAAATATTGTTTTTAATTTCATGTTTTACACTTCCTTTGTATAATGGAATGGAAAGGTCAGGCAAAAACATTTCAACCTTGACTTTGCTGTTTGGGGGGGGGGGTGGGGGGAACAAGACCCAAACCATAACCCCCACGTGATTTATTCTCCACAGGAAAAGCTGGAACTAAAGGTGGACCTGGGGTGATGGCAGCTCCAATTACAAGAAACCATTGCAGCAAATATACTTTGGCCAAATGTCACGCGCTGCTAAGGGCTGCGTAGATCTCAGACTCCTTGACTCCTTGTCTTGGAGCTGGGGCCATTTTGTACGGCTTCCTTTGGTTTAGCTGTGAATAGGCCTACTCAATACCTTCTAAGACTTATTCATATATTATTGTTATTATTGCAAATAATAGCGTTATTTTGATCAATGCTTGAATCAGTCGGTTAAATCATCAGAATTACTCGAAGAATTCAGTCGTCCTAGTTGGACGACTGGCCTGATTCCATGATAATATTCATAGTAATAATGATCTGCTATTTTCTTAATACATAATAATATGAATATGAATATGAATAATAATACAATACATTATTTGCATAATAATAAGAAGAAATTAAAAAAGATAGATAAAAAAAGATGAATAATAGATACCATTGAATACATACATTGCATAGAGTAACAGTATTTCATTAATACACAGCATCAGATGTTATAATCCCTTGTGCCAAAATCCAAGGAAAACACATATTCAGAAGCCCCTGCCCAAACCAACCTTATAAGCACGCTGGCCACTAAGCTACCAACCAATGGTGAAAAACACAAGACTAATGGCCCCAACTAACAGCAGTATGCAGTATGCAACATATTCAAACCATGTATTCATGTTTATCATAAAGACCACGAAAACCAACCACAACAACAACAACACCAGCCGCAGCCGGTCCCAGCCACTCAAGCCAGTTGCGGGGAAAGTGTGTTTCCTGAATTGGCTCGCGGCTCACCGTGGGACGCGGCTTATCTGTCTGGGTGCTCATAGGTGCTTCTATTTTTACTGCCGCTCCACCATTGGGAAGGGAAAGAGGAGGGCAGCCTGACACGGGAGGGAGGGCCGGGCCGGGCCGGCTCACTCACCTCAAGTGTGCTGCACTCTCACACTTTCTATCAACATAAAGACCAAAAAAAAAAAAGGTATTCTGGTTCATTACTGGCATACTTTCCATGATGGGTGTGGGGGGAGTGGTGGTGGGGGAGTGGGGGAGTGGGGGAGTGGGGGGGGGGGGGGGGGGGGAGAGAGATCCAAGGCAGAGTCAAGGACCTGCTCCTCTTAATCCTTCATTTAAGGAGAGGAAAATAAAGGAAGAGAGGCGATGAAGGAGGGGAAAAGGGGGGAGCCGCCTGCCTGCGTGCTCCACAAGTGGAAAAGTGTGTGTGTGTGTGTGTGTGTGTGTGTGGTGGAGGGGGGGGGGGTGGGGGGGGGAGAGAAAAAAAGCAATAGAGGGTGGCTCCACTGTCTATGAAGAGGAGGAACAGTAGGGTGTTCTGTTGGTGACAGGGCTGTCAGGGTCAGATGGCCGCTCAGCCTAATTAGAGCAGCTCAGGGAAGATCCTCAGCTTAGTGCACTACGGCTAGGAGCGGGAACACACAGGCATACATACGCACATGCACATAGACATGCACGCGCACACACACACACACACACACACACACACACACACGCAGGGCCGGCCGGGAGAGAGGCTGCCCATAGGCCCGTTCTGGGCTCCGAGTGATTAGATCGGCTCAGCCCTACAGGAATAGGAGAAGGGTTCTCAGTTCAGTGCCACAACCGACGCTGCGCCACGCTGAATATATATAAATATACACCGGTCCGTACCAATTAGCTTTACTACTGCTGTAGTAGGGATTGTTGGGATCCACCGTGCCAGGAAGGGAGGACACTACAAACCAAAGGGATTGACTGCAGCTCAAACAACACAATTTTTGTGTTATTATTATTGTTTTCTTTTATATGCTGGACTGTATTTTTGAATAGTACCACGGGACGTTCCTGAAGGAGGTCTTAGGGGAAAAAGACTATTGAGGAAGCCTAGGTGTTGATTTCAAGTAAGTAAAAAAAAAGTTCATGTTCTTGTCAGAGCCAGACGAAAGCGGAAGCTGCCAGTTGCTTCTGTGAATTATTTTGCATGAAATTGAGCTTAGAGAAGCTTTTTTGTTTGTTTGCTTCACTTCGTAGTGGCGGACGCAGTAAATAGACATAGCACTTGGCATTTGGTGGTGGGGTACTTTTGCTTCAGCTGGTTCAATAATAGCTCAGGGCATGGCGCTGGTGGCAGGCTAATAGAACTGTAGAGGCCATTGAGGTTGTTTGGAAGTAAGCTAAGTTAACCTTTGTAATAATCTGCTGTACCTTGTGAAAACCTACCTAGTTATAAAACTGTTTTCAAATAGTCATTTTCAAATAGTCATTTTCTGGTGTAAACACACCATAGAGGTGAGACGTCCAGAGGTGTTTATTATTGTTGTTGTTGTTGTTGTGGTTATTTTTACAACTAATGCACCAGAGAACTCCAAGGCAGTATAGAAGCAGCTATAAATACAGTAAGTAAAAAAGAGTGGGCCTATAGTTGCAGACCCAAGTACAACAGACAGTTCTACAGTTGTTAGTAAACCAGGTATTTATCTGCTGGGGACACCACTGCTGCTATGGCTATTTCATGTTAATGGACAGTAAAAGGATTCCCCCTGTTCAGCAACGAGCCTGCCCAGTGAGGTAAGAAAAATATGATTTAAGACAGCAATAAAAAGTTGTTGATGTCAATCAGGCGCGGCTAAATGTGTCTGTATGTGTTCAGGGGAAATCCTTATGTGTAGTATGTAATCAAACATATAATTAAATATATCCTTCATATTAAAGGTCAATATTGGTAAGATACAAAATAAGATGCACAAGAAATGAGGAGCTCAATGAATGTCATCTATTGTCACTCTACACAGTACAATGAGATTAAAAGCATCTCCTCTCCAGTGCATACACAAAAATGAATAAATAGTGCAGAAAAAATGGGGGGGGGGGTAAGGTGCATGAGGTCAGTGCAATCATACTGTTTCCATTGTGAATAAAGGAAAAGCTCAACAACACCACATCTTGCTGTAAAGTGAAACCATTTGTTCACTAGAATGTTGTCTGTACTTTCCGGTGTTAGGAATCCTTAGATCAAAGGCAAAGAAAAACATAGCCTAGCATATTTGAAAGTTTAGGTGTTTTTTAGATGGCGGCAAACTCAAGAAAGGTTCAATAGAGGCTGTTTACATCATCAGTCTGTAAATCATTTGATCATCAAAGCCAGCAGCCTCATTAATTTACAACGCAGATTACTCCAATTGTCATTTCTTATAAGCTATTTACATTGATAACATTACTGTAATCAGTAATGTTTGGAGAATTGTGCCCTGTGGTTTATAGTTCATCATCAGTAATTGTAACCAGAACTCAGGGATGAAAGACCTGAGATCTGCACAGCCTTGGCTCAAACACAAACAAAACATGTTGGAGCCCTTCAATGTTTAGAGAACTACCTTTATAGTAGTTCTCTTTATTTTAATTATTTTGTAAACCACAATGTGGACCATCATCTTACTTTGCTGTCGTTTCCTGCTCATAATAGCATGTAATTTGCATTTTGCTTGGTTTTTTAACAAGATTTCTTTCTCAACTTGTTTTTGCTGTGTTCGTCTGGGTACTTACACATTGTGCATACTTTTTTGCAAATGATAAACTGATGATTGAAAACCTTGTTTTAGCAGGTCATTGGGATCTCATTTCATATAAGGAACTATGGTTATCCACTATGAACAGTTGCTGGCAGATCAAAAGATGAACCAACTGGTAACTGGTTAAGCAACTTCCCCCCATCACAATCTGAGATTAGAAAAGCATGGTACAGTGCTACTGCTTACAAGTTGCGTCTACTTTAAACTCTTACACACACACACACACACACACACACACACACACAATAGCATGTTGGGTACTTGTTGCAAAAAAGTTTGAAAACTGCCTTTTATTCTCATATGATAATGATATGATGTTCAGGTCAGGTGTAAATAGTAATATCCCAGAACTGTAACACAGATGTAAAAAAATGTTTTCCATTGTGAAAAATCTGCGAAGATGTACGCATGTGGAATTTTGAACACTAAAGGAACCAGACAGTTCAGTTCTGGAGATTCTTACTCTTTGAACTCTTGTACTTTTCCAACATCTTGTTGGTAAGATTGGAGAGTGAGAGAAAGAGAAAGAGAGAAAGAGAGAGAGAGAGAGAGAGAGAGAGAGAGAGAGAGAGAGAGAGAGAGAGAGAGAGAGAAAGAGCAGGAAAGAGATTTTCATACTAAACTGTAAACATACTGCTCCCTCCTGTCCTACGTTTCTGCCATCTAGAAGTGTAGCATTTCACTCACTTTTACCTGACAGACCATTTCTTACACATTACGCTCAAATAATCGCTTAAAAATGTAGCCTTGGTTGTTAACTGAAAGGTTTTGGATTGGTTGGGTGACAGGCGAGAGCCCCACTATGAGCCAGTCAGCTTTCAGCATGGGGTCCCCACCCCCATGCTGGCCCCAGGTCCTCAAATCACCCTGCTTGGATCATCTGCACGTCGCAGAGTGATTTGACATAGAGGATCAGATTGCAATCTTATAATTGCATCGATCACAATAGGCTGCAGCTGCAACATAAATATATATATATATACAGTTTCACAGTTCCCGGAAGCCACTGACATGCTTTTTCCCCTGTATGCTTGTCATACATGTCGTCATGCATGTTCAGAGCTGTTTGTACTAGGGCTCACACAGCCTGGGGAAACCTTGAGAAATAAGCCCTGCTGGTTGGACTGGCTTAGACAGGTGCAGGCATCATATGTTGCAGCTTGGTTTCCCATGCAGGAAAAACTTGGTCAAGTCAAGTTGCACTGGACCCGTTCCGATACACTCACGTAAAGCATTCAACACTCACTCTGCAAATCCCTCCAAGTGATCGATGGCCAGCTCAGTTAAGTTTTTTTCTTCTGCCCCCTTCAGATCTGCTGGTTGATGGCGTTTTTGCGGCAGAGCGGTGACTACTGCCACGCCCAACACATTTGAGAGGAACGTGCATATAGGATGAAACTTCAGCCGGTGTCTCTGACGTCCTGAACCCTGCTCCGCAGTTTTCTTTAGCTTCAGAGACAGCCGACCCATGGGGTAACCAGTGGATGCTAGCCCTCTGGAAGATACAGGAAAGAAACAAAGACAGGGGAATAACTGAACTTCGGTGCCGAGCACGACATATAGTCTGTAGAAAGGAGTAAGGACTGGACCTGAACTCCACCCAGCCGATGGGGTAAAAGCACTCTTGGACACACCAACAGGACTGGGACTGGGAACGTTTCAATTACTGTATAGGAGACTACAGAGCGCATGCGGGAAGTTTGAAATCGCCCGGAGAACTGATATCCAATCACCTGGTCTGGGAGTGGAAACGAGAGCTGCTTGCTGCTTAAGCTAAAGGTGAGATGTCACATACTAGGACACAGTAGACTAATATTAGGGTACTTTTGTCAACATCTTTGCAATCTAAAATGGGCAAAGAAAAACAATCATAGAGAAATAATGAAATTAAACCAGGAAAGAAATGAATTTCACAGGGTATGTTTTAGATGATTTCTATATGATCATGCCATGAGTTGCTGTTAATGCTTACGTTTTTTATTTGACGCTGGTTCAGTGGCAATCGGGTGATTTCTAAAGGTCAGAGGTCATCCTTGGAGGTCACAGATCGCAATGGCTAACATGATTCGTCCGGCTCCTGTGGAGCTCTGCCACAAGAACATGAGGTTCCTCATCACTCACAACCCCACAGACAGCACACTCACGTCTTTTATAGAGGTATGTGTGTGTGTGTGTGTGTGTGTGTGTGTGTGTGGGAGACACAAATTCTGCTTTGACGTCATGTGGCCACACACTAAATCAATTGAGCATCTAAAGAAGGGTTGTGGGGAATGCTTCAAAGAAAAAGGCCTGCATCATCTCATGTTGAGCAGTATATTTTTCCTTACTACTCAACATTGAACAGCATCAATGTTTTATTCCTTGTTTTAAGTATTGTCTTTGTGTATAACAAATAGCTCTGCAGTTGCTCTGGTCAGAAGAACTGACTGAATGAATGTGCTTGGAGTCTTAAACCTTCCCTAGAACCATCTCTGTGATGTGACACTGATAGGCTAGAATCCTCAGGATGAGGTCATCCAAGCAAGAGGACTGAAACACAAAGTCTGGGATGGTTGTTTTATCTTCAAGAGGACACATAAAGAACAACTCTAACCACAGAAACAGTTTGGTTACTCAATCATCTTGGTTTCTGGTTGGCTTGATTTCTTGCAAGCTACAATCAAGCTATCTTTAAATCGTACTCACAATGGGAGAGTTGTGTGTGTTTTGGATGATGACAGTGCCGTAAATACGTACCCACACATCTTGTTATTTCCCAATAGGACCTGAAGCGGTTTGACGCAACCACAGTGGTTCGAGTGTGTGAGGTAACCTACGACAAAGCCCCGCTGGAGAAAGACGGCATTACAGTGGTGGTGAGGATGCAATGGAGTCTTTGTTCTTAACAGGGGACTTAAGGCCACATTTATTGCTGATAATAGAGAGAATAATAATAATCAGATAACATTCAATAAGGTATATCTGCATGTTCCATCTCATGTCTGAGGAGAACAGACTTCAGGTTCCTCTCCTCTCTCTCAGGATTGGCCATTTGATGATGGTGCTGCACCACCCAGTAAGCTGGTTGAAGATTGGTTGAACCTGTTGAAGAAGAAATTTCAGGAAGATCCAGGATCCTGTGTGGCTGTTCATTGCGTAGCTGGACTGGGCAGGTAAGACATGCACAAACACACTCACACACACACACACACACACACACACACACACACACACACACACACACACACACACACACACACACACACACACACACACACGCACAATAAACATATTTTCAAGAGCATAACAGAAATTATATTAGATTCTAATTATATATGTGTGTGTGTGTGTGTGTTGTGTGCGTTTGCGTGTGTGTGCGCGCGGGTGTGTCCATGTGTGTGTGCATAGGGCTCCTGTGCTGGTGGCTCTGGCTCTGATAGAGAGTGGGATGAAGTATGAAGATGCCATTCAGCTCATCAGACAGTAGGGCTTTTAACATAACACATAACATAACACATAACATTGCAATCACTACACGTTTAAAGACATATCAGGCCCCACAATTCAGTATCATTATTATCATTAAACCAGTCTGTGCATCTTGATTTATCTAGATTTACTATTTTTAAATCTTAGCAAGAAAATGTAACACAACCCTAACCCTAAAACATAACCGTTGCATATCAAGTGGCCTACCAGCTGGTGAGTTAGTTAATAGTGACGGACATTATCATTCATCATTTCACACACATGTCTGACTGTGTTAAAGATCTCCCGTTTTAATCCTGTCAAATGTTATACAACGTAATTATATCTTTATGATCTGGTATATTCAGATGCGGATTCTGGCCCGATGGAAATGGATAATGTCAAATTCTAAACATAGAAATAAAATAATCACAACTTCAGACAAGCATTGACAAGCATTTGGGCCTCTTCTATGTGTGGATGATGTTTAAGGGAACTGCAGCAATAGTGACGGTTTTGTAGGGTTTTTGGTAGTTGTGTTGTAGTTATGGGTTGATGACAACCCATGACAACATTTGAATGAGATAGCAGAACGCTCATGAATCATGAGTTATAAATGCTAGGGGAACTCCTAATTAGCAGATAATAGGCTTACACACTTCAGTATTTGAAGCACTACAATTTAGCAAGAAAATTGTTGTTGGTCTGAAAGGAAAATCTAATATCCAGAACAATGTAGTATTCTATTTTTGCCTTTTCTTTGCGTCTGCTGTTTTGTTACAAACTCCTAACTGAGACTAGGAATTTCTTTGTACCACTAAACACCAAATACAGTGGTTGATATACATTTTAGACATTTACAACACAGGCACATTAACCGATATTTTTTTTGTTTTGGAAAAAGATATATCAATGCCATTCTACCATATGACTGTATCTATGTATGTTTCCTAGGAAACGTCGTGGAGCCATCAACAGTAAACAGCTGACCTACCTGGAGAAATATCGGTCAAAACATAGACTACGCTTCAAAGACTCTCATTCTCCAAAGAGCAAGTGTTGCACCATGTAAAATAAAACACACACACTGGCACATGCTCACACACACACACACACACACACTTACACACACGTTTTGCACTATGAAGGACAAAAGCACTTTCTGCTACATGATCACACATGAAGTCCTCCTTAGCCTTCCTTGATATATTCAAACTCAAAGTTAATTTGAGTTAATTTGGAGATCTTTCAATGCACAGACGAATAGCTTTGTCATGGGATTTTGCAAGTGATTTCAGAGCTTGTTTCTAATGACTTCATGTCTTTGAGATGGTTTTCACAATATATATGTTTTGTTTGATGGGTCAGCATGGAGAGAGACAGGAAAAATGGGAGCAAGGGAGTGTTAGCATGATGTTTTCACCAATGTTTCGCGTTTTTTTCTGTTTTATTCAATGTTGTGGTGAGAATAGTGACACCAGATCAAACTACTTTTATATTAAATTACCCCTATTTCAACACCTTCATGGTTCAAAGGTGAACCGTGAAAATATTTTTTCCATTTCGTCCTTTGCAGTCGAAATGACTTTATCAACCATAATCAAATACGAGCCCCGGTTCACACCCAGATTCACTTTTAAACATACGCTCCATACATCCAGTTCCATAATTTTATTAGATAGATCTGATTAGATGTGTCCAATGGATTCATATGTCCCCCAAACACTGAACTCATTCCTGTTATGGTTTTCAAGAGCAACATACCATCCAACCTCCGAGACAGCACTATCTCAGGGTAAACACTGGTGCAAACGCTCTTTCTAATTGGTTCAAATTGGTGGCGAGTGATTGTACTTGCCTCTTTGAGCTAATGGCTAATCCAGAAATTACAAAACCTTGGTTTGGCACTGTCAAATCTCCTCTATCCCATCATGTGAATGATGTACTGTTTACATTTTGAGCAATACTGAAAAAACAAACCACCATGACTAGAGACAATACTGAGTAAGATGTAATGGTCCCTTAGTATGAGACAAGTCAAGTACCTATTCTGTATCAGCCAAGGGTTGTTTTACATATAAACTCCTTGGTGTGGAAACTTAAGAAACATATTACAAAAGAATGTAACCTAATTAACCTAAACCATGGTTATTTTACACATACGATTTATGGTCAATTGAGTAGAAGATTGATTAAAAAAAAAATTGTGTGTGTGTGTGTACTGTGTATGCGTCTGCTTGTGTGTCTGTGTATAAGGATTGTGTATGCGTCTGCCTGTGTGTCTGTGCATAAGGATTGTGTGTTGTGTGTGTGTGTGTGTGTGTGTGTGTGTGTGTGTGTGTGTGTGTGTGTGTGTGTGTGTGTGTGTGTGTGTGTGTGTGAAAAGAGTAACTACGCATTTGAAAGTCTTTGTGTTCTTTTGTTGGGTTTTGTTTGTAACGCATGTTTTTAAAGCAAACATTCTTATGTATCCTAAAAGGAAAAGTCATTGGCTTTGTTTTTAAAGTGGCGACTGATGACTAAAGCTTTGTTTTCACATCACAATTGGCCTAGCATGTTCTTAGCGTGTAGCATTAGCCCTGACGTGACTGTTAACTCAATGAGTGTACCTAATGAGTAGTTACTCTTTAATGTTTGTTGCTCTAAATTGTTTGGTCAGTTACAATAGGTGGCTGATTTTACCAGCTAGTCTATAACTGGCCAGCTGTTAAGAAATTATGATATCTCTTGTCACTTTTCTCAGAATCCAATTAAAAGAGTAATATATCTGTACATTCTTTAAATAATAAAATGATTTAATTATTTATCTTTTGATGTTTATTAAAGACATTGGAAATCGATATATTGTTGTCGAGCCACATTACTCTCAAGGCAAATCCAGTTATGATGGAATTTGATCTTTCCACACATCAGCACTTCCAAGTTATCCACTAGGTCTGTTTAATTGAATAAAATGTCTCTGATCAAAAGCATCCTGGACCTTAATTTCCTGCTCGCTATCTATAAATGAGCCTCATCCATGGGAATGAATTCCCTGTGTGTGTGAGAAAAAAAGTTTTAACCTACCCACCCAGAAATTCTCTCAGACTCCTCATCTTGTATCCTTGTATGTTGGGGGAACAATATGTTATGATTGGCAATATATAAAAAGTTGCTCCATATATATATATATATATATATATATATATACTTAACATACATATACATTAACTAAAAAGAAAAAATTCAATCAAGAAGCACTTTCTAACCAAACGCATGCATGTTGCCCGTTGCCGCCGCTGGGTCGCAGCTGTGTTCCAGTGTGTTGATGCGGTGCGGTCCTCCTACCACAGCGAGGCGTGATGTCAAAAACCCAACAGCGAATTCTTGCCCCGTTTCCGCTCAACAGAGGAACTTCTCTCGCAGATTCGCCAGAAATGTTCATCTAAGTAGTGAAAATCAAGTCTTCCACCCATCATATAATCATGCATATATCATCATTTGAATAAATGCTGTGTTTTGAATACGAATGCGAATTTCCTTCAGAAAATGGAGGAACCCAAAGCAGGTAGGAATGGGGACGAGCTTATTAGACTCGAATATGTTTGCGCGGTCTTCATGTTAGCGTGGTCCACGCACCATAAACAAACGCTACTGACACATGGGGGATGCATGCCTACGCAGCTCAATGTCATCGTATGGTCACTGGCTTGTTCTTGGCGACACACTATTATGTCGTCCTAATGAATGGGTCGGCTCTATTAGTGTAAAGCCGTAATGATTATTTAAATGCTCAGCTTAACCTTTAAGGAATTGCTGATAAGACTCAGTCAGGGCTGTTACTGAGCTAATTCTGGGGAAATCCACGTCCACGTCTGTCAATGTGTGAAAATGTTGAACTTTGGTCGAATAATATAATTTGGTCTCAGTAGTCACTCACTTGAAAATCTGGTACATATTCCTTACAACTCAATTGAAATATATAATAACCCAGTACAAGCATAGCATTGGGATGTATATACATGTGTGTATATACATCCAGAGAGATAAATAGCTGCCACTGCTTGTTTATAGTTTTAAAAGCAGCATTTTCAGATTTTTAATAAAGTGAATTTAACAATGCTTTGTCATTTTTTTTATATATGGATGGCATCCAGTTAAATCGACCCAAATTATATATATGAAGCAGTAAATGGAATAATGTTGACCGAGGTACAATCTGAGTATGGATCATGTGATCATGATATTATTAACAGGCCAGACCAGCTGACTGAAAATGTCTTCTTGGTCATTGTGTCCAACTTCCACTCGTATCTGCAGTGAAAAGTCAAGGCTTGAACCAAAAATGTCACCACAATATCAATAAGATCGTCATATTTATATTTGTAATTTCCTTGTGTTGAACCTTTCTCTCCAGATGGTTCTATGTTTGTGTATAACCCCTTCTCTCCTCTGGTCTCTCTCTCCAGATGGTTATATGTTTATGTATCCCCCTCTCCCTATGGTCTCTCTCTCCAGATGGCTCTATGTTTGTGTAACCTCCTATCTCCTGGTCTCTCTCTCCAGATGGTCCTATGTTTATGTAACTCCCTCTCCCTTATGGTCTCTCTCCCCAGATGGTTCTATGTTCATGTGCCGGTTATGTAACATCTTCTCTCCGAGCCGGGCTCAGCTGCTGGTTCACTGCTCCCAGCTCCATCCCCAGCACCGGCCGACCGGTGACATCATTGTAGCCCTGCAGCCCCTGGCTGGCCCTGAGGGGGCTCAGGCTGGCTCTGAGGAGACCCCAACTGGTTAGTAGGGATCATAGCAATTATTGAATGGGAGGACAATTCATACACACACTAGACGGTTTTATATCGGTTGGCTCGGTTTACTTTGATTTTATCAGGTCATCAAACCTTTAAATCTCTGCTCTTGATAAAACATGCAAAAAGACTTCCAATAAACAATTTCTGAAAATACACAATTTAAAATTTCTTCATTCTACACCTGCTAGCGTTATTGAGGTTTGAGTTGAGCTTAGACTATTAATCTTGTTACAGTCGTCATCTCAGTTGTCTTTATCTCAAGCAGTTTACATTCATCTTATTCGCTAATGTTTCGCTCAATTTGATTTAAATTGTTGTGTTCGTGTTTTTCTCCAGATAAACCTGCGAAGCGAAAGCGGGGACGACCGAAAGGCTCCACAAAGAAGAGCCTCTTGGACTGCCTTGAAGGCCAGGCTGGCCCTGACCCCCTCCAATCAGAGACCACGTATGGGAGAGAAGAGGAGGCCAGGCTGGAGGACAAGGAGAGTCGAGGTTGGTCCAGTGCAAGATGGTTCACTACTGAATGCAGTCTCCAGTGTTGTCTTTGTGTTAAAGCATATTATAGTAGGCCAGAGGAAAGGAGAGTCAAGGTCGGTCCAGTGAAAGATTGTTCACTATTGAATGCCGTCTCCAGTATTGTCTTCGTGTTAAAGAATATTAATATAGAATTGTAATTCACGTTAACATTACACTTAGAAAAGTAACAACAACTCAGTGTTCCTGGGCTTCAGATCACATGCTTTACATAATTTCAGATAAAGCACTGCATTATATATATTTTATTTTTTATACATATCGTGATATGTTTATGATCACTGTGTGTTAGGTTTGCTGTCATTTAGTGACAGCAACGACAGACTTGTCGTACATACAATTTCTAAACGTGAACGCGAAAGGGTTAATTTGACCTTCCTATATTGTTCCATCTTTCCCAGCTCTAGAGTCAGCTGAATTGCGTTTCATCGAACACTTGAACACACTGTTTGATGTTCGCAGGAGAGAGCCAGGGGACCACAGCCAGCTTGGAGTGCAGCAAATGCAGCCGGTCGTTCAGCAACAGAAGGCAGATCCTCAAACACATCTGCTTGAAAGAAGACAAGGACGCAGACGAAGAGGATGGGGAGGAGGAAAATGGGAATGGTGAGTGGGGGGGGGGGGGGGGGTGAAAAGTGCAAGAAGAACAACATGTTCTCCAGAATATAGTGCTACCCTACATGGTCATCCATGTCTGGATGACCAACTACAGTGGTAATAAGTCATTTATAACTACTTTCTAGCTGCCAATACAAATACAAATACACTAATTTTATGAGTGTATTTGTGTACATTTTATGAAAGGCATAAACTTTGAGCCCGGCAGAAGACTAATGCTAATTTAACTTTTTCTGTTCCTTAAGTAGATGGGGCCAAGATCCAGAGAACCAGTCGAAGAGGTCGGACGCAATCCTATGACAGAACTTTCACCCACCAAGAAGGTGTTCCTGCTGGCAGGAACAAAAAGTCTGTGATCAGCGTTGTTCTGACAGAACATGAGACCCTCGCAGGTCAGTCCAGGGGGAACTTGCCTCTGCTAAACAAGGGTTTCAACTGGGTTTTGATTTGATGGATTAGATTGTCATCACAAAGTTGTGTTTCTTTCCGCAGATGCTACGAAGATGGTACCGGTAGAGTCTACTCCAGAAGATGCAGATTCTTCGACCGCCAACCCTCAGGTCAGTCTGCACTTTAAAGGGATGACAAATCAAAGGAAATATGTGATTTGTCAAGATTGGCAACATACATATTATCCGGCAGCTCATTTCAAAATCTCCTTACTAAAGACTTGCAATCTTATATCTAGCCTTAAGGTCTTGTGGATAATATAATATGCAAGAGCAGATTGTCTAAGATTATTACAATTGTTTTAAGAATATTTGTCTTTTTTTTTTTTGCTTAGTAAATCACAAGTTAGTAGTGTGTACATCAAGCTAAATTACTGTCGGAGAGACTATTTGAGGCCAGATTGTGTCTTTAAGACTTTTTTAGCTGTAAGAACTTGTTTCAAGACTGCCTAGGATTAGTAAATTACATTATTCTATTTACAGATAACCGTATTCTATACTGTATTCTGTATTCTATACAGTATTCTATACAGTTTTTGTGTCCACACACACACACACACACACACACACACACACACACACACACACACACACACACACACACACACACACACACACTGGCAAACACACACATCCGGCTGGCACACACACACATCTGGCACCGCTGGACTGGAAACATTCTCCCGTCCTGCCAGGAGAGCTAGACGTCAGTACCAAATAGAAGGGGGTCGGGGGGGGGACACAATGTGTCACATTGTTAAGACACAATTTAACTTTAACATAAAAATGCAATTCAAAAAGGGCAAAACAAGTTTTAATAATAAATTAATACATATTTTATAGTTCTAATATCCACATATAATTACATTTAGTATCATTATATACATAGACTGATATGTTATGCGCATACTTCCCCTCACTGTACTCCTGTGGTCACGTTGGTCATGTTATGGCTGGAAGAAGAGCTCACAGACATCTTGGATCATGGGACGCGGCCGAGGTGAGGTTGACTTTTTCCATTCAAAAGTTTATTGAACATTCGACAAACGTTGATCTAGCCGGACATTTTAAATCACTGCAGTCATTCGTGCGCGACATAGCGCTTCTATTGGGATGTCCTGACCTATCGTGAGCGACATAGCGCTTCTATTGGGATGTCTAGACCAGTCGCGAGCGACATAGCGCTTCTAATTGAAAGTGCCGACTGGACGCGAGCGCATCATGCGCTTCATTTGGAATGTGCGCCTCTCGCGTTGAAAGCACTGCGTAATGGACTAATTGCCTTAAAATTAGGAGTTTTAAGTTACCTCCTCGTCATCATAGCAAACGTTGGCTTAGCTGGAGTAGCCTTATCAAGGTAAACGACCATCGCTGGTAACCACCTACCTGCTGTTGTTGGCTGTATTGTGGGTCATTAAACATCAGGATCACAGTCGCTTTAGCGCAGCTGATCCCACAGTAGGTTGAGGATAAGGTCTCATCACGGCACATGGACATTGGACTTTAAAAACGGATCTCGAGTCAGCAGGGCCAACTTGTCCTCACTTGAATTAACGTGACGTTTTTACTTCCAGGTAATTGAATAGAAGGGACCACAAGAAAGGAAAAACAATTGATGAACTGGATGATGTGACAGTATCGATTTTAAATGGTATGGCTGCGGCATTGGTGTTAAAAAGTATTAATGTGAATTGTCACTGACCAAATTATTTTAAACTATTTTAACAATTTCAAGACACCAAATTTTGCTCCAACCCCACAGTCGTAACGATTTGAGAGACCTCTCTCCTGGGTGGGAACACTTTCTCAGGAGGAAACAAGCGTGGGCTCTTATTAGCCAGAGGAAACCGGTTACCCTCTTTGCTTTACAAAACACCTATAGCACAAGCCCTGTTATTCCCAATTTGGTCTGTTGTTTAACTCCATTTTTTGGATCTGCTTTGTTAGGATGAGAATCCCACCTGAGCAGCCAAAGCTGGCCGGTGTGACACAGGCACTGTCTCTTCACCCAGAGGAACGCCTCCATTCTGCCGCCAGACATTCACTCCTTTGGTGAAGGAAAGCCAGCAGAAGGTTCTACAGCGTCCCAGTCCTCCAGAATATGTGGTCTTTACAGGCAGAGAGTTGGAGCAGGCTCGTCAGCACTACTTTGAGATGGCCTGTGCTGACGGAGGAATTTGTCACAACCAAAGAGTGTCAGGAAATTGTATTTATTGTTTAATAATGCTGAATAATCTAACAACAACACATTACTTGCATTATAGCCATACTTGCCTCCAGATTATTACCTCTATGGATTTTTTCTGTTATTATGCCTAAGTGAAGTTTTAAGTCATTGTGGCTATTTTGAAAAGCAACTAGTAATCTTTGTCTTGTAGTTTTTGCTAACTACCCCAACAATGTGTTACAGGGCAATCTTTTGAAGCATTTCAATTGAATAAATAATTCTTGACAATGTTAATTTTGTGTGCTTGATTTCATTCAGTGTAAATGTCTCATTTTAAGACATTTTAAAAGCTTATGATGATAATCCTTGATTTAGTAAGATTAATATTTTTTGGTAACTCTGGTTTCAAGATATTCAAGATCTAACTTTTCTATAGATAGTTATTTTAATAAGTTATTTTATCAAGGTTAATTATCTTACTGCACTGGCAGATACATCCACTTGTTTCTAGTCTGTATCTTCTCAAATAAAGTATTTATTTCTTGTTTAGATGGTTAATTTCTGCAATGCATTCCAAATATAATAATTTATACAGTACATCTTTCTGGACAGAATATGATTGTATACTCGGTATCTACAGTAATACACCTTACCTTACTAGTACTGTGTACTAGTGTCAGTCCCCAGACAAGGGCTCTGTTAACAGTATGTTTCTATTGAAATGTTTCAGCATGGTGGGGACCTTGAGGAGAATGAAGTCCCCAGCACCAATGCAGCCGACCCAGATAACCCAGACTCCCAACCCACTGAGCCAAGGTCATTTACCTCCACAAGTAACACACTAGAATCCCCTGTCTTAACTCTTCACCCTTCCAAAACACACAAACACAAATGTAGCAAGATGTACATTCACATCCACAACAACCTTTTGATAAGCCAGAATCAAATGGAAATAAAAATGAGTCTTATCCACATCCTTATTCACAAATTAGTGTACGATAATTAACTATTTTTGGCAATTTGTGTAGTTGCAGGATTGGGTTTTCGAAACATGTCATGTTTTCAATGACATATTTTGTACTTACTAAGTACAAAATATGTACTTACTTACTAAGTACAAAATATGTACTTACTGGCACCTTACACAATACAGGCTAGTACAGGCGTCATTAGAAATGGAGGGGGATTCACTTGTTTGCAATCTGCAACCTCTGCTATATGGGACTAAATTATACCCAATGGACCTTTTAATTCCATGTCAGAGTTGATCAATACATGAAACTTATTTATACTTACTCAAATTTGTCATTTTATTATTTTGTTTTTATCTTAGCTCGGACCCTGACGCTGCTTCCAAAGCAGCCTTCAGCCAAGGCTTTCAGGAATACTCCATTAAGCAAGTCAGTACCAGGTACTACAAGATCACTAACTCACCTCACACTGCCTTTTGTGTTGACCCATTTGATAGATCCAATATTGCATGCTATGATGTCTTGGAATTGGGTTATAGAGCAATATCCAACTCCTAATGAGTTAAATAAAAGTTTTACAAATGACTTCAGTTTTTTTGAGTTATTATTTAAATTGAATATTATTATAATAATTGATGAAGTGGAGTACTGCTACTGAAGTTAGGCAGTGACCATCGGACCACAAAACATTATGTTTCCACTAATACAGTGTTGTCCAATGTATCCCCCCCTCCTCTCCTCCAAGTCTCGTTGAGAGCCAGCTGAAGATCTTCACCTGTGAGTTCTGCAATAAGATCTTTAAGTTCAGGCACTCTCTGGTGGCCCACCTCCGGACCCACACCCAGGAGAAACCTTTCCAGTGTCCGCACTGCAGCTACGCCTCGGCTATCAAAGGTACCGCCGCCCCATTCTACCCTTACTTATGTAAAGCTGCATCCGCTCTATGAAATAACAACAAACCTTATAAAGACAAGGACACAATTACTACACTACTCCTGTATAACGGCACCAATGGAAAATCATTATTATTTGTATTATCATTATTGATATCAATTGTACTTCCCCTCGATATTTACAAAAGCTGTTTTTCTTTTTTTTTGTGCTCAAGCCAACTTGAACGTCCACCTGAGAAAACACACCGGGGAGAAGTTCAGCTGCCCACACTGTCCATTCATCTCCCTGAGTCCTGGCCACTTAAAGGTGACATCATGTATCCTGTCTGTATCTGACCTCGTAGTTAACGGCCCGGTAAAGCTAAGCATCATCATCAGCAGAAGATGATGAAGTATGAAGCTTAGCAGTACCGGCCTGGGCCATCCTTGGATAGGCCCCCATATGGTGCTGGTTGAGGGTCTGAGGGCTACTAGGGGCCCCTCAGATCCCCCAGGACCGTGACCTGGGGCATTGGGGATATTACATAAGAACCCTAAAGATCCCATGGCACTCATGATCGCAGCAGAAGGGGAGGTAACCCCGGTGTCCTGGCCAAATTCCCAACCTGGTTCTTGTACTAATATGTCCCTCTAATGATCCCCTGGTCTCTATGGGCTAGTTTGATTCCTCACCTCTCCACTGGTAGTGGTGGAGGTCTTCCATCCCACACTCTCACTATGTCAGCACTCAGAGTGTCTCGGAACAGCGCCACATCAATGCAATGAATGAGTCAGACCGCACCATGAATTACAGCAGCAGGTTTTCAGTTTCAGCTTCAGTTTCTAGGTTTGACCGGTGGCATCCTCTCTCTCTCTCGGGCCCCCAGGTCCACGTGGAGCGGGTCCATCTGAAGGTGAAGCAGCACTGCGAGTTCTGTCAGAAGAAGTACTCTGACGTGAAGAACCTCCTGAGACACATGGAGCAGCGCCACAACATGAAGGACCCGGCCATACAGGAGAGCTACCAGCAGCTCAGGTGGAGCCCCGGGGCCTTGCTTAGTTAATGTTATATTAAATGTATTTGTAAGTGTTAATATTCATGTCGGATTTATGACATGAAACTAATAGCACGTCATTTGAAAAAAGTATTTAAAGAATGTATTGTTTAATTAGTGTGTGTATTAAGTAAAAAATGTTACCTTGTTAGGATTGTTTAATTTAAAAGTAATTAAATGTAATTAATGTCAAGGTTAGAGGTTGTTTATCGAAAAGTAAATCATAGCAGGTAGACTAGGCAACGTTGTTAATCAATGAAGATCCGTAGTCTGCGTTCATCATTCTGCCACATGTGAGGTGACCCAGACGTCCTCCGTTGACCCGCAGGCTGAAGACGCGGCAGGGCCAGAGGCAGCTCCTGTACCACTGCCCCACCTGCAACCGCCGCTTCAAGAACCAGCTCCAGCGGGAGCGCCACCTGCTGGTGCACGGGCCCCAGCGGCCCTTCGGCTGCCTGCTCTGCGACTACGCCGCCACCAAGATGTCGGCCCTCGGCGCCCACGTGCGCAAGCACCTGTTCCTCTACGTGTGCGGCCGCTGTGGCGTGACGTGCATGAGCTCGCAGCGGCTGAGGGCCCACCTGAAGGAGCGGCACCCGGACGCCGAGCCCGAGCAGGCCTTCGTCGACTGCATCAACGCCAGCTACTGCCTGATACAGCAAGGCGACGACGCCTGGAGGGAGGGCCCGGAGGAGCAGGCCAGAGGAGCCCCGGGAGGGGAGGAGGAGGTGGGGGGGGGCGCCGTCGGGGAGGGGATGGCCGCCGGGGAGATGGGGGCAGACCGGCCGGAGCCCGCAGCGGAGGACGGGGGAGCGCTGGCGAGGAAGGACGAGGCTGAGCTCAGGGTGGAGCGGACGGAAGAGGATGGAGCCGAAGAAGGCGGGGGCGACCATCAGAGCGGGGAGACGGAGGCAGGAGGAGATGGAGGAAGGGAGCAGGGTGTGGTGGTAGCCGGGGTGGAGAACGGAGGAGTGGTGATCAGTGAGGCGAGGAGTTTGGCAGCAGCCGGTCAGAAGGTGTCTGCAGAGGACACCACTGTGGAGGACACCGCTGTAGAGGACATCGCTGTGGAGGACATCGCTGTGGAGGACATTGCTGCAGAGGACACCGCTGCAAAGGATGTTCATGCAAAGCTACCCGGTGGCTCAGCCCAAAAGGATAGAGTGGATGAAGTCTCCTCGATGCCTGACACTGAAGAGACCCCCGCACACGAATCCAACAGTGGAGCTGCACCTGAAAACCTGGAGACACAACCAGACAGAGCTGAAGAAAACCCAACCTCGGCATTCGCCAAAACCGATGAGAGCACAGCCGTCGCATCGTCTGATCATCCTGATCCACCCTCGGCCCAACGGGCACAGACGACTGGGGATTCACACACCACTGGAGTAAAAGATGGCTCCGAATCTCGTTCGGAAACGGTCAGTAAATCAATGCCATTTGAGATCATTGTTGTCGTGGCTGAAATCAGTATCGGTATTCATTGAGCCACGTTGAGTTTACTTCTCTTTGTCTAGCACGGCCAATGTTTCGTAATGTTGTACAAGATTATCTTCTCTTTTTGGTTTCTTTGATTGCATGCATCATGAATTCCATGATATTGATGATCTTCTAATAGGAGCCAGAGGCCCAAGAGCAGAACGCCTTCCAGAAGGTTGTGGCGTCCCTCAACAAGACCCAGCTCAACATGGAGTTGTTCCAGCGGCTCCGCAAGATATACGGAGACCTGGAGTGTCAGTACTGTGGTGGGTACAGTCCCGTTTCATCTCATCCATCATCTTCTACTGTAGCCTTTCTTTAAATGGTCATTATGAGCCAAAATCGCTTTCTTCATTGGAAAGGGTTCTGTTTGGGTCTCACAAAGTGTTGGTTAACATTTGTTATTTTTGACAAGAACGTATTAAGTTGTTAAACGTGGGGATATTCTCTCTGAAATTAAAGAAGTCTGCTCCTTCTGGCTCAAAACACTTTCCCAGATTTGTGGTTTTCTATTGGCTGCGCACCCTGGCTCAAGCGAGTGTGACGTGCGTTCTGTCGGTTTAGGAGATTGCAGTGCAATATCCAATAATGGAGAACTCGTCTTTTGGATTCAGATTAACTTGAACTCTGAGCTGTTGAGATGCATTTCCACCAACCTCTGTGCGTCTGTCTGTCTGTCCGTCCGCCGGTGCTCCGCAGGAAAACTCTTCTGGTACCAGGTGCACTATAACCTCCACGTGCGCACGCACACCAAGGAGCACGTGCACTACTGCAGCCAGTGCGACTACTCCTCCATCACCAAGAGCTGCCTGAAACGCCACGTTGTGCAGAAGCACAGCGGGCTGCTCTTGCCCTGCCCCAGCCCTGGCTGCAAATACACCTCCCCCGACAAGTACAAACTGCAGTCCCACCTGAGGACGCACCAGGAACAGGTACAGTAAATACCCACATAGCCACCACCCCGACCACCACCCAATACTTAAGACGCACTAGGACCGCTTTGTTAGCTTGCTGCCATCCGAAGGTTCAACTGGATCAGTCGTGGTAGACTAATAAAAAATAAGAATTGATGCTATTAATGGTGTGCTGTTTAAGATTTTGTTTTCATGGGTGAATAGAAAATGTAATACTGAACATTTTTTGCAGGTAAAGAGCTGTCCTGTTTGCCATCAGAACTTCCCAGAATACAGGCTGATGCACCACATCCGAAACGCACATCCTGGTAAGAGAAAACTCACCATGCCCACACCACCACAGCTGGCAGAGGAGCTGTTCCTCCCCAGTGTTTGGAGTCAATGTGGTCAAAATAATAGCTTCTGTTTCTTTTTTACTCTTGTTATCATGATGTTATGAAGTCTAGTGCATTTTATTTTATTTTATTTTATTCACATGATTCACATGCCATCCCACAAGCGTGGGATGGCACTATGTCCTCTTAACACAGGAAGCAGCTCTCGGAGAAGCATGGAAGTAAACTGCAGTAGACATACTAATTAGTGTGTGTGTGTGTGCGTGTGCGTGTGCGTGTGCGTTCATCAGACACAGTACCCCAGCAGGGTACCGGGTTGATGGTAAAGCGAGCAGAGAAGTGTCCTTACTGTGACTCCTACTTCCTCAAGAACAGCAGCGACCTCCAGCAACACATCTGGGCACACGAAGGTGATCACGCACTCATGAAGAGAAAATGACTAATTAACACTCCACACACACATCTGGTCTGTCTGCAAAAGCACCTTTCCTCCCATGGTACAACCCTTACTTAATATATCATAGTTTGACCTGCAAATGGCAGGTCAAACTATGATACACAGCCCAGTCTTCGTCCAGCACATCCAGCAAATCCCTTTGCTCCATGAAATACACACACTTTATCACTTTATCACCCTTTATGCGTACTTTGTTCCTGTGCGCGTGTAGGTCTGAAGCCCTTCCACTGCACGGTGTGCGAGTACGCCAGCCGCAGTAAGAGCAACCTGAAGGCCCACATGAACCGCCACAGCAGCGAGAGGAGCCACCTCTGTGACCTGTGTGGCAAGAAGTTCAAGTCCAAGGTGACCCTGAAGAGCCACCGGCTCAGCCACAACGCCGAGGGTGAGTGGCGCTGTGCTCCGTGGTGGTGGTGATGGAGGAGGAGGATGAGGAGGAGAGTGATATGAACGGGCTCGTGTACGTTTGATTCATGTAGCACTTAGTGCTCAGACCCCTTACACAATGACACTAGCAAGGAGTAAAAACAAACAGACATGCACACATATCTATGAAAATTAACAAAACATTCAAAGTGTAGAAATACATTTGTGGACAATTAAGCACTTTCGACACTCTTGTTTAATCTGTTTTGTTTTTATTGAAAACCACATGTGTTTCTCAGTGCAGTGTTGTCTTATTATTCGAAATGGTCCTCCTTTTCTGATGGTGTGTGTCTCTTTCTGTTGTGTGAGCAGGGAAGCGCTTCCATTGTTCAGAATGCGACTATACGTCCGTGTCTAAACCTGCCCTGCTCAGACACATGGAGCAGCATGCTGGATTCAAGGTGCACGCACGCACGCACGCACACACACGCACACTCACACACAATATACTATACATTTCTTATACTCACACAAAGGATTCTAATGTTTCCTGTATGTTTAGGGGAGTGTTTTTTTGTTTTCATGTAAAAATGATATATATTTTTTGTTCCGTTTATTTCATCGTCATAAAGGTAAAAAACCAACGTCCTTTTATATGAAAACAGAACCGTAAAACGACTTATTCTAGCTGAAACGTGGCTTGATCCAGTTCCAAATCTCTTAAATACACAAAGAATTTGAGGATATGATGTAAATATGGACTATAAAGTAAATTGCTATCAGGAGTTTGGGTTACCAGGCAACGTCAATCACCCCCCCCCCCACCCCCATAGGAGCATGGGACTAGCTCCAACACAGGGTCTCACCTTTAACTCAAAAACACTGTTGTGTTTCACACAGCCGTTCCGCTGCGCCCACTGCCCGTACTCCTGTAACATCGCCGGCCCTCTGAAGAGACACTACAGCCGCAAACACCCCGACCAGGAGTACCACAACGCAGGGCCGGGCCTCCCCAACGCAGACACCCTGGAGCTACAAGGTCAGCCCCTCCATCACTGTCATGTGTTCAGTCAGAGAAAACACGCGTGATCAGGCCCATTCTCAATCAATATTGTTGACTGAAGAATCAATGCTTATAAAGTACCTTTTATTGTATTGAGTTGATTGTACTTGAAACGAGTGTTTGAATACTGTGTGTGTGTGTGTGTGTGTGTGTGTTTGTGTGCTAAGGTGGGATAAAGTGTGTGTGTGTGTGTGTGTGTGTGTGTGTGTGTGTGTGTGTGTGTGTGTGTGTGTGTGTGTGTGTGTGTGTGTGTGTGTGTGTGTGTGTGTGTGTGTGTGTGTGTGTGTGTGTACCTCATGTGTTTAGGTGGTATAAAGTGTGTGTACCCTGTGTGTTTAGGTGGTATAAAGTGTGTGTACCCTGTGTGTTTAGGTGGTATAAAGTGTGTGTACCCTGTGTGTTTAGGTGGTATAAAGTGTGTGTACCCTGTGTGTTTAGGTGGTATAAAGTGTGTGTACCCTGTGTGTTTAGGTGGTATAAAGTGTCCCGTCTGTGAGTTTGTCTACGGCACCAAGTGGGAGCTGAACCGCCACCTGAAGAACAAACACAACCTCAAACTGATGGAGGGGCCCGGGTCCTGGGAGGTACACGCACACACGCACGCACGCACGCACACACGCACTTACATACACAGACAGACACACAGACGTGTGTTTGTGTACATCAGGTGATGGACGCACGCACTCACGCACGCACACACATACGCATGCACGCACGCACTTACATACATAGACAGACACACAGACGTGTGTTTGTGTGCATCAGGTTATGGACACACGCACGCACGCACGCACGCACACACGCACGCACTTACATACACAGACAGACACACAGACGTGTGTTTGTGTGCATCAGGTGATGGACACACGCATGCACGCACGCACACACGCACGCACTTACATACACAGACAGACACACAGACGTGTGTTTGTGTGCATCAGGTGATGGACACACGCACGCACGCACACACGTACGCACGCACGCACGCACTTACATACACAGACAGACACACAGACGTGTGTTTGTGTGCATCAGGTTATGGACACACGCACGCACGCACGCACGCACACACGCACGCACTTACATACACAGACAGACACACAGACGTGTGTTTGTGTGCATCAGGTTATGGACACACGCACGCACGCACGCACGCACACACGCACGCACTTACATACACAGACAGACACACAGACGTGTGTTTGTGTGCATCAGGTGATGGACACACGCATGCACGCACGCACACACGCACGCACTTACATACACAGACAGACACACAGACGTGTGTTTGTGTGCATCAGGTGATGGAGACGGTGGAGGAGCAGTATGTGTCTGTCGGCGAGGAAGAGCAGCAGCAGACGGAGACAGTGGTGACAGCAGCCCTGCCGGTGGACGCCGACGGCAACGGTAAACAATACGAGACTTCATCCATCCTTATTAACGCATGTTTTTTTCTTTTTTAATTCATAGCAGACAATTCATGGACTATGCAAAATACCTGCATATTCAAGGCCATTGTTGATAGTGTTGCAACGTGAAGGGTTGCCACATCATTTATCTGTTTAATTGGCCCCCCAGACAGAACAAAAGGGCTTTGAATTGACATCTGGACAGAAATATAGCGTCTTGTTTATGGGACCTGTTGATGGAATGTATCTATATACATTTATGGACCTGAGTCTGAAATTAAGTTTTCATATCATATCATATCATATATCTATCTATCTATAGAGTTTACCTAATTTTTTTTTTAATCCGCCTCCCTATTTATCATTATTAGGTGCATTCTTTCAATTATCTTTCAATTATCTATGTGTGGCACTCCTTTCACTGGTTAGCTGGACTTGCATCCTGTTCATTGTTTTGGAGTTGAAGTGTTGTAGTACAGTGCACCATTTGTTGAAGTGTTGCTTGTGTTGTTTGTGTTTGCAGGCCAAGTCAACATCCTCCAGCAGATCATTGAGCTCAGTTCAGAGAATCAAAATGCAGTGGCTTCTGTGGTTACCATGGCGCCCGGCACCTTGACAGTTGTAGAGCAGGTAAAGGCACCACTGCTCTACTATTATGGGATGAATTTAACTTTGAATCCAAAAAGTTTTTGTGGTGCAATACCTGTATTTACACACAGAATATTCTCAGAAAATGTTCATTATAATAATGGAGACATAAAACACATATATATTATATATATTATATATATATATATATATATATATATATAATTTGGGTGTATACCTCATCCATGGGCCATTCTAAGATGCACTGAGATAGCCACATGGGCGTTTTGTGCCAAACCCCTTTTGAAAAGCCTTAACATTCTGAAGAAACGCCGCAGTGACTTCTGACCACGAATACATGAGCGTGAGTACATGAATGTCATCGTTGCAGGTGGCAGATGAGCCGGAGAGCAGAGGGCCCATGAACCAGCTGATGCTGGAGGGCGAGGGAGACCCCAACAGCAACCAGCTGATGGTGGTGGAGGAGACGCAGGGCCTGGACGCCCTGGCGGTCTTCACCTCCCAGGGGGACAGCACTCACCACTACATCGTCTACGTGCAGGAGCAGACCGTGGAGATCGATTAGTGCCCTATGCGTACGAGGAGAACGCCCAGCCATGTAAATACTGGTTCTGTTGGGCTGCAGTGTAGTGCCGGCTCCTTCTATGCAAAAGTCAACGATGGACTTATCCGTTTTTGTTTATCGGGGGAGCAAGAATTTTATGCGATATAACAATATTGTGATGAACACAGAGTCAGATAACTTGTATGATAATCATGTGGAATTTCATGTATTTATCAACATGCAATATATTTTTTTGAATAAAAACACATTCATAAATCTATACTGTGCATAATTACTGAATGAAATTAGCGGTCAAATGTTTTGCATGTCTCAACATTTTTATGTTGAGACATTATTTAATAATAATAATGTCTGATTGGTTGAAGAAAAATATATTTTTCGAGCGATCTGATTGGTCGAAAAATGTATTTTAATATATATATTTTTTTAAACGAGAAAGAAAGTATAAACCTTAAGAATAACAGTAGGTGAGCGCTGCTTGCTGCACTCAGCTAATTATTCGTTAAATTATAAAAAATCTGTATGTGTGTGCGTGCAATCAATCACACGAAGTCAACCAATCCCCGCGATAATACGCAAGCTTGCTTTCGACCGTCAGGCAGCTCGATGATTCCACGTTGATTGCTTTGTTTTGTGCAGAGATAGACATTAGTAGAAGATGAGCGCAGTCGCGATCGGAACCGACTAATGATTCGACCTTTGCGTATGAACCTACTGAAGACTATGATTGTTCGGTCCAGTGTCAGATGCTGTACACAGGTCAGCCGGCAGTACCTGCGGGTTAGTGTTGGCTGGGCAGGGCGATGGTTGGAGGCAGCCGGTACCAGCAGCTCTTCTACCCTCACCGACCCTCATCCACGAACCCTCCACACCACAGCCGTATGCCAAAACAAAAACGTGCTTAAAAGGCTCATCAACAAGTCCAAGTAGGTTTTAAGGAAAGTTTATTCAGTTATTGTAAATAATGTGTTATTCAGTTTTACTGCAACGTTTCAGTAGATTCGGACCGACCCTTTTACTTATTATTAGGTACATCAGGTATATGGGGATATAATGTTAAATATAGCATGCATTACCCTGTATAATAAAAAACAATATAACCTAGACTGCAATTCAAGAGTGTTACTGTTAATTGGAATTGTTAATAAATCTGCTGCACATTTAGTACAATGTCCACCTACATGTGTGAGGGTAAGCTGAGGTACCATGTCCCAGCCCATGTGTGTGTATATACGAATAAATATGTCCTAACTAAATGTGTGCTTTATCTGAAAGGAAGAAGACTTGGTACGAGACTCCACCACCGGTCAGTCACAACACAACACCAAGAACAATCACAACAATCACAATAAACCAACATACACGGCCGCTAACCCAAGTGTTGTTTGTTTCCATTGTATCGTCTAGTAGTTTTAGTTTCACAAGTCTTTATATTGGCAAGAATCTGGCATTCTCAAAATACAGGGGTGATCCATAATACACAGTATTCAGAGTTGAACTGTTCTGTATTTATTAACATATTAAGTTTCGTTATATTACAAAACTGTAGTGGAACATGTCTTGAACGTGTCTTGAGTCCTAGTGCATTGAACGCCTGGGGAAATTGTATTTATGCAGTATTTCAAAAAATTTGGTGTCTAAATGGAAATTAACTTCATACATTGCTCATATACGGTACATACAAAAATTGTTTAAGAAAAGGGATGATATTATGTGTTTGCAATTTAAACAGCAGGTCATCATTCAACTGAGCTAAAGCCTCCATTAGCTGACGATATGGATTGGAAAGGAGAAGCTGAAACGTCTTCCCTTCCCTGTAGACACCTTCCCCTCTGAACCTGCCCCGGAGGAAGGACCACGAGGACAGCCATCGCTGCAAGGTCCTCAACACGATCCTGTATAAGGCTGTGACGGACCTGCTCACATCAGCAGAGGTAGCGCTAATGCATTCATTCATTAGAAACCATCGCTTTTGAAACCCATCCCTTTGTTTAAGTTCCCTTCCTGTTGTTTCAAACCCGACTAATTTAGTATTTTTGGGTCCCATACAAATATTTTTAAGTAATGTCTGTCAATGGATATGGATATCTAGATTTCACATTGGCTACTGCTACTGTTGGTGATGATAAGGTATGTATGACATATTGGGACCATATCTTTATGATAAGCCATTATTTGCCTATAGTTATACAATTGACAATGTGTCCTACCAATATCTGACCATACTATTTAGATTAAATGAGAGCAATTCATCATTAAACTTCATTATTCATTTTCCATATACATTTCTTCCTGTTCTCAGCTAAGCATGGAACTCCATACCTTCAACCCAGAAATAACCAAGGTAAATATATACATATCTCATGCACCGTCTATGTAATATATTCTCTGCTTAACGGTAACCATAACTCAACACTAGTCGGGTCTATCTTATGGAAATACTTTTGTTTTTGTAAAATGCAAAAGAAAAACTTAGCTGTCTAGAAGTCTTCATGTTTGCTTGTGCAAATTGCGATCCCTGTTTGGAGCTTATCAGTTTTGTTTTGGTCGTAGGTTTCGCTGGCGCGAGACTTCTCCAGCTGCCGCGTGTTCTGGAGAACCAGCCGAGACGCCCAGAGAGACGAGCTGATTCAGAGAACCTTGGAGAAGAACGCAGCCCCAATCAGGTGAGGAACGCGAGGCTCTGTCTCAGCACTCAGGTCACCGGTTTGGTATGATTCATGTCTCTGTGATCCTCTGTGATCCATGTCTCTCGGTATGATCCATGTCTCTGTGATCCATGTCTCTTGGTATGATCCATGTCTCTGTGATCCATGTCTCTTGGTGTGATCCATGTCTCTGTGATCCATGTCTCTTGGTATGATCCATGTCTCTGTGATCCATGTCTCTTGGTATGATCCATGTCTCTTGGTATGATCCATGTCTCTTGGTGTGATCCATGTCTCTGTGATCCATGTCTCTTGGTATGATCCATGTCTCTGTGATCCATGTCTCTTGGTATGATCCATGTCTCAATGCTGACATTTTATGCCGGTTTAAAAAAATAATAATACATAATTCACAGTGTTAGTATTCTGATGATGGAATGTGAAACCAGATATACCTGGTTTTACCGCAATATCTGTGTTTTGGGGATTTATGTTTAATTATTTATACCTATATGTATGTTTCTCATGACTCTTTATTTATCTGTCTAGGTATCTAATCATGTCCCAGCAAATTATGGGTGGAGTACCTCCTATTGTGTTTCTCAGGGACAAACAGCTTGCTGCCCTTGATGAGGTACTTTCTATTTATTGTGTTGACAATGTCACAATGTGTTTTTTATTTATTTATCTAAGACTGATTGCATTATCGTGTATTGATTAGCTAATAAGATGAATTTTCACTGTATAAAACATTTTGTTTGTAGATGGATGGCCTTCCATAATATGTATAACGGCAAATCTACTTATGAATCATTAATACACAAAGTCAAACGAGGCTAATTACTGTTTACATCCAAAAGGCATTGATTTGCTCCCCATTGACCCATTACTTACCCAACCAAATGCCAGTTACTGAGTCAAAGTAAATCCCAAGCAATACTAACATCCAACACTCCATGAGTTACTGTGTCAAATGCCTCTACTTAGTTTAAAGACCAGTGATTATTTAGAATAACACTCCAGACCGCTGTCATTGTTTGCTATCGTGTAGTGTTGGTCCCATTGGGTTAAATATAGATAGGATATTTATGGCTGTGTAATCAAGTCATGTCTGTGTGTTGTCAGGTGGATATGCTGCTCCAACAGGCTGACTTTGGTCCGGATCACCCAGAGGACAGGTGCTTTACATGTGACTAACATATTACATGTTACTTTCTGTCTGTGGTAATCATTCTGTTAAAGACATTCACCTCTAAGTTTGTTAAGGATAACCCTCGAAATTTTTTTATTATTGATCAGGACAGCGTGATGTTTATCACTAGAAAACTTTCAATTATCAATCATTTCTAATCAATTCAGTTTTCAACCTTAAAGATGGCAGCAAACTCGTAATTGGAGTGCGTAGTTCCTCTTTTGTGATAAACCCTTCTTGTGTCTGCACTACTAATCCACGGTTCTTCCTTTGTGACCCATGCAGGGTAACGGCTGCAGATGAAGTGGGTCCGGTCTCACTCTCGGCTCAGCCGGCGCTGTATGGCATCGACCACGGGCTGCTGAACAAGCAGATCACAGACTGGTGCCAGCAGTCCAAAACGGCAGCGCACAGCCAGTCGCATGAACTTCAGCAGGTAGGGAAAATAAACCTCATCCCCTTCTAGTATCTCCGAGCTATTGGAGCATCCAAAAAAGCAAATACACACATTGTTCAAATCGTTGGCTCTTAAATAAGTCTGTGCTGTTGCTCTGTAATGGTTTAATTAAAGTAACAGTTTTGCCTCGCTTTTGTAGATTTGAATGAACCAAATAATTGTTATATGCATGGCACTCACAAAGTCAGCCTGGCATGTTTACCCTGTAGGTCAGCAAATGCACAAGGCACTACACTGTTGTTCTTCTTTACAATGTATAATTGAAATGTGGCCAACCATTAAAGGTACTCTGATCAAGTGCCGTGTTTACTCTGCATGTCACACTGTAGTATGTTTTTGGTGTGTGTCCTCAGGAGCAGCTGTTGGCTATCGAGGAGCACAAGAGACAACAAATCATCTCGAAGAGGAAGAGGAAGGCGCGGCCACGGGACGATGACATCTCACCCCGGGACTTTCTACTGGCTCAGCAAGACATGGCCACACCCCGAGGGCGGGGTCAGAAACTAAAAGAGGAGGAGCCAGAGGACAGCAGCGCTTTCAGGGAGGAGGAAGCTCATCTACGAGAACTCGCTTCCCTGGAGGAAAAGAAGCGCTCATAACAGACGAATCACAGCTCAATGACGTCCCAAGTGGTATTTGTGATGGTAAAAAGATGAACTGAAATATGTATGTTTGAATGCATTTGCCTCATGGTAAAATAAACAATGATTGTTGTACATTATGGCCATGGGATCAATATTGTGGTTATAAATGGCTTCCAGTTTGAGGAGTAAGAATAGTTGTGATGCGTGTCGCATTATCACACTTTAATGCACAGGCTTCCCTTGGCCTAGCAAGAATTTTGGTCTCATTGGCCAGGGATGGCAAAATGTATATTCATATTATCTTATAAGTTGTGTTTTGTAGATCATTTGACATACACACAGGTACTTTAGTCAAAGCGTGAGGATAGGCAACCGGTTGGCCCTGCTTTTTATGTCAGAATAGTGGGTGGAGTAGTTCAAACAGGGTGTGAGGAGGTCCTTTAAAGGTTGCACTCCTGGATGTGCAATTTACAGCAGAAAACAGCGTTTTAAGTGTTACAGGAAAATATTAAAATAAAACCGTACAGACTCTAGCAAGTACATCATCATGTATTCCAAACAGGACCATAAAGATGATGGTGAAACAAAGATACTCATTGTGAAAATGTCAAATAGTTTTATTGTTCAAAGTAAAAAAAAATATCGAGCTGCATTTGACAGCAATTATATATGTTTTGTAGCTTGTTTCTACAGAGTGAGACTGATCGATTGGTTGTGATATGCAATGTATTACCCTTTAAGACCTGCAGATTTTGACGTGATCAAAGGGAGAGGGCATGAAACAAACTGACAAGTGCAACAAGAGAATGGAGCTCATCCTTAAAAACAGACCACACCCACAGCCCTGTTAAAAGACTACACCATGCATTTCATTTCAGAAATCCAGAAACAACCAAAAGCGTCAAGTGTTGAGCCTACAGCAGAAAAGCGCTTAGTGTAGACTTTAAAAGAAGCCAGCGTCCTGTAGCACAAATGACTGGATGTACTGGTAGTGTCTATCACCGTTGAGTCTGAACTAGTCTCGCCTTGTGTGAAGAGACAAACAGAATAAAACGGTGTAAATAATTCAAGGACCGAGATATAGGTACAGCGCTACGATCAGGAAGGCAATGTGTGTGGTTTTTATTGTGAATTTGGACAATATTGTTCCCTAAGATTAATTTCCTCATTGTACTTTTGTTATCTTGACATTTATTTAGTTAGTTTATTGAGCAACCCTTCCCTGCTAGGGGAGGTTAAACTATGCAGTATTAATGTTCCACCGTCAAATAGGAAAACCCAGCATCACTGTTTAAACTGGCCTACTTTTTGCCTACTTGTGTACCGACCAATCAGTGTCCGTTATTATCGGCCACACCCCCAATTAAAACTTTGTGTTAAAAAGTTGTGTCCTACTGTTCTAGAACAATGCCCGTCTTACGACTCAGACATGTGACCGAAGCCAACATGGCCCACTTCTATTGTCGCCTGGGTCGACTGACCCCACCCCCACCCCGTTTGATTGGCCTATGGTGCTTTTCCCTTCCAAGATATTGATTTTGTTTGGTTTGCTATTTTTGCTCAAATGTTTCTTTGCACATTTACAATTCCCTCATCATCCTTTACCCCATGTAAAATGGAATGTGTATATTCAATATATATTTTGAGGAGATAAATAACCAACATAATTAACAGACAAAATGATGGGGAAGTACAAAGTTATTAAATACTTTATATCCAAAATAAAATATGTGGGCACATGGATACTTTATATTTTTTTAAGAACATTTGCGTTCTTCATTTAAGTTGGTGTTTAATAACTCAAGATTAATTGGATGCTGAACCTACCTATTATGGGATGTGGCACACACCATAGCTCCACGCAAACAAGCCTCAACATGCACATTCATCAGAAACCTTCCTGAAAATAAAATAAAAGAGTACGTACCCATTTGGAGTGATTTACTAGTGAAACCTGGGTGAGGGTTTCTATGTAGTAACCATCCTGGTGAACAGACACTGCTGCCATACATACATTTACGTGTGCCCCACATCCTCTCGTTAAGCACGTTTGCTTTACTGCGTTTTGTCAACGCACCTTTTCACCTTTTTCATCCCAATCACCCAACAAAAGAGGAAAAAAAAAACATGGCAGTGAACCACAAACCTACTGCCCCCACTCGCTTCTGCACACCGCAAATGTACAACGACTCAATCACGCAGAAACAAAAACAGAAACGCTTGGTTTTCAGCTGGCTTAGTGCTGTCGTCCACTAGGGTCCGTCCTGACTTCGATGCCCGGTACCGTTTTGGCTTCAAGTGAGGTTTCGATATAAAAGTACCTTGGCCTGAAGACAGTGAAACTGTGTGCATCTTGTATGAATGGTTTAGTGTCCTTCCTTATTGCTGCACGGGCCCCTCAGGGCTGTCCCCCAACTCAGTTCTGTCAGGCTCCTCTTTCTTGCATTGGAGAGAGCCCGGTTGGTTTAGGGGTTCGGCGTAGGGGTGGTCCCCAAAGGGCCCCGCAATCTCGACGGGGTCCGGGGGCTCCTGCTTGCATTCGACCAGCGTCGGCGTCTGAGTGTCCTTGCTCGCCCCTGGACCTAGACCTGTGGAGAGAGAGAGGCACGAGGGGACTCAGATAAGCAGCAGGGCGCTCTGATTGGTCGATTGACAAGAATGCGTATTCAACCCCGTGTCTAATCAAACAACACAGCAGTCTACTCGGACACATCTTCCCTACGTTGTTTTGTTTGGTGATGTCATAGGTCTTAGTCCCAATATGCATTTATCCTAAAAGACTTCTACATAGTATGATTAAAAAGTCCAAGACCTTGATTAACGCTTAAATAAAATATATTTTTTAGAACATTATATTATATATTTGCTGCAACTCATGGCTAAAAAGTGACCATGCTCCAATCCAGCTGCTCAGCCTATCAACAAAACAGGCTGGAGTGGATCCATCGTCAGGCCAGCGGCGGAGTGGTACGAAACAACACAAATCACTCCTCAGCCCACTCCCCTCCCCACTCCCAGGCAGAAGCGGCGGACGCTGGGTAGCGGCCGTACCTTGGCTGCTCCGGCCCTGCGGTATGACCAGGTTGTGTTTGACCGCCTTGAGGTACGAGCTGTCGAAGCCCAGCAGGACGCGGAGCCCCCGCCGGCGGCAGTCCTCCCGGCAACGCCTCCTCTTGGAGCTGAAGATGGACGTCACCTCCGGCTGGCTCAGCTTCAGCCGGCACACCAGGAACTAACGGGGGGGGGGGGGGGGACGGTTGTCATGACGATTAGAATGACGTTAAATCGGTTGATATTAACTAACATCGAGGCGATGTGATGAGCCACACACACACACACACACACACACACACACACACACACACACACACACACACACACACACACACACACACACACACACACACACACACACACACACACACACACACACACACACACACACACACACACACACACACACACCTCTATTTCCTTGCGTGTAGGGTAGGGCGTCTTGAGGAAGTATTTGTTCAGGAAGAGTTTCCTCTCCGATGGTGGTCTCTGATCTAAACCGGCGGGGATTTCTGTCGGGGAGTCGACGTAGGGCTCAGGAGCGGGCGCGGCCTCCAACCCCTCCCTACAGCAGGAGACACCGGAGTCAGGTCCTTGGCTCCATGGGGTTAAGCTGGGCCTCCGATTGATACAACTCATGCAAAAGGGACGGGCCCCATGATATGGACATAAAACACAACGCTATTGTATGCCAACACTTTGGACGGCATGGATTAACAAGCCCTCATCTCCCGATGATAACAAGGGAAATTCAGCCTAAAGATCTCATGATTGCTCTACAGACCGTAGGTCCGTTCACCTTTTTTAGAATGTTATTTCTTTAGACTACTTCTGCAATGGCGCTGCCATCCGGGTAGTCTAATAAGCTTTTATTATATTATATATTATATATAGCTTAGGCCTGGGCAATAGAACAATCAATTATCGAATCGTGATAGACTTTTGATCAATATCAATATAAAACATGTTCAATATATATCGATAAGAGACTGGACCACCGAATCTAGCAGCTGGGATTGTTGTGGAAGGCCATGTTAAGTGTTAAACAGAAGTGTTTAAATCCAGCATGGTAATTCCTCGTCTTTTTAGGTCACTACAATCATCAATAGTCATCGATTATCGATCAACATGACCAAGTTATATCGCGACACGTCTTTGAGCCATATCGCTAATATTTGTTTTCATAAAACGAAATTGCAACCAATGACCGACGGCCAGAGGCCCCACTACCTCGCGGCGTCGGTGGGCCCGCCGGCGGGCCCCCTGGTGGCGGCGGCGGCGGGGTCCGGGTTGAGCAGGCGCTCCGCCCGCTTGGCGCTGCGGGGCGCGCAGCGGCAGCGCTGCACGTGGATGGAGATGGTGCGCGCGCTCGACGGCTCCATGTACACGCCCAGGCAGTACACGCACTTGAAGGCGGGCGTCTTGAGGATGGCGTGGATGGCGTGCATGACGTGGTGGCGCCGGCGCAGGTGCTGCACGTCAGCGGCGGGGCCCCGGGGCCGCAGGTCCGTGCAGAAGGGACACGAGGGCTGGCCCTGCGACGACTCGGGCTTGGTCGGCAGCTCCGTCAGCTGGAGGTGCATGACCTGGGGGGGAGAGAGAGAGAGAGTCGGTGGGGGTGGAGGTGGTGGGGATTAAGACAGAGGTCAGAGAGCAACAGTGAGGAGGAGGTTTACGATGAGGGGGGGTGTTAAAGGTGACATATTATAGCACCAGCTGTCAGTGTGATTAGCCATTACGTTAAGTGGGCGTGTCCACCTAGATGCTGCTAGTGCTGCTGGACAGATCAGTCTACCAGCCTACCCAGTGGACCGTAGCAGACGCTGCTCCTCTATCCGTCACACATCTAGGTGGACACGCCCACTTGTGATGTCAGAAGAGGCATATTTTCAAAACGCTTGCCCCCCACCCCCCCCCCGCCCACCCTGTATCTGTCGACGTTAGAACAACGTGCATCTCCCGTCTGCAACAAACGCGCAAGCAAAACGCTGATCTGGACGAGCGTTTCCACGGCACCCACACGGGGAGATGACGACAACGGCCTATGGTGGCAACACACCCGACGCCGGGGCGATAAAGACCACCGCCACCACCGCCGCCACCACCACCCCTAACCACCACCACCACCCACCTCCAGGTCCGTGTCCTTGGACACCAGCGCCAGGTGCAGCTCCTGGATGCCCAGCATGTCCTTGGGGACCTTGAGGCTGACGATGGCCGTCGGGGAGAGCAGGCGGCTGTCCTTGGTGACCAGCAGCCGGTGGTTCTTCCACAGCAGGTCGCGGTTGACGGCCCCGGCCAGGCTGTGGGCCTCGTCGCAGTGGCTCACCAGCTGGCGGAGGGTGTAGAAGACCAGGGGGCACAGGAGGCACTTCATGCCGTGGAGGAGATGCGGATACAGCCCCTGGTCCGTGAAGACGCTCTGACAGCGCTGGCACTCCAGGACCCCGGACGCGCTCCACGTCTGCACACCCAGGGGAAGGCAGACGGGAGGGGGGGGGTGAAGGGTTTGGTTGGTTTATGGGGGTTTGTGGAGGGAGAGCCTCACTTTTCAATGCAGAGAGTTTTTTGGTAGTTCAAGACATCTCTCATATTAGGTTTGTAGAGGAACGTTGGTTTTGTTGTATGAGTGGATCTTTTAGTATTTATTCATAATATTGCCATATACTATATATATAACATAGCTTTATACTTAAAACAAGACTATTTACAAGCAAAGCATGGTGCCTCTGAGTTTGACATGTGGTTTACAGAGTAGTCTACTGGCCTGGTTTGGAATAGGGCACAATGTGTAATGCGAAGCGAATGGGGAGGATTGTGACCCATTACAACCGTAATACAGGGAAACCTGCATTACAACCTTATAGTCAACATAAAGGATTTCTATGGTGACGTTCCGCATTGTAAATGTGATGTCTTTTGTGTATGTCCCGTCAGATTAGTTTTCTCCTTTTTTTCTGTATGGTCTTGTACTGTCCTGTGTGAGCCAAAACACCAAGATGAATTCCAGACGACTTGTGTCGTTTGGCAATAATAAAAGACTTGACTAAATCAAATATCCTATAAAATATCTATAATACAAACTTCGGACGACCTTTGAGGAATGAAAACAAAAACACAAAAATCCACTCTCTTACCACAAACTGACTCTTTGCCCCCAGTGCTTTGCCTGTGGCTGACGACACGACGCCGCGATTGGGCCTCAGCCGTGGCAGGCCGGGGTTGTCTTGTGGGACGCCCGCGGGGGAGGACCCCTCCGTCCGCACGGCCGGTACCGGACTGGGGTTGGCTTGCGGGACGGCGGCTGCGGGTGCCTTCCCTGCGGGCGAGGACACGGCCGCCCTGCTGATGTGCACCGCGCTGGGGCTGGGCGCCTGTGTGATGGGCGGCGCAGACGGAGCTTGTGGAGGTACGTTGACCAGCACCGGAGGCTTGGCCACGGCGGACTGAACGGGGACGGCCATCTGCACGGCGGCGAGGGTGTAGGTGGGCATGCCGTTGACCTGGAAAAGGGGCGTTGAAAATCTCAGTTTGCACTACGGTTCTGTTTCTGTGTCTGTTTCTGAGTTGTGTGCAATCTATAGTGAATTGGACCACAGTGCTGGTTATGGAGGTGTTTGCGTGGGCCTACCTTGTTTCCTGTAGGTATCAGCCTCATAGACGGGGAGGACTGTAAGGACAGACCTTGGTTCAACATCAGGGACTGGCCAGGGCCCACCTGGAGGAGCAATGAGTCAGTAATGCTTCTTTAAAAGGCATTCACAAAAGGCTAAGAAAACATGATATAGAGTGAACCAAACACAGGCACAGAGTCTTGTCCGTTTTGAAAAGTGCTGTATAAATAAAGTATAATCTTGTCATTATAAAGCAATTAGAGAAGGGGGTCTTCAAAATGCCTATTCAATTAGTATTAGTATGGAAAAAAAATACTCTTATGCCTGCAGCTCTATATATAACTAGTATACTATACACTACAGCTCTACGTTATTGCGTTAACATAATGGGGAAGAAGAGATGCTCTCAGATGGTCTGAAATGTCCTCCTTGCCTCATTTAAACTGTTCAATAAGAAAGAGTAACGACAGTAAAGAACCAAGGTGGAGCGTTCTCACCTTGTTGCCGGTGGCGATGAAGCCCAGAGTTGGGTGTGAAGACAGAAGCGTCCCTCCTGGCTGCTGGGCCTGTATAGACAATCCTTGGTTCAACATCATGGGACGAACAGAACCCACCTGTGAACAACAAGAGAAGTCAATTAAACCACACAAGGTTTCCTTTTAAAAAGTTTTTAAAGACTATTCCCTTTGCTTTAGACTGTTATAGGACCGACACACGACACACGCTCACTTTGCACGACACACGTGCAAAGCGATCAACCAATCACAGCAGAATGTGTGCGAATAATAAGGGGTATTTTTTAACATACAAGCATATAACCCTATTGTAGTAGTACCCACAAATGAAAGTATTAACCCTAAAAAAAAAAGCATGATATGAGATCTTTCAGACATTCAAGTAATAGGTCATAATTGATACTTAGGAAGGGAAATTACAGTGGCAGCCATTGCACGAACTAAGCTGGTGATATTAGAGGAACCAGAATGGATTAGAATGGAGAACGCTGTACTCACTTGGCCTCCGATCAGCAGGGACTGGCTGGGCGCCATGGCAGTAAAGGAGTTGGTATTGCTGGGGGCCAAGACCATGGACGGCCCCAGGGCCTTCCCCTGGGTCAGCACCATGGACTGGCCTCCTGCTGCCTTCCCGTCGGACAGGAGGGTCTGGGGGGCGCCGGCGCCTGCCGTCGTGACTTTCCCCTGCGTAAGAACCATCTGCTGGCCCGACGAGGTGGTCAACTGTTCTCACATCCAATACAGCAGGAGCACAATTAGAAGAACAAATAGATAAAACATTCCTAAAAAAACCTTGCCCTGCAATATTTGGGTCACATCAGGGCCCTGACCTCACAGATATAACTCAAACGGGAGGGCCAGCTGGGAACAACAGCGCAACACGCAAATTGGATTGAATGGGTCTGGCACCGCGCAGTCATTTCAGTCTGGAGCAGGAAGCCCCCACGCAAACCCCACCACTGATTCATCGTGAGCCGGACTGGTTAAGAGGAGTTGAGGAGTTGTGGTGAAGAACAAACAAATGCACCCACCTGCATCTCTATCTGCCCCCCCCGCCCCTGGCTGAAGAGCAGCGGTTGGCCGGGAGGCCCGACAGAGCCCATCTTGGCCCCCAGGTTGAGGGTGAGACCCGCGGGCAGCAGCACCTGCTGGGTCTGGCCTGGGCTGGAGCCCGTCATCGTCATGGTCAGAGGAATCTGGTGCACAGGGCAGGACAGACACATTTACATTTAGCAGACGCTTTTACCCAAAGCGACTTAAAGTAAACTACATTTGTCAGAAGAAAGAGAAACAACAATATATGGCTGTCGGTACAGTAAGGATGTTCATAGAAACAAGTGCCAAGCACGTGCAATTGCTAGGTTAACTGATTCCCCGTATACAACAAAGACAGCTAGGATAAGACACTACACAATGCAAAGTACTATTTTTAAGTGCCACGACTTACAACATACAATAAGTGCACAAGAGCTGGGATTTTAGGAGAGTAAAGGAGGAGAAGGGGTGGTGGGGGGTAACGGAGGACGCTATGCAGAGTCCAGGTGAACTCGAACTAGATGTGTGATGGATAGATATGCAACATTTGCTACAGTCCACTGGGTTGGCTGAGAGACTGATCCATCACACATCTAGGTGGACACTCCCACTTGTGATGTCACTAAAACACGGCTTGTCATGCTCACACTAATCACGCTCACACCTGGAGGCATAACCTCTCCCCTTTAATAGACACCGTAGAACACACACCAGAGGAAACCCCCCGGGGGCGCGGTGCGTACCTGGTTGCCCTGCGCTCCCGACGACATCACGAAGCTGACGGGTTTGCTCGAACACGACGGCTGGACGGGGGCGGCACGTACCGGCACGCCAGGGGCCGCTTTCTGATTGGCCACCAGAACCTGTCGCCCCCCGCCGGCCGAGCAGACCAGAGAGGTGGGCTGGGAGTGCGTGGCCAACAGCACCGTCTTCTTGGAGGGCGCCGACGTCCCGTTGACGGGGGGGAGGTTCACCATGCCTTTGGAGACCAGGGAGACCACCTGCTGCAGGGCCCGGGGAGCCAGGTGGGGCAGCTCTGGACCCTGGGGCTGAGGACGGGTTCACAGGGACAAACAGCAGGGCCGCGTTAATGACAGTAAAGGAGTCTCTGGTGCATGGATGGATGGATGGATGGATGCATGTATGCATCTCTTCTCGAAAAAAGTTAATCCGATCGACTTCACACTTGGCGGGGTGTATTGCTGAGGACCTAACGAAGTGCCGTGTAGAGTGTGAAGATGTTTGGATGAGCGGCTCGCGAGAAAGCTGCAAGCATCAATACCAGAGGCCAAGCACAACACTACTACGTAGTGAATCATTGTGAGGCAGGTATTCTGCATGACCAAAAGAGGGTCAGTGACTGATCTAACGCTCCTGTCTGTTGTGTTCATCTCCATTCCATTATATTTCTTATAGGCAGTGGCTCAACAGACTTAGCAGTGAAAAGAATATATACAGAAAGAATATAACAGATTCTTTAATGTTATTTCGACCATCCAAAGCTAAATCCTAGTTTAGGAGCTATTTGATGTTAACACAATTCACATAGAATTGCATTACAATGTCTATATGTATTTAAACGTCCACATCATGTATATACTCCGAAGCAATTACTGGCCAGTTGAGTAGGTCAACAATCAATACGACTCGCACTTAAAAACACTTGAAACCCTTTTTTAACCCGTTTTTTTTTCTACAAATATATTATTTTTATATATTTTTTCTATAAATATATTACAACGCCAAACATGTCTGGATATAATCAGTCATTCCCATTCACCTTGCTCCCGGCCGGGGCGATTTTGGCGATGGTGCAGCAGTGCACCACCAGCAGGGGCTTGATGTGGGCCTGGAGCTCCTGGTGCTTGGCGGAGCTCAGCAGGTGGTACAGGAGGTGCTCGGACGTCTCCGCCGGCATCTTGCACGCGCAGCAGAAGAACTTGGACTGCGCTACCACAGCACTGGGCTCCTTGCTGCCAGGGTTATCTGGGAGGAAAAAGGACAAGATAACAAAGACGTCAGTTGAAATATGTAAAATGCACTGTGACAGACAGTGTCAGCGACAAAGTTCAGTTTACACAGAGCCGCTAAGACAGAAGCAGGACGCCTTTTGATGTGCAGATGAGTTTTAAATAACTTGGAGGGGGGGGAGGGAGACCACATCAGTGGCCACACACAATCATTCCAAGCAGCATAAATCACATAATACGAAAATCTTCGGCAGAGGCAATATAAAACTTGACAGAAGATACAGTACACGTGGGCCGGGGGAAAGTGAATCCCTTTGGTCCTCTAAAAGAGAAACCCGCCGTGAAAATAAGGTGCCGTTAACGGCACGCTACAGGATATGTTAGAGCCGCTTGATTTTGAAAAAAAAAACATAATCACGATTATTTTGGTCAATATTGAAATCCCGATGAGTCAAACGATTATTTTTATTTTATTATTTTTATTGCATTTATTCAGCATTTCTCTCCAAAAAAACACTTTATAACTGAGAACTTACAAATTTCCCCTACACAAAATGTTTCAAATCAAAATTAATGTACAAATATGTATCAGCTGTTCTGCAATTTCTATTAAGCATTCAATAAATATACATATATATATATATAGTATCGTTTCAACTCGATTATATTCATTTGGAGATCGTTTGACCCAAAATTCGAAAACTCGATCAAAATGAGATTAATTGCACAGCCCTATGAGAAGTGGCTACCGTTTTGCGCAGGCTTGGCCTTCTTCTTCACAGTGGTGACGTGGCACCCGTAGTAGCGCTGCAGCAGGGACTTGCAGTGATTGAGCAGGACATGTTTTCTCATCACATACAGCAGGCTGTCATGGAAACCGCAGGCGGCGCACGAGTACTTATCGCCGCCCGGACCCACCGTGGTGACACGCACGCCGGCCTGCAGGAGCACAATAACAAAACCACAATGAGATCTCACACACACACACACACACACACACACACACACACACACACACACACACACACACACACACACACACACACACACACACACACACACACACACACACACACACACACACACACACTTCTTTTCATGGGAATCCTTTTACTAAGGATCAGACTTCTTGCTGCACGAGAAAGAGGTAGTCAGGCACTGCTCTTTACAGCATCACGGCATTATTAAACATAATAATTAATTTTTAAAGCAATAATAGTGTACGGGTTCAATAGTTTAACCCTAATAAATCCAGGCTCATAGCTGAATGATGACAAAAAAAAGAAGTAATATCTTTTAATTAATTCAAGAGGACAATTTGCCGAGTGAAGCATTTGAAAAGTGAAGGCCGTAACCTAACAACCATCGTAAAACACCCCACCTCTGTAGCGGAGGCGGGCGTTCTCGCCGTCAGGGTCTTGGCGACCTTGTTGCTCGCGTTGCCGTTGCTGGTGCTGCCACTCGCCGCCGACGCCTGTGGCGGTGCGTGGAACAGCTTGGCGTGTCTGGCGAGGAGGTCGGGCCGGGATACGTAGGCGCACGCGGGGCACGGTGAGAGCGAGGCCAGGTCCGCCTCTTCGTCGTGGCAGCGCTGGACGTGGTTCCGGAAGGTTTGCCAGGAGCGGCAGGAGAACCAGCAGAGGGAGCAGCACAGGGGCTGGGTGCGGTAGCACCACTGAGGGGGGGGGGGGGGGGGGAGCGAGGCGCGCGACACGGGGTTAGAGGCCGGGGGAATGGACGGAGAGCCCTCGGATTATTCACCGACGGGTATGGAATTTGTTTAAAGTAGACAAGATGAGATTCAATAAATCTGAACGGATATTGCTATGATGATTCAATTACTTTTAGGTAGTTTCAGGCGTTTCTTTGATTAGTCTATAATGTTGTGATATGGATTTTGCTCACCTTTTTCCTCTTGGTCTGGTAACAGTCTGTGAGGTCGTTCCAATCTGTGTTCTTAAAGCACTGCTCACCATTTTCAACACTCTCCTCGTCCTGGGGAAGAACAGAAGACAATTGCGGAGGGAGCAAAAACTGGGGGGGGGGGGGGGGGGAAATAGCAATATCCATCTCTACATTCTGCCCATCAAAAATCAGGGTTTCCGTGGCAACAGGGCAACTACAGATGTCCCCGTTTCCCTGGCAACATCCTCCAGCTCCTGCTGGTGGCTCCTGAGACGGCCCCGGGGCCGAACAGGAGGTACAATCCCTCCAGTGTATCTGGTATCTGGGGGCCCCGGGGCTCCTCAGAGTCGACTGAGGCACCTTGGGGGAAGCCTAATATCAGCCTGAACCACTTCCATGCCCATAACCACCTGATGTGCACTCATGCGTTTTGTTCCCCTTTTTATATCATTTTTAAATAATTTGCGAACAACCTCATAAGTTGTTACAAAAAAAGTTTTTTAAGTGATGAACCCACCTTTAGGAAGTCTTGGCAAGAATTCAGTCCTATGTCTGTCAGTATTTCTTTGACTCTCTTCCTGGAAGTTCTGATTCTGTCAAGCCTCTGGACTGGAACCTGGTACATATCTGTTGGGATGGAGACGCAAGAGCAGTGAGCACAACTGGCCCGTTTCAATGTGTCTCCACCACTTTCAATGGTGGGACGTCAGCTGGTTTCAAACAATAGCCCACAGACATTGAAGACTTGTATAAGATTATAGCTTAACTTTGAAGATCCATTAATCTGATTGATTCACGAAAAACATATATTAAATTCTATTCACCGATAGACCAGATGTTAGAGAAAAATGGGGTAAGTATATGAATTGAGAATATTTCAGAATACCAGTGGCGATTTCTTTAAGATTTCTTTAAGACAAGGGAAGCTCGGCTTCCCCTAAGATTTCAAAGATTTAATGGTACATACACGTACATACTCCATGTCAAAGACATGGAGTTGGACAGTGCAATGCCTCAGCTTAATAAACTGTTCTCATTAGTGGCAACAATTGGAGCTACATCTGGAGGTGTAGAAAGGAGCTTCTCCTGTTTAAAGCAGCTCAAGTCCTACACCTAACACAATGGACCAAGGCCGTTTAAGCAGCCTAGCTCTGCTGGCCATTGAGAGGACACTGGTCAAGTCACAGAAGAAAAGACAGCTAGTTGGTATGAAAGGGTTACATATAATTTCCTTGAAAAGGAAAAGAGCGCAGAATTTACATATAAATAAATTGACAATTTATATGATGTGGGCCGAAAATGAGCTTCCCCTCTTTGAAAAACCAGCAGCCGCCACTGCAGAATACAGTTGTTGGATTTAAATGTGTCGATATGTTCAAATGTTATCTTTTATAGAGGTTTGGAGACTGTTTTAGTCCAAGTGTCTGCAGATGTTCAATGTTATGTTGATTGATATTTTCTTCTTCAGGGGACCGCTATGGGGAATTATCAAGAACTTCCTGTACATCATTCTAAAGATTCATTTCAAAAGACTCTTATGTTTAACATTGAATTGATAATAATAATTAATAGTATAATTTATTATCATGTTCTTATGTTGTCATTGTGATTATGCACCTTTGTAGTCCTAAAAGTAACGACAATAACATATAGGTCTGTATTAATATTTAATAACAATAAGCATTATACTCTGCCTACAAATGGTTGATTTAAATAGCATTTACTGTTTAGTATTTACTGCATTATCCCTTTGACTGTTGTCACAGTGAATATATTCCTCTTGATGAGCCAAAGTTTGGATTTAAAGTCTGTCCAGTATCTGCAGAGCTCTGCTTGATAACCAAGCTGGGGGCTGCATGGTGACTGTGGTCCCACGCTCAAGGTTTCTTTCCTTTCTCAAGAAATCTCAAATTACACTTAACCCTCCACTTGGCTGTTGTTAGTTAAGCCCTCAGGACATCAGTGGACCAGAAGCAGCACTATGCTGATTATCAAGAGGTGCATCAGTCACACGTTTCTAAATTCTTGTCACACAACCTCAATTTTAGATCCACAAAAATGCTTTGTTTGACTGACCTGAGCATATATCATACTAAAGCATCTGTGTATATAAACACAACAGCAATACACACACAGCCATGATTCAAACCCCTCCTCTGATACGATCAACATCCCCTAAAACGACAAGGATCCTGTCAAGGATCCTGCATCATGTCAACTTCTGACTCCTGCTTCACTTTCCTCCATCCTCAGAGCAGGACTCTGGGGGGCGTGCCAGTAGGGAGGGAGGGGGGAGATCTCAGTGTCAATTGTGTGCTTAACAATTGCGTTCGGGGGACTCACACAAATAAATACTTTGCGTAAGCAGGATAACGGCATTTGATCGTGGCATTGTCATGCACACATCACCATTTGTCAACACAAGCTTTGCCACCACCCAGCGGAACACAAGCAGCTACCTGGGCTAGCCTGATCTTTACCAAACCAGATCTGAACCCAGGTCCTTCTGGAGCTTAACGTGGATATTGTGTAGCTGGATAACGGGCATGGAACTACAACGGCTGAGCAGTCGGGCGGACCTACGAGCTAGCGAGCGTAGCCGAGTAGCTCCGAGTGCCATTCAACACAACTTTGTACCGGGTTCCCGTGTACGGGTTGGTGCGTAACAGGACGGTCTCGGAGATATAAATCGGTTGTCCGTGGCCCACCTGGTCGTGCGTGTTGATGTCTCGTCTGGAGGAGGCTGGAGGGCAGCGCTACTTGTACCGGGGCTGGCGTGCCCGTGCGTCCTCCTTCACCAATCCGGCGCGAGGGCTAGGGCTTCGGCGTCACTCGGGCGCGCTCACGAAATTGTTACCCGAACAGATGCGGGTCCCCGGAAGCCACTTCTCTTATCACTACTACCGCTAATCCGCCGTGTACAGACGCGCCGCATCGAACTTAACTTACTCGAATACTAACCATGCCCCCTTTTTGTTCATTCCTGCCAATAACACAACTCTATTGCGAGGTAACATGGCGGACAGGAAGTGGGGAAGTGACGTCAGAGTCATTGCTAGACTGTCTGGTTAAGAGACCAATCAGAGGCTTGGGGCTGGTTGCAAAGGGAGATTGACAATGGTGATGAGCAAGTTTGAAACATCCAGGTGTGATGGAGGAAGTTCACCTGTTGCACCAACATCTGCCAACACTACACCTGTACAGATGTGTATCACCATGGTGATTGGGAGGGAGTGGCTTGGCTGACTTGAGAATGGGGAGGGTATGGGGGAACTAGAGTGGAGATGAAAAGGAAATGAGGGACTGAGAAAATAAGGAGGCATCAGTTGGATATCTTTAATGTGAGTTATTGATGGCCTTGTATCCAAGAGCTCAAGACTGCACACAAGAGCTTGCACAATAGTCAACCAGCAAGCCCAAGCTTTGAGCTGACATCATCTTTTTTGGGTTTTGTTTGTCTGTACATATAGTAGAGATCTGATTCAACACGTGTAAACATTTGTTTTATCACAGTTTAATTAAGTATTGCATTATAAGCTAGTCAGAACGTCATAAATGCATTCAAAATGAATTATTAATCATATAGAAATATATATATATATGGCTCATATTCAAATTATTACTTTCAATAGGTTTGTATCAGCAACACCTTAGAAACATGTGTTTAAGTCTAAATGAATCATGATTATAAGATATACCCTACAATGTACCTTGAAAAGCTTTGCTCTATGGTGTCTATTATAATTAATGGATCATTTACCACAGGAGTTGTTATAAATTAGTAAGCAGATATAATAATACTTACAATTGGACTACAATTAAGGTATTAAAACATTCTTAGCCATTTAGCTGACACAAAGGGATTTACAATAGAGTCGAAGAATAATAAATGACTACGTTTCTAAAAACACCTGGGTAACTACAGATGAGCTATCTGTAAATCCTTTCAACAAATTAAGATTGGGTTCCTAGATAATTCATAGATTATATGTACTTTATAACATCATTATAACTATTATTAAAATATTTCAATGTATATGGTAGCACAAATTTACAGCTATAAGCTATCTCTTGCTTTTATTGGAAGTGCCTATGCAGAGGATCAGACTATGACCTCATTAGGGGGCGTTTCTCCAGCCAATGCTGCAAGCACATTGGCCACCATTCGCTTAATCATGTGACAGGTCGTCTCCAATGTGTGAGTCCCCATGTGGGGCAGCACAATGACATTTGGCAGTGATAACAGGGGATGGTCTCTGAAATGACACACACACACACACACACACACACACACACACACACACACACACACACACACACACACACACACACACACACACACACACACACACACACACACACACACACAACGTAGGGGTGAATATATATATATTCACCCCTATTATATTCAATGGCACTGCAGAATAGATACCACACTATGACCATTCTTTAGGTGACACAATGGCAGTTTCATCACAGTGGTTGTGCTTCTGTTTACCTTGGCAGCGGTTCAGGGTAGGTCACATCTAGCGCTGCAGCCTGGATTACTTTGTTCTGAAGAGCTTCAACAAGGGCCTCCTGATCCACCACCTTACCTAAACACAACCCACAAGGAAATATTGGGATGCAGAAATGTGAGATGTGCTTTAGTTCCAACGAATAGGTTTCAGCAAGGTGTTTTTTTGAATGCGAACAGCATTGGCTCACAGCACAAAACCACTGGAGATTAAACTAAGATAGAGATCAAAATAAATAAACATTAACATTGTTTTGTAATGCAAATTGATGCATGTTCAAAGTGTCAAGTTTTGTAATTTTCCTCATCTGTAGGGCTTGTACATCATGAAGTCACACCAAAATGACTCAAATTTGGAAGCATAGGAGTGTTGGGAGTTGAGATGTTGTATAATTGTGACACAGGTTGTTGTGTTGGTAGTTTGTGTTTTTCTGGTCATTGCTTAGTATTAAACGTGAAATGAGTTGTCATTATGAGAAGAGGGTAAGGCACATTCTTTCAGTAGCTTTGCAATGACCAGACACCTTCACAATGGTGCAGTTGTACCATGGGAATGGATTATATATTCTTTCCACTTGAGTAATTTATTGCTTTGCTGTATGCTTTGTATGCTACATTCAAACGCTACTGACTGGAAAACCCTGAGAGAATAACGGAACATAAAATGAGTGGGTGGCACAGAAAATCCCTGCTTTCACTTATACATCGCACTTGACATGTGGCAGTGGGTGACAAAGCAAAGCAAGCAATTGTTACAGGAATACAGTGAGCAAGTATTGTGTGATAGTAGATGCTACACCTGATCGGTCTTACGAATCTCAAATAATCCTTACAGTTGTTGGCGTCTGTCAATGAGGAGCGATAGGACACATGGCAAAATAAATAGCGCAAAGGCTTTTTCTCACACTACCTGTATCCAACCTCGAGGTAGAGCAGACATTTCAACAACTGAAATGTCTCCACAAATAACAACCGTTGAAAAGGCTTTCAGCGCTCACTTTGTTGGCCTTGATCACATAGAAGATAGAAGATAGTCAAGAAAGAAGAACATTTAACGCTATGAACCATTACATTTGTTTGTCCATTAAGCATTATTGTGTGTTGTGTATTTTGTGGAGGGGTTAATTTGATATGCTGATTAATAAACATGTGTATTGCATCACTGTTGTGTGATGCATCACTGTTGTGTGATGCAATGTGTTTAACAGATTTTCACATCTAACAATGTGTTGTCGGTTTGTCAAGACCATTATGTGTTGGCTTTTGCAGTTGTGTGTGAGGTTGCTTCACCTCATTTCAAAATGTGCATTCAGCTGTGCTGTGACATTACCTTGGCATTGTTGTAAATCCTATTCCATGTCAGTCACATTATTATGTGTCAATAATAACTGGTGTGTTGTCATTTATTGGGTGGCTTTCAGTGAATACAAATATTGCCAGAGTCTACAGTCATATAATGCCTTGGGATGATTTAATAGTTTCCATGTTTTCTTCTTCTTTGGGTGAACTGGCAGTATTTGGTCTACTGGTCTGAGCAGGCACAGCAGGTATAGTGTGTGTGTGTGTGTGTGTGTGTGTGTGTGTGTGTGTGTGTGTGTGTGTGTGTGTGTGTGTGTGTGTGTGTGTGTGTGTGTGTGTGTGTGTGTGATGGAAACTAATCCTGCCTCTGCTTGAGACAGGGCCCTGAACACCAATTGTTGGTGTGTTTTGGGCTGCCATATACACACATTAAAATGATTTAATTATACTTTAATGTCCTGTTCATCTGGTTTAAGAAGCAGAATGTAATGTTCATATTCAGCCAACCAGACTGAAGACATCTTACCGCCCATTTAGGTTAAAATCCAAGATGGCTTTAGAAGGAAGAACCCATCACTGACATGGTAACAGGTGATTTCACAATCACAGCAGATGACATACACCATCCCTGTCTCTTTGTTTAGTCTCCAACGAAGGCTGGCACATGGCCTGTGGTTGGTTGTTGACAAAGCAACAGTATTTCTTTGAAAGGCAAGTTATTTGTCAAATGTTAAAGTGTGGACACCTACCTCTGCTGATGTTGATCAGGGTGGCGCTGGATTTCATAGCTGAGAGCTGCTTTCTTCCAATCAAATGTGTGGATGCTTCAGTTAGATTAACCAACAACACAACATAGTCAGACATAGCTAATAGATCTTCGAGTACAGGGCAGTACTCTGCTCCCACCGTCCGCTCCTCCTCCACCGGCCTGTGGGAGTCCATTTTTGCAGTCAGATACAGAATCCATTGTAATAAGTTGCCCTTCAAACTTAGTAGAATGTTAGCAATGTAATTCAGCGGCAGCTAGGCTCACTCCTTTCTGCAGTCTGCAGAGACGAATGAGCCAATAAGTACCACTATTACTTTAATCACCCAACGAGAATGTCTGTTGGTTGGGGCTCATGAAAAAGGTTAAAGCAGCAATATGAAAATGAGAATCTCTAGCGGTGCAAAAATGCTGTAAATGTTAGATTATTTCTAGTACAACATTCACTCATTCTGTCAATTGTTATGTTCTACTCTTTCGAACATTAACATCTATAAGGCAACTATAAGGAGAAGGGCCTTTGACTCGATATTGGACCTTATACCTGCGTCTCCGGTTATGGTAGTATATCTTCATGTCGAAGCCTTGTGCTCTTTTGGCCACCATCTTTCCAATGTTACCCATTCCCACAATTCCGAGAGTTTTGTTGCTGACGTCTTTTCCGAGATGACTCTCAGCGATATCCTCCCCTTCCTCGTGATTCCGAGAAAAGGAATCCCCTAATTGAGAAATGTTTAAAAAAAAAAAAAAAATTGCTGTCAGTTCATTATTAATACATTACAGTGCTGAGTCAGCAATAAAATTTGAGGCAGTGTTAAAAACAACCACCAGTTTCCTTAAATCACTGATATATCTAACTTCTCCTGGTTTGCACAACAGAAAGCCGAAATAGTTTCTTTGCAAATCAATGCAATGGAATGAACTGAAAACTGTTGGCCAAGTTATTAAAAAAAGAATGGCTTCCATTCCAACCACCGTACAATATAAACCTAATGGGTATACACAAATAGGAGAATTGAAACGTTGGAAAAGCCAAAATAGCTACGCATCAATGACTAGCTGCACAGATTCATATTCAAAAGTTTCTAAACCTGGAATTACAAGAACTACTTTGATTCCAATCTGCCATGTGTCAAATAATTCAATACCCTGTATTAGTGCTGTGCAATTATTGATCGTGATTTTGTGATTTTTGGGTCAAATGATCTCCAAACAAATATCGATTTTTAGGGGCATTTTTTTAATCAGCTGGATCCAGCTGGATACATATTTGTACATTATTTTCTATTTGAAAATTTTCTATTTGAACATTTTGTATAGTTCTCAGTTACAAAGTGTTTTTTTGGAGATAAATGCTGAATAAATGCATCATGCTTTCAAACACAAAAATATTTGTTTGAATAATCGTGATTTCAATATTGACCAAAATAAACGTGATTATGATTTTTTTCCATAATCGAGCAGCCCTACCCTGTATGATGTTCCTGGCAGACGCCAACATCAGCCCCATGGCTAAGTCGGCTGTAGGTTTGCACACAACATCAGGAGTGTTTGTCACTTTAACCCCAAAACTGTTTATTAGGGGGATGTCCAAGTGATCCACTCCAACACCTCCGTTCACTACAACCTGGAGACAAAGACAGAACAAAAATGAACAAAAATACAATCTCAAGGATCATAGTTTGGGTTTAGTAACATTGATGGTAAAGATGCAGGATGGGCTAAGAAGAACATGTCCGCCCTAAACACCCTGCACCCCGATGGCATAAAACCTAAGTAATATATCAGTCAATAAGACATTACTTGAAGAAATACAGGGTAATTTGCTTGTTTCATATGTATTTTCAGGGATTGACATAAATACAACCCTTGGGATTGGGAGTGAAAACATGCCTTTGTAAATCATTGAAACAAATAATGACTTAAGGAAAAAAGATGTGTACCGTTTTGTTAGCCATTCATCCATGTGGTGAGGGAGATACCTTCAAATTAGGGAGTCCTTGTAGGAGTGAACTGTTGATGAAGGCAGAACCGCCCCACACCAGAATGGCCTGGATCTTTTGCTTGACTTCTGGTTGGCTGGCCATCTTCTCGAGATCGATCACAGTAAAGTGTTCCTCTACCAAGGATGACAGCGAACTGTAGATGGCTTGCGGGCCACCAAATCTTCTCGATAGGACATAGGGTTTCTCCATCTGGAAAACATTTGCATTATCAATTATATCATTATTGATCGAGATATATCATTTATGTAGTCAGTTTGTCAATTCCTGTGAGATTAGCTACCAGGGTGAAAAATACATAGGCCTATACGCTTTTATTGAATGAGTTTAGAGAATTGAATGCCTATACTTAATGCCAAACATGAAGACCACACTTAAGTTTAGTTTATTGGTTTATTTAAGACAGGGACCATGTAAAAGGTTCATTAATTACGTGGAGCAAAAAGATGGCTTGTACCAGATTATAGCTAAAAGCTAATACTTTGATACTATCGATCATGTATAATGAATAGTTTGACACAATTACAGGTTCTTTATTATTGTTTTGCCTTCATTTATGGAAAAGAGATACACGGTCCATTTCACAATTAAAAAGCCCCCCCATAGCCAACCCAGTTTCAAGTGTGACATCCAAAAATGTTTGGTATCTTAATAGCTGTTGTGGTTGCTAACCCCTTATCTCCTATTTCACCATTTCATGACATTTTTGAAATATTTTACCTTAACTCTTTAAGCAATCGTAGTTCAACTGAACCTCCAAAAACAAAATAAAAGCAGATACATTTATCTGAACTGACCTACTAAGAAACTAATTCTTCAATAGATCTGCTTCCTAATGTTAACTTTGTAATATTGATAATAGTGTAGCCTAGTGATTATAAAAGTGATTAGAAAAGTGGTATTAATAATTAATAACAGCAGAAATGGTGTTTAATAACCTGGAGGTCCGCCCACCTCCCCAGCGAACAGACAGCATTCGCAGATATTGTAAATAACTTAAGGTTATCGTGTTGTCAGTAATTGGATCACACATAGGCCTGTTTGTTGAGATTAAATGTCCCCCCCTATAATAAACGAACTTAAAGCCCTTAATTGTGGGCTATAAAGATAATCTAATTGTTTTAGAAGATGGTGATAAATGGGGGTCATCCCTATGTTCCCCGGGTCCTATGTTCACCGCTTTGTATGTGACCGGGGAGCAAATGTGTTTGTCGTAGGTGGAATCCGGAAGAATCATGAATATTAGGGTTACGGTAGGGTGAGGGTTATGGTTTGCCTGACAGTCTGCCTGTCCAATCCTAGCGCTTGAGGCGGAACTTTTTCCGGATTCCGCCTACGAAAAACACAGTCCGATAGGACCCGGAGAACATGGGTACGCTCCCGATAAGTGTAGCCTAATTCACATGTCCTCTCCTAGCTTTCTCGAGTGTCGAGGATTCCCTGAGCAAGAAACCTCACCCTAATTGCTCCCAACGAGCTGGCTGTCTGCCTGCATGGTTGACACCGCCGTCGGTGTGAGAATGTGTGTATGAATGGGTGAATGTTAGGCAAGGTTGTAAAGCGCTTTGAGTGACCACTGGTTAGAAAAGCGCTATATAAATGCAGATGGTATGATGGTAGATTTACCATTTACCATCATTAAACGGTAAACTTAACATTTGACAGGATTGCATACGGCTTTGAATACACGTCAGCTCATTATTAGAGTTAGTGCATGTCTTGCACATCCAACACCCCCTAACTTCAAGTCATGTTTTGGTCCATCAGACTCGCTAAAAGGGACCTAAACACGACCACACCGGCTCGCCGTCCGCTCCACTTCATACTAAACTCGATTGCATTATGTTCAACTATTAAAGTAAGATTTAAAAAATATTACCGTGGTGGAATACAAACGCGTCGCTATATGCCTGGGATTCTTCAATCTTTGCATGAACCGTATGCAAGTGATGCCTGAGACGACTACTATGATCTGCATGGCGTGAAGACGTCCTGAGCGCGTCTCCCTGCTCTGGTTAATCAAACACAGAATCACCGATCAAAGGTCGAACCAAATGCATGAGCAATTATTTGGGTGCACGCATAGGCAGGACCGGTTCTACACTGAATTGCGCCCTAGGCGAGACCCCCTCCGAGCGAATGCAAATGTTGACGGGGCACACACACACACACACACACACACACACACACACACACACACACACACACACACACACACACACACACACACACACACACACACACACACTATATATTCTATAGTATGGTCCCAATACTAAATTATATATAAAGTGACCATATATATATATATATATATATATATATATATATATATAGTGCTGAATATATTTTCATGCAGCGATGCATGTTCTGTCTGCATGTGAAGAAGCCTTACATTTCACCTCACCTTCAATTTAATTGTATTTGTCGTGTAACATATCACATCTCCCACAGGACACGCGCCATACACCGAGGCATAAAACAACACTTCCCCCCCACACAATAACACCTTACACCACTCCACACAAAATCATCTCTGCCTACAGAAAAAACTAAAATCCTACGATGGTCATCTCTACTCTCACTACCACCTGTCACCTATCATTATAAACAAATCCATCACCATCCCACACCGTCTCTTCTCCCCTTCAAGGATTGATTGCCCCAATATTGTATACATGATCACCTGCACCTATTATATAATTATATAATTATTTTAGTTTTCTTTGGTGATAGGGACCTTGAGGCTATTTGATACAGGTGAAAGCAAGAAGAGACGTGCAGCAATGATTAAACTAAATTAGTTAGAAGGACGATTAATATAACAACATCTGTTTATTTTCTGTGAATAACTTAAAATATCACAATTGGCATATTCCATTGAATATGATATAGCCGAACAGAGAACAATCCACGATGAACCAATATAGTCCTGTCATGTGAAGGACAGAAATAAAATACCAAAATGTAAAACATAGACTTTTTGTATTATTTCATATGCTTCTATTCATTAAATAATTCATTGATATTCATATGCATTTATTTATCTAATTATCCGTGCAATTGGTATTTATGGAATATGTCATCTATGGTCCTCCATACTATCGCAAAGGACATCAAGTAATACGTTACGCCTTGTGGCCACCAGAGGGCTCACGTGCTCCAGCTTTCTTTACTACACCTACAACCTTACACCAACGACAGCAGTTCATTTAGTTTTAGGACCATATACACAATCTATCGGCGTGTTAATACCTGGTTATACTTTTTTAGTGATTTACTTTAGTGAATATATATATATATATATATATATATATATATATATATATATATATATATATATATATATATATATATATATATAACTAAATAACTTCTCCCAAACTTTTCAGGGAACATTGGATGACATCTACTACAACATAGGTCTTATCCACAGATAGAACAAGGCGAAAGTCACCAGTCTGAACTCTGAAAACTGGAGATTTGGTGCAAGTGCAAGGTGCACGTGGCCTCTGGAAGACACGCAAAGCACAGAAACCATAAAAGAATGGACAGCATGCCACGAGTTAACTCTGGACTCAGGATGTGTATGCCTATACCCTCAGGCTAGTCAGTGGCTCCAGGCATGCACAGAGACCCAAAGACAGGTTGTAAGGAAAAATTGAGAGATTATGAAAAAAAGGAAGGACAAGAATATCAACAGACAAAGGGTGTGTGTGTGTGTGTGTGTGTGTGTGTGTGTGTGTGTGTGTGTGTGTGTGTGTGTGTGTGTGTGTAAAGTCCAGTCCTGTCATTACATCTCCTTGGTACAAACTCTGGTCTACGCTGGAATGTCTACACCACATGGAAACACACACACACACACACACACACACACACACACACACACACTAAACATTTTCACGCTACACAACACATTGTAACTAGTACTCTTTTAAATTTTCAGAGTCAGATGTTGATGTTATGAGCCAGCTGTTAGGACTGCTCTATTTATATATTTTGTTATAGATTCCACCCTTTAAGGTAAGCCCTCCTCGTTGCTCAGAAACAGTTGGACATTCCCTGGAGAATAGGTCTGTAAAATGGAATGAGCTATCAAACACATTCCACCATTGTATGCAGTTGGGACTGATAACAATGGTATGTTTATTCAACCCATCTGGATCCTCGTCGAGTTAACACTTTTTCTTGCTGTACATCAAAAAGTCAACATTATATTCATGATTATTGAAACATCCATGATTTTATTACATTGTTTATAGCCTTCCTTCCCTTAAAAACAGTTAACTTTGAGTAAATGTTGATTGTTGAAATTGCTAGTTAAACATTTTAGATTTGTGCTTCTGTAACCACAATTCCCAGTTCTAGTTTGAGCTTCAGTGAGGCGTTTTCCTTGTCTTGTTACAAGGGTTAAACAAGGAGGGAAACAAAGGAAGCAGGACCAGAGAGGAGCAAGTAGAGAGGTGGTTGTTAGAGGAGTCAAGTGAGAGAGGGGCCCATCAGGGGGCCAATAGAAGACTGAAGGGCCCTTTGAGAGTCTGTGGGAAACATGTGAGTTTATAAAACACTTGGGACTTTAAGACCACTTGGTCCAGATTAACTGTACACATAACAGTCAGACATGAACATCAAAATCTGCTTTATGCAGTTATGGGACAATTGACGGCAAAGGATCACAGTTTGCCTGATCGCAGTGCACTGTGTCCACACTGTTTCAGATACAGTATTGAATGTCGATTGTAACGTAATTGAGGCTTCAGACCTGAATGAACACCGGAAGGGGGTTGGGTTGACAAATTAGTTATAATCAAATGAATAGATCCATAGCACAGATTAGACATAGTGCAGATTAGAGGATACAAGGGGGAAAACCTGTTCGAAAGTGTGGGGAAGTGTTGACCTGGTAGCCCCCAATAAACATATATATTTTACTGAGAATTCATATATTTACATGATATCGTCAACAAAATGTGTTTCTATCACCTTCTCTTATCAAGGTCCACAAAAAGAAAAAGAAAAATGCCTCAATTGCTGAGGCCTGTCCTTGCAAAGCACTACCCTCCGGTACTGCCCCGAGGCAAGCCTATTTCTGCAGCTATGGCCGGAGGTCCCTACCTATTTGAGTTCATTATCATTCATATCCACTGTTCAAAGTGAATGACTACATACCTGGTAATACCTAATTTTTCTATCATTTTAACATAACATTTAAACATTTTATAGGATTATTTAACTTGATACTTTGTTAGTTTCCAGAAAAACAAGATGGACAAGGCGTTGGCTGACAAGGACGCCCAGCCGTCGTCAAAATACTGGCTTCAGGGCTCTGATGAAATGAGCTGACCTGAGCTGCATCATTCCTGGGAGGAAGGCCATTACAGTTTTCTCAATTGTTTACACACTAAAATTGGCAACTGTGCCAACAATGGTACAAATTTGAAGCTGTATCCAACACAGATTAGTTCTACAAAACCATAAGCACAATTCCTTTGTGTGAAACAAAAAGCAATCTTAAATCACATTTATACACCACCATTAAAAATCGTATTGTTTAGCGCAGTTTTACTTGTCAAGCCTTGTTGGTTACAAACTCGAGAGAACTAGATTTCTGAAATGACCACGTGGAGCATGAACAGATAAAACGGAGTTCCAAAGGCGTAAATTCATCCTCATCATGTACAGCTAGAGCTGTGGCTGGGCATAGAGCAACCAGAGCACAGATCATTCACCGAGAAGTGAGATGCAAACGTATGATCCGACCAAGTATTGACGTTTTATCCCTCCCAGAGGATTGTATGTTTCAGTGGTAGCGTTTTTCCTCAACATCAATTACTTACATCTACAACCTGCTTAAACCACACATTACACACTGCATAGTTCTGCACGACACCACTTCAAACACTTTCTTTACCAGTGGCAGTTTTTTATACAATGTTGACCTGGAATCCCCCCCCAACACAAGTACAATTTCATTAATAAGAATAAATAGATTCCCTGGTTAGTTCAACAAAATGTTGTATTTCCAGGCCTTGATGTGGCGTCAAGAACTCTTATAATAAATGAATAAATGCAGAGGCCTCGCTGTGCAAAGAACAACCCTCCGGCGCTGCCCCAAGGCAAGCAGATTTTTGGGGAAGCGGAACATACTAGTAAGACCACAGCTTGCAGGAGCCAACTGGAAAGTGTCTCAGGGACCTAAACGGTGGCTTTACATTTAGCAGACGCCTTTATCCAAATCGACTCACAACGGTTCATACACACATTCACACACCAACCATGCATGGCGACAGCCATGCTCGTCGGGAGCAGTTACGGAAAGGGGACTTGCTCAGGGTCACCTCGACACCCATCTAGAAGGAGCCGGGGTTCGAACTAGCAACCTACCGGTTTCGAATCAACCTGCTCTACCTCCTGAGCTAAACCGACACCTGCCGCTGACAGACTTTGTCCTGTTTCCTGGACAAAAGCCAAATAAAATGGACTTCTAGAGACTAACGCAGCATTACCAACGCTGGTGGGACGTACCAACCGACCCACAGTTGGGCCACACGGCTAGTCCGTGTGGTCCAAGTGTTTTCTTCGCAGCATCACACATATTGCTAGCGTCCAATTCGCAGCGGGGCGGGAGGCCCACTTAATGTGTGACACATTAGCGGCGGCCTTCTCGGTTGTTAATGAGAATTCCTCAGCAGTCGCTCCCACATGGCGCTCTTCCTCATCGTATTAAACTGGCCCCATATTAGATAATCTGTGATTAGCCCAACCCTGGCCTGGCCTGCCGGCAATCTGTCTGAACGGAAGGGGGTCCAGAAGCATATGTCACACTCAGAGCAAATAAAACCCTAGATTCATCTGGTTCCCAAGACTTTGGACAAAACAACGCTTCCTTCCGAGACCCTCGTTCCACTCACTTGAAATGTGTGTGGAGGATGGCTGGTTTAAGCAGCCTCACCTGAGTCAGACTGATTGGACTCTAGGGTTGGTACTGCACACCTGCTGTACATTAAGCAAAACACGCGCACACACACACACACACACACACACACACACACACACACACACACACACACACACACACACACACACACACACACACACACACACAAAGAGCAGCATGGATCGTCGTCTCATTCATCAATTGTCTTTCAGACGCTTCAATAATGTGGCAGCGATGTTGACGTAGCGTAGAAACGGATCGGCATCTATGGCTGTATTTCTATGATGTTTTTCTCAGACCGTAACATCAAGCTATAACAGTGTAAAGGGCAGTTTACTGCCACTCCAAAATGATTGAGAATGAATGGAAATGTTGAAAAACTCAGTCTGAATGAAATAATTACCCTCCACAATATGTATTTAAATGATAAAACATTTTTTATTTCATAAAACATTTATTCATAAAACTATATACAATGCATGGTAAAACAATCAATATTTTTTAGCTAGAAAACAGATAGAAATATAGCAAACCCAAACGTATCTCTCTGTAAAATATTTATTTGTATAGCATTCACGATAAGTAGTATGATTACTTTCCCTTTGTAATGATTTGTACATTTACTGTGTTGTTGATATTTACATTGTGCCTGTTAACACCTGTTCACATCAGTAAGCAGGTCTACACTGCAGGTTTTGGTTAAAAAAAACATTCACACAACTTAACATACTCTGGTCACACACACACACACACACACACACACACACACACACACACACACACACACACACACACACACACACACACACACACACACACACACACTCTCTCTCTCTCTCTCTCTTAAAGTCATTAGTTTTACAATATGGCTCATCATTATACAAAAGAGAAATCTTGACTTACTGAAACTCCCTCAGACATGGACATAACACCTTAGGCATTGGAACATCTGCAATGCTTAACTATCCCATGGTAAAGTGCAAAAAATATATACTCTTCTTCTGTCCTGTCCTCTCTAACAAAGAAGATGCCCTTTTTGGTAACGGGTGATTGTATTGATTGTTGCATAGCCTATTGACCCATTTAAAGCTTCCAGTTTTCTTTGGCATTTTAGCTTCTAAGCGTTGGTAAGCTCGTCAAAGCTCTTGACGACCTTTGACCTTTGACAGTTGCTTACGCTAAGGCTCTGGATGGATGGACTGTAGTTGGTGTGACACTGTTTCCCCCCGTGGCTTAACACCACAGGTCCTTCTCCTCCGTTGAAGGTGTCGAATGCAGGAGCTCAGCTCCGCTAGGTCCCTTGCGTATTAAGAACGCTATCGACAAGGTCACTGCTGACTATGTGAGCGTTCACACCCGAGTGCTCTCTGTTGATATCCGCCCTGCGCTGCGTGCCAGCGTCGAAGCCCATCCCGACGTCCTCCACCGAAGGAAACCTCTCTTTACTTCTCGTCGCTCACCGAGCAGTCCAGGGGTTTGATGTCCTGTATCTCCATGATCTTGGCGTCCACCTGCAGAAGCCCCTCGACCGCCGACACCTTGAGCTCCTCCTCCTCCTCGGGCACCTTCTCCTCGGAGGAGGAGGAGGAGCGGCTGGACAGCGTGTCCATCTCGTCCTCCACCACGGCCAGCCGCTCCGCCATGCAGTGGGCCGTGAGGCGGGCCTCCGGGTCGTGGTCCCAGCACTCCTCGATGGTGCCGCAGATGGCCGCGATGCCCTGTGGCGGAGGAGGAGGGAGGAGGAAGGAGGGAGGAGGAAGGAGGGAGGAGGAAGGAGGAGGGAGATGTTGGTACGGGGACGAGGGCTGTGCGATCAATCGACTTTTGATCGCGGTTTCAATTTTTTGGGTCAAACAATCTCCAAACTAATATTATCTATAGAGTCTTATCATTATTTTAAATTTTTAACATTTTCTATTTTAACATTTTGTGTATTTTTTTTAAGGGGAAATTTCAAAGTTCTCAGTTACAAAGTGTTTTATTGGAGAGAAATGCTGATTAAATGCATCATGTTTTCAAACTCTAAAATAATCGCTTGAATAATCGTGATTTCAGTACTGATCAAAATAATCGTGATTATTATTTTTCTGATAATGGAGCAGCCCTAACTGGGACTTCCCTGTACTGGACTGGGATGGCATACAGGGGAAGATGCCATGCTGGGGAGGGCAGCGTAGTGGTGAGAGTGAAAGAGGAAGAGAGTTCTGGCAAAGCGGACTGAGATACGAATCTGTTGGTTGGCTAGCAGTTGTTGTTGTTGTTGTTGTTGCCAAAAAGCACATATCATGTGCACCATATGCGTATGTAAGAGGCGATGACATTAGACTATTAGTATTGTTTATATGTTTGAGAGGAAGGATATTGCTCAACTAAAACATGGATTGGGAAACTGATTTGAAACCGATGATCCTTCATGATCGTGGGAATGCGTGGGACTTGGGAAATCGTGAGAAAACAAAACCTCCGTTAGCTAAGGGATGGATATGGAATGTGTCTGAAATCACATTTACATTGTATGCAAAAACGAGTATACTAAAAGTACCCAGATGGGTGTTTTCTGACGAAATTCTTAGTATGCAAAATACGGACACTACAGTCGCTTGGATCACCCATAATGCATTTTGACCCGAGGACAAACGACTTAACAGCGACTTTTAAATGTTATTAAAAACCATTACAACCGCAATATTTGTATTATTATTGCAATCATATCATTGCAAAAACAACCTACTGTTTGGACACATACAACTCAGTGGATTTATAACACGTCTTCATCAATTACGGCCGCCAGGTTTTGGCTACGCACTGTAGCATGGGGGTATACAGTACGGTGGGGTAAAGGTTTTATATTCGGCCACTGCGTTCCCATGTGTCTATGAACGTGTGGGTTGCCTGTAGCGGTCCGTGCGTGGCAGCAGAAGGAGCTGAGGTGTCTCACCGGGTGGCTGAGCCAGGAGTTGCAGATCTCGGGCCGGCCGCGGTCTCTCAGGACGTTGTCCTTCATGCTCTCCACACAGGGGTGCTCTCGCACCTTGGAGCCGAACGGGGGCTCGTAGTCCTTCACCTCTGCAGATGCAAACACACACACACACACACACGCCGCACACAAACACGCATACACACGCACACACACACATACAGAACAAGGTTAGAAACGTTGTGGACAGAACCTCAGGTATGAGGGATCATTGGCCATTTCACTCAGGGGAACAACTTAGTCATCTTGACATTGCATCTTTGTCCCCGGCTGTATATGTATGTATCTCACAATGCATCCACGACAACGGCAACACTCGATCTTTGGCACGTGACCAGCGTTTGTTTGTAAAAACAAGCATTCAGTCGATACTAGCAACCGATGCTTCCCCGGCCTGGGAGCTTTCAAAACACCCAACTCACCATGGGTCACTTTTGTCTTTTTCCTTTTGAGTTGAAAAAAAAACCCCAAGCCTGGGGTAATAAGAGAAAGCTTGGAGTACTGAAACGCTAAAACATGAAAAAGAGAGTTCCGGGATTGTGTCCAGACCTCATGAAATTGAACTCACAACAGCTGCAAAGTTTGTCTGAAACCTTAAAGAGACGGCGCTCAGACGACAGTAACGAAGAGAAACGAGACGAGAACAGCTGCACTTAAGCTGGCGGCTTGGTGAAATTACATTGTTCTGTCATACCCAAATGACATTCAAACTTTAATGATTTACTCATTGAAGTCACGTCTCATCTATTCATTCATGTATTTAATGATCCATCTTTGCCTTATACATTTTCCAAAATGACTATTCTATACTATTATATAAAACTGGACTTTTTCTCAATAGCATCACAAATAAAGTCTATCCTTTTTCCAGGAAGCTGCACATCCATCACTACTAGTATGGTATTCTGCCTCTGGCTGAACAAAGACTCCCCTAAAAACATCTCAAATCATCTCTCTCCCACCTGTGCTGACGTCCTGTGTGCTTAAGCTATGCCCCCATCTGCACTGCCGGGCCCTCCACTTTGACTCCTGATTTGATGACGTGTCAGAAATGTAATGTAATAAATCACACTTTGATGATATAAATGATGCTTCTGGGGTTTCTGTGGCATGCGTGTCCTCGACCGCCCAGAGGAAGTGTGGCGCTCCACGGACAGGAAGTGAAGGCCCTGGATTGGGACTGCGCAGAGAAGCTGACTCTGCAAGGCACACACTTCCTGTTTTTCCCACAAGTGGAACCCGCCCCCCCCTACAGTAGTCCAAAATGAGCCCCCCGCCCATCCATCAAAACACACACACGCACACACACACACACACAACCATGCATACACACACACACACACACAACCACACACACACACACACAACCACACACACACACACACAACACACACACAAAAACACAAAAATACGCACACACGCCAGAGAGTTGGAACAGCAGCTAGGCAGGGGGTGGTTATTGTCCTCAACCTCTCGGCTGTTTGGGTTTCGTGACGAGTTCCAAATCTCACCGGTTTCACACGGGGCCCCGGGAGTCGACGCAGATGCAGCACGGCACAGAGCCCCCGAGAGAACGCGCTTCAAAACAGAGCTACGAAAACAACGGCCTGCGTTTCATCAAACCGACGGGGGGGGCATGAGAGTCATTATCGCAATTACAGAGTTATACGCCGCAGATTTTCTGCGAACGGCCATAAAGCACCGCGAGTCGGTGACGCAATCGCCATCGCGTCCCCATTATGTTTAGTTATTTTTCCCGTGAGCCCCCGTTTTTTAAAAATATAAACAGCAACTCGAACCGAAACGGAGCGAAAGGAAAGTGGGGAATTCCTCACGCGGTCCACCGAGGAAGCTGTTGGATTTATACAAACCAACAAAAAAAAAAAGCGCCACTTGTTTGCCTCCTTTGGAGAGACGCACAGGGCCGGCCTGCACCGGTAGGTGCCGCGGCTCGGCTGCACATGCAGAGCTAACCTGCGGTTTCAGAACACCGTGTCACATGAGGCTGCACCTGGATTCTCCTTCCCTCCGCTCTGCTCCCTCTTCCTCCTCCTCCTCCTCCTCCTCCTCCTCCTCCTCCCCGGCTGTGTGTTTCTACCGTCTGGGGCCCGCGGTAACGGGGGCGTCCCTGCGGGGCCCCAGCGGTCTCAGGGGAAGGGAGGCCCGGTTTACGGCAGCTTCCTTTACAGATTATCTGTCTGGGTCGCGCGTCGCCCAGAGGTTGGCAGCGACCTCGCCGAGGCGACCCGAGGGGCCCTCGGTGGAGGGGGAGGGGGTCCTGGATGCGGTGGCGCTCCACGACCCCCACCTGCCTCGCGGGGGCGGTGGAGGAGTTTTCTTGAGTATTTTTGTTTGCTTTGAAAAGGGAGCGGTCTGAGGGAAGCCGGGGCTTTCTGTGGGGCCCCGGGACGTGAGCCCGCGACCGCGCGCACGTGAAGGGCGTGGGCCCCAGCTGGGGGAAACGGGCCCGAACGTATCCGACGCCTAGACAAACAAACCCAGAGAACGACGGTGAAGCAACGGGGGATTCAGAGGGTTAGGGGACGCGAGGATAAGGATACAAAGGAGAATGGAAAGTTGCGAAAATAACAAAAAATAGTGTGACTGTGTTTTCGTAACAAGCGACGTACACATGAATAGCAGTTCCTTATGCAGACACAAACTATGGTTGTTTTTTTCTCGACGTCCGTTACGAGAACCACACTCTAAAGTTTCAGGCGGGATTCCTGTGGCCGGGTCTGCGGACAGAGTCATTATGACATTGTTTAACTATAACTCTTTTGCCAACAGGGCTTTTTCTTTACGAGCTCCCGGTCAGAGTCAGGTTCATCCAGAGATAGAAAGAGATAGATTAAGATAGATAGATAGATAGGTAGAGAGAGGGGGAGAGAGAGAGAGAGAGAGAATAAAAGATGGATGGAGGTAGATAGAAAAGCAGATCGAGGATAAAGGTTGAGTGATGAGAGAGATAGAGAGACTAGTTTAAGTGCCAGGCGGGAGAGACCATAACTTTAACCACAAACCTGTGCAGGGCCAAAAATATAACTCCTTATAATGAAAACACTAACTGACTCATTGTGACTTCAAAGCAAAACAGCAGGATCTTCAGATATATTCCTCTACTGTTACCGCCAACTCCTGGAGTGCCAGAACACCTGTTATTCCTCACCTACTATCCTGCCCAAGAAATATTAAACACTGCGCTGGGCCAATCATCTCATCGTGTCTGGTTCCCTGCTCTCCTATCGATGGCCAGCAGCCAATAGGAGCCCTTCCCAATTCCAATCCCCAATCCACTGAGGACCTTACACACACCAACCTACAAACTACCCACTACGCCCTGAGATAAAACAGAATGACCCCAGAATATTGAACTGAAACCATCAAGACTGTAGAGCAATCACACTCCTAGAATAGGAGGTGGAGGAAGAGAGTAAAATGGGGGGGACAAATAAAGTGGGGAGGAGGAGAGAGGGATGGAATGAGAAGGAGAGCGATGTACTATAACTGACCAACAACAGGATAGGGTAGTATTTCAATCCAGGGCACCCTCCCCTGTTGTTATGGTGGAGTGGAGAAACTGAGGAGGCAGACGCCACACACACATGCACGTACTCTCACAGGCATACATACAAACACGCGCACACATGCACACCACACACGCACGCACACACACACACACACACACGCTAACCCACACAGCAAACTCCCCGAATCAGATCACAAAAAGAAACAAAGACAGTTTAGGGGCATCTGTCTCTCTCATTCATTCTCTCTTCCTCTTACTCTCACACACACACACACGCACGCACGCACGCACGCACGCACGCACGCACGCACGCACGCACGCACGCACACACACACACACACACGCACACACACACACGCACACACACACACGCACGCACGCACGCACACACACACGCACACACACACACACTTCTGATGGAATGTGTCTGGTTTTTAATGTCTAGCTAAGACGTGGCTTGGGGGATAGAGCATAGACCCTCCTCTGGACCTTCGCTATGACTAGACTGTATTAACATGCACACACGCACGCATACACATCTACGCACATACACACACACACACATACATACATACGCACACACACACACACACACACACACACACACACACACAAACCAGCATCTACAAACCAGAGACCATTGACCCTTCTTGAGATACATGTGCACTCTCTCTCGCTCTCTATCTGTCTATCTCTCCCTCGCTCCGTTGTCTCTCTTCTTGCTTCCCTGCCCATATAAGGGCAATAGTGGCTGAGCTGAGATCGTCTCCGTCCACATATCAGACATTCCACAGACTGCTGCTGCAGCGGACCTGGGGGTGCGGATGGAGCGGGAGGTGCAGGTGGAGGTGCAGGTGGAGGTGGAGGTGGAGGTGGAGGTGGAGGTGGAGGTGGATGAATGGAGGCCGCGGCCCCTGTTCATGCTTGGTGCACCAATACAGGATAATAACAGTAAACAGTACACAGTAAACAGTGTCTTCCACTATCTTTAGGTGGGCTCTAACCTTTTTGACATTTTTGAAATTGTCAAGTTTGTGCCAGGCATAACCCTTCAACACAAAACCCTGATCCTTACCACACAGGAAACCACAGTCTGAACAGTCCTGCTGCCATGTGTGGCTTGCAATCACACACAGGAATGCACACACAGCCACACACACACACACACACACATACACACACACACACACACTGTATCAACATTTGTAAATGCGCTGAAATGACATACCAATGCAGAAGTGCACACCTCATGGGGACGAGTGTGTGTGTGTGTGTGTGTGTGGTTGTTTGTGAGCATGGTGATTGCATGTGTTTTTATCACTTTGGTGTGTTTGTCTATATGTGTGTATGCTGATGTCTGTGAGGATTGTTTTTCCTTGGGTATATATATATCTATCTAAGTTTGGTCCTTTGTCTTTAAGTGTATGTCTGTGTGTTTGCGTGTGAATGTCTATGTTTTGGTGGGTGTGTAAGTCTGCATGTGGGAATGTCTATCTTTTGGTGGGTGTGTTTCCTCTGTGTGTGTGTGTGTGTGCGTACATGCTTTTGCTTGTGTGTGCGTGCGTGCGTGCATGTGTGCGCTTGTGTGCCTGTGCCTGCGCGTGCGCGCGCGCGTGTGTGTGTGTGTGTGCTTGCGTGCATGCGTGCGGGTGTGTGCCTGCGTGCGTGTGTGCGTGTGTGCGCGCTTCTGCTGACCTCCGATGGCCTCACAGCGAGACGTGAGCTCCCAGAGCACCAGGGCCATGGAGTAGACGTCGGTCTGCTTGAAGGACTCGATGTTCTCCAGGTTCAGCCGCGACTCCAGCACCTCCGGGGCCATGTAGCGCGCCGTGCCCACCTGCCGCATCGGACACACAGCCAGGAACGTCAACACATCTCGTCTGGGTAACCCGGCCAGTCCTACTGCACTGGATGAGGCTTCAGAAAGGGGGTTTTGACGTGTTGATTTGAAACCTTTACAGACACAGTCTCCCTAGAACGTGGGTGTTAAGGACAGGGTGTTTGCGATTTTTCTTCCCACCGGGAAAACGCGACTAGCGCCAGCCGAGTGTGTATAATGTTAGCCCGTTAGGCTCTATTACAGAGCCCCGCCTCCAGTGACGTGATTGGTCAAAACAAATATGAAGGGAAGAAAAAGAAAATGCTCCATCTGCCAAGATTTAAGACAGTCTGCTATCTGATTTAAGATTATTATTACATTTTTGATTATTAATTTTTAATCTGATTTATGAAACCATTAATATACTCCACACTGGGTTTGGTCATATATTTGCCTGACATAGAGATAGAGAGTAGAGCTTGGCTCGCTCTGTATTATTCTCTATATTGATCTTTATTAGCCTGTAGTAGGGTTGACAGCTGACTCCTTTCCCACTGGTTCAGGATTATTGAGACAGCAGGGTGGTCTCAGATTCCTGTGTCATGGTGTGAATGCTAGAAAAATGTAACTTTGCACATGCATTCTATCCATGCATATGCATAGACAGAAACCATGCAATCCTGCTCAAACAACATTGGATTAAGATTGGCCTGATTGTGATGCTATAATAAGCACGTTTTTTTTCCATTTTGAATTTAGTGAAAGATTATTTAAATAAAGTACATACAAACTGTAATATATTTGTTATGGAAATAGTGTGATATTTGCCATGTCAACATTACCAAGGCTCAGGACAGTACTATTGCCCCTCCCGAAACTGGCCATGTGCACACAAGAGGAAACTGTCTAGCACAGAGGTTGTGTGTGTGTGTGTGTGTGTGTGCGTGCGTGCGTGCGTGTGTGTGTGTGTGTCTGGGTTGGCGAATGAGTCAAGTCCATGCCACCTGTTGCTGATGCATGTTTGGCCGTGAATCATAAAATCAGGGAAGGAAAACGAGGAACAAAGGACATATAGACTGACTGAGAGCAATATAAAGCTATGGAGACAGACAGAGCTTATCGGAGGGTCACCTCAAGGTGTTCTCTCTCTCTCTCTCTCTCTCTCTCTCTCTCTCTCTCTCTCTCTCTCTCAGTAAATGAGCTCCATCAAAACAAGGCGTGGCGTGGTTAGAAGCAGGGAAAATTGGTAAAGATAAACAAAAATGGCCCGCTATTATCTTGCTCCAGAACCAAACTCTACAAGAAGCCTATAATGGCACAATATTCAGAGCTTAGAGGACAACACAGAATAGAATATCATTTCCCTGATCTCCCTGATCTGATCCCTGCAGGTCCCTGTTGCTGCCTTGCTGTCTGTACAGCTGTGCCGTTGCCTCTCTAACCTATCCTTTCTCACTTTCTCACTGCCCCTTTCCCTCCCCCCCGCCCAAGAAGCCTGTGCTTTTTGTCAGGACATCATTGTAAATAATAACTTGTTCTTAATGATCTGCCTGGTTAAATAAAGGTTTAATAATAATAAAAATAATAATAAAATCAACATCAGTCGAACACGTTTTAAAACACAGCTGGCCGTGCAGCTCAATGGGATTTCTCCTAGGAAGTGATTTGTTTATATGTAACCATTGACTCCTAATACAATTGCTATATTTTTCTACTACTACTACTATTGCTACTACTACTACTACTACTACTACTACTACTACTACTACTACTACTACTACTGCTACTACTACTACTACTACTACTACTACTGCTATTGCTACTACTACTACTACTATTGCTACTACTACTACTACTACTATTGCTGCTACTACTACTACTACTACTACTACTACTACTACTACTACTACTACTACTACTACTACTACTCTTACAATCATAATAATAATCCTTTCTGCAAGGAAAGACCGATAAAGATCAATAGAGAGAGTGAGTGTGTGTGAGAGAGAGAGACAGATAGTAGAGGAAGCACCAGGAGAGGAATAACAAATTCCTGTTATTCCCCATCTCCCACAACAGCAGTGTGGAACACAATAAAAAAAAAAGGCAGGGGATATTTTGTCAGCCAGGATCTCTCCTCTCACCTGCCCGCTGTTGGCCAGGTCGTCCACCGTCAGGAAGTTGTCCAGACGGAGACCCAGTCCAAAGTCACACAGGCAGCACGTCAGGTCGTTCTTCACCAGAATGTTGGAGCTCTTCAGGTCCCGGTGGACGATGGGAACCTGAGGACGTCAACATAGAGGCATCAGGATCAAAATACGGTTCCTGGATGAGGCGGGAAAACAAGTATATACTGTATAGAGTGTGACAGCAGACGATGGATTCAACATGAAACACATTAACATTCCTACGAGCCAGGGCCCTCGAAGGTTAACGTATAGAACACGTATGTGTGTTGGCCTGAGGGCTGCAGTATCCGTTACAGTATTTAGTTAAGACTGTAGGGGTTGAAACAATGTTATTGCGGGCGGTACCTTGGGGCGTCCACAGGGTAGGTGGTCGCTGTGGAGGTGGGCCACTCCCTTGGCCATGGAGCTGCCCAGCACCTTCAGCTCCTCCCAGCTGATGATGTGTCGAGTCAGGTATTCCTGAAACACAGCCATGGCCGTGTGAAAGTGGGGGAAGGAAAATCACAGGAGGCACAGAAGTGAGTTTGAAGTAGTTTGTCTCTCGCGGTTGGTTCTAAATATGATCATTGCCAATCGATATTTAGATTTTCTTTTTTATCTAATCCAAGATTTTCGAACATAAGATTCACCTTTTCGAACATTTATTTTTGAGGGCTTTTTGTGCTTTCTATGGACAGGACAGGGAAGAGAGACAGGGAATTGCATTGAGGAAGAGTGGGAATGACATTGAGCACAAGAGCTCAGGCAGAAATGAGCCATCGGGCCACGCCCGATTAAAACATTTACGAACGCAAGACGCGGGGGGAACGCATATCCCATTCTATTCTGTATACTCTATTCTGTATCCCATTCTATTCTGTATACAGGATTCTTACCTGTAGATTCCCGATGGGATGGAAGGCGGTGATCAACCAGTACTGCTTCTCCACCTTGCGCTCCTCGGCCGTGAGGAAGTGGAGGATGTGCTCGTGTCGGAGGTCCGTGTCCGAGAAGATGTCCTTCTCGTTCTTCCAGGAGGCGTACTCCTCGTAGGGGAAGATCTTGACCGCCACCGTCTCGAACTGGTCCGACGTGCTCTGCTTCAGCTTCCCCTTGTAGACCTGGGCGAAGCGGCCCTTCCCGACCTGGCGCCAAAAAGGGGAACGCCAGTGAGTGATCAGTAAGGTGCGTCGGTATGAATTGTGTATTAGAGAGATAGCAAAAACAAAGCTGGAAGATTGAGTTTAAATTGGCCTTAATCATCCAAAATGCAGTATATGAAGTATAAGTAGGTCTGCTTTAATTGCAATTATTGATCATTTCATTTCAGAGGTCTTTTGAGCAAATCAAGGCAAAGACACTGGAACAGAACAGAGGTGAAAACCTCTTGACCCCTCCCCCCCCCCCACAACAACTCAGCATATCAAGCAAGTTGGCTGCGATTGCTTTCACTTTAGTTTCCGATCCTTTCCGTCTCCGCCAGAGGCCAAACAGAAAAAAAAAAGCCAAGTGGGCCCGACAGAAAAGAGCAGCCCGGGGCACCTGCATGTCCAGCTCGATGGGCAGCGGCTCCGTGTTGTGGTTGAGGTTGTTGGCGTGCGTGGAGCTGCTGTCGGAGCCGTCGTCGTCCATCATGATGGCGCAGGCGTCGCTGCAGTCCAGGCCCCCCGCCTTGGCCTTGCGCTTCTTGCGGCCGTTCTCCCACTCCTTGTTGAGCGTGCGGTGGCGCGCCACGCGGTACCAGTAGAACATGGCCACCACGGCGCACAGCAGCACCGGCAGGGGCAGCAGGCTGATCAGGATGACCGAGAGCATGGGCACCTCCTGGGCGTCCACCACTGGACCGACGAGGAGGAGAGGAGGAGGAGGAGAAGGGGAGAGGAGGAGAATGATGAGTGATCGGTGTAAAAAGGGGCGGGGGGGGGGAGGTTTGTTGGGAGGAGGGGAGAGGAGAGGGGGGTGGAGGGGAGAGGAGGAGTAGGCTAGGGGAGAAAAAGAGAGGGAAGAGGTTGGGAATGGGGAGAGGAGGCTGGGGGAGGAGGGGGGGAGGAGTGAGGGGGTGGAGGAGGAGGGGAGAGGAAAGATGGGAGATGGGAGAGGAGGAGAGCACTGGGGGAGAGGAAGGAGAGTAGGGGAGTGGAGAGTGGAGGAGAGGGGATGAGAGGAGGAGAGGAGGGGAGGGCTGGGGGAGAGGTGAGGGAGAGGACAGGAGAGGAGGGGAGTGGAGAGGAGAGGGGAGGAGAGGATGGGAGGAGGAGAGGAGGACAGATAGAAGGGTGTATAGTAGTTAGGACTCTGAATGAATGTGGTGAGAAAAACAGTCCCACATTCATCCGCATCCACAGCTGTCAGCAGCCTGGAGGATTCCTGTATAACCTTACCATACCACACCACCTCCCCTACCGCAGGCAAATATTATCCTAGCCCCTACAAAACGACAGCCATCTCTCCTTCGAGTCAATTCAGCCACGACTCACTTATAGCTCATTGGGTGTTCTTAATAAGATCGGCTCTAAGCTCCTATTTCCACTGCGCATAATGATCCCCATAACCGCTTAAAGGGCGAGGATAGCGCACGCAAAACAAAGTGTGGGTTTTTCATACTGCAGTGTCTGCTGCGGGCCAGGCGTCTGACTCTGTGCTTGGCCCGCTACGCGCTAGTCAGGCTGCACTGGGCAGTGCCTGCCAAACGGCTCTGGACTCACAGTGCTCTGCAGCACAGCGGCCAGCTCCACCACACGGGGCCCAAGACTTTAACTACCACCTCTGGTTCTGCTGGCAGTCTGCTGGGGGACGGCGGCCAAAGCCCTGAGCTCCACCGAGCAGGAGCAGGAGAACAGTGTAGGGCCTGTCCCGCTCTGGACTGACCAGCAGCCGGCCAGGTCTCTCTCTCTCTCTCTCTCTCTCTCTCTCTCACTCCCTCTGTGTACGTCTGTGATGGGACGATGTGAACGTCAGCCTCAGTCCCGCCACCGCTTCCCCCCCCCCCCCCCCCCCGAATGGTTAACACACACACTTTTTCCACACAAACACACACACACACACACACACACACACACACGCACATGCACATGCACACACGCAAGCATGCACGTACTCACACTCACTCACACACGCAGGAGAACACAAACACATGTACACAGGTGTGATGGGTACCTGTGCACACAGACACAATGTTGAGGAAAATAACTCCTGGATATAAATCTGTTTGATCTTCACTGTATAAATGGCTTTGGGCTTTTGCTTAGATACCGCATTGCAAACATATTAGTACGTTCAAATTGAATAAAAAGCATATTTGCTCAGTGGCTTATGAAGAGTCAAAGTGACTCACTAGTGTGTGTGTGTGTGTGTGTGTGTGTGTGTGTGTTTGTGGGCATGTGGGCGGCCATGTTTTTGCGCGACCGTGTGTTTGCGTGTCTGTGTGTATGTGTGTGTGAGCGTGTTAAACATGTCGGGAATTGGGTGGGCGGGCAGAGTTCTAAGGAACTTGTGTTGCCTTTTCCTATCACCATGCCAGAATGTTCTCACGCTGCACTGAATGAGCTTCAACAAATCATTCAAAACAGGAGAAGAAATGCAGTGTAATTTGTATAATGAAACGCAGCAATAGTGTGCGTGCGTGTGTGTGTGTGTGTGTGTGTGTGTGTGTGTGTGTGTGTGTGTGTGTGTGTGTGTGTGTGTGTGTGTGTGTGTGTGTGTGTGTGTGTGTGTGTGTGTGGCTGTGTGTGTGTGCGTGTGCGCGTGTGTGTGTGTATCAATCAGTGTGCGTGGGTATGTGCATGTCTGTATCAATCAGCAAGTGCACATGTGTGTGTGTATATCTGTGTGTGTGTGTGTGTGTGTGTGTGTGTGTGTGTGTGTGTGTGTGTGTGTGTGTGTGAGTGTGTGTGGGTGCGTGGGTGCACGTGTTGTGTGCGTCTGCACATCGAGACTCGAGCCTTCCCAAAATGTGTGAGTCAGGCTCTGTCCTCTCCATCCAGGATGTCGTTAATGGACTGCGGCACAGCGCTGTAAACAAGAGGACTTGGACGGGACCGGGGGAGCACAGAGGAGCCAGTCTCTCCGGTGAGGGGGCAGAGTGGCAGGCCAGACGTGATTTCATGGTATGACACGAGGGGCCGCATCAGGACAGGAGACAGGAGACTCATCGCACACTGAAAATACATCAGTACTGTGTGTGTGCAGAGTGCATCGGCGGCTGCACACACCACCATCACTAACACACACACAAATTGGGGTAGTGTTGACCATAACGCACACTAACGCACACGGACGCAATCAGCACTGGGATTGGGATTACAGCCCATCATATGATTATGGGATTATGGATCACAACTATAGTTTTCCTTTCTTTTTGTATTGATATATTCAATACATTATATGACAAAAATTCCTTCTGCTAACAAGTGAATGAGCGAGTGTTTTTGCTCTCTCATGTGATCTGTACTGTTTAAGGTTGAGTCCTGTGTGTTTCAGTTGTCATACATTTGTATGCAGCCTTCATCCATTTAAAGAGCCCTAATAAAGCAAGACGCTGTGTGAAAGTCACCTGATGTCGAACCGAGTCTGTGACCGCACATTCGAGGGAGGATGCGGTGATTCAGGGACTAGGAATGCTTTTGGCGGTGCCAAAGACAGAGAGTGAGAAAGAGACACGTGGTGCTGAACAACGTCCAGGAGTCAGCAGTCAAGACTATACGCTGCAGAATCCTTATCTAACCCTGTGTTTGTCTGTGATAAAAAAGCCGCATATCTGATCGTAACATTATAACATTGTTAGACTTTGCGTTGCCCAGCCTTCTCCCAATAGATTCTCCCCCCACCCTCTGTGTATTAATATCTTGCTTTCATCCAGACGGAAGGGTATCATGTTAGGATGGAGGAGGGAGAGGTGGTGACTAAAAGTGAATATCATAAACAATATTGAACAATATTTATCTCTCGTTATGGTAACGGTTAGCTAGCTGGGCAGCAGCAGTCGTGATTGTAAACACATTAAATGTCAGCCCACTTCTCCATTTCGCTCTCGCCTCGGTTGTTTTTCTTCAACCGTCGTTTCTCACGGTCACACCCCATGCACTTGTTTTTAACTGACTTAATTACTTTATCTTTATCTCTGTGTGCGTCTTTTGTTTGTCTTTTCTTCTCTTTCCATCCTGAGAATGAGCTAATGAGTCACTGTTCTATCAAATCTAAAGATCCCGGCTTTGAATACACCGGCACAGCTATGTTTTCCTATCACCCGAGACCATCAGCTTCGTCATCATCATCATCATCTCCTCCTCCTAGTTCCTCGTCTAGTCTTCTTCTTCCTCTTTGCAGGCTAGAATGGGACTAATAATGGATTCTTTCCCTGTTATATTTTATTCTGGTTCTTGATTTCCTCTTTCTTTTTTTAATAACCCCTCCAGGCAAAATGTAAACATCTCTTTCCCTGAAACGCCCTGAAATGGATTCGGTTTTGAGATTATTACGAACGGTTAACTGAGCATCAAACAACAACCGTTCAAAACAAATAATTGCTTCAGTGGAAAACGATTTCTTGCTGCCAGTACTTGATGACTACACTTGTTGTCTGGCTAACAGCATCTGGAAACACAAGTATAACCAATAAACCACCGATCAAGCATCAAGTCTCAGCCGGTGCACGCTGTTGGTAAGGGCGGGGTGTGGTAACATATTTATGAGACAACTACTGGCATGAAAAACACTCTCGCAAACAGACAGTTTTCATGTTCCTACGTCTGTAATCCCGGAAAAGCCACAGGAACCCTGGCCCCTTTTAAAATGTCACTGCTAATTATGTCTGTGTTTGTTTAGCTGAATAATAAAAATGAAGGTTTTTTAATAACGAACAAACCAAAACGCTAATGATTCGTGTCTGCTCCATGCTACGGAGAGTCCAGACGCGACTTGCACCTTACATCCCTTCCGTGTCATTAGTACTTTGTACCATTTTATTCCCATTAACCCTGCCTGTTCCAGTCTGGTGATACCATCAAGCCGGATAATTAAATAAAAACACAGAGGAATGACTTGGCATCGCGGCTCGGGAATGGTTGGAACACCACCACCACTGAGACGAGACAGCGACACAGGGATGCATCGGCCATCAACCAAGCGGTTTAGCGTCGTTGGCTACATTACCGCCAGGCGCTGACAGCACGCAGATTAGCATTTTATGACAAACAACACTGATGAACATGTGTCCCGGCTGGGTTTGAACGCTGTCCCGGGACTGCGATACGTGCCGAGAGGGTCGGGACAAAGGGTGCTTTGCTGTCTTCTTAGCAGACATCTGTTTCTGATAGGCCGGGAGACTACAGGCTACAGGGCCTACAGGGCCTTATCGAAGGACATCAGCCCTGTGTGTGTGTGTGTGTGTGTGTGTGTGTCGGATAATGTCTACGCTTCAGGACATGTGTACATGGGCTGTGTGTACCACTGACGCATCCGAAATATCGTGTCCGTTTTTAAATTCATTTGAAAGAAATCACCAAGTAAAAATTAATGCGATGACGGTAGACTTTATATTCATCGTGTTATCAAGTCCCCTAAAAGTGGTTCATCCCCTAAGCCACTACGTACAATATGCAACGGCGGTTTGGAGAGTATAACCCAAAGCCACTTTTAAGGGGAAAAGCCGCCTATAAAAGTGCATTTCAAGATATCTAGTCGCTGTAACCACACTCGCTCCCATTAATTATGATCCCAGTATGTGTCACGCAGTCCCATAGTTGCAGGCCCTTCCTCACACACCTCGCCCTGCTCCATGTGGCAGTGGAACCCCGTGGGTCAGCAGCAGTGATGAAAGGCCCGCGCCAGAGGGATGCTCCGTCTGGGAGCAGCCACGCCAGCCATGTGTTGGAATAACCCGTGGCTCTGCTCCAGTAAATAAACACGCACTTCCTGCTCCATCCATCCTCAATGGGAGGAAAGGGCCACAACCCTCATCCCTCTGTGTGTGTGTGTGCTGTGTGTGCTGTGTGCTTGGTGTGTGTGTGTGTGTGTGTGTGTGTGTGTGTGCTTGGTGTGTGTGTGTGTGTGTGTGTGCTTGGTGTGTGTTTGGTGTGTGTGTGCGTGTGCATGTGTTTGGTGTGTGTGTGTGTGTGTGTGTGTGTGTGTGTGTGTGTGTGTGTGCATGTGTTTGGTGTGTGTGCATGTGTGCGTGTGCATGTGTGCTGTGTGTGTGTGCGTGTGCGTGTGTGTGTGTGCATGTGTGTGTGCGTGTGCGCTGTGTGTGTGTGCGTGTATGTGTTTGGTGTGTGTGTGTGCGCTGTGTGTGTGCATGTGCGTGTGTGCGTGTGTCAGATTGAAACAGCTCGGCAGGCTCCGTTACGCATCTGTTGCCAGACCTCAGAGGTTGACAGCTTCAAGCATGAAGCCGGTCAGGTCTCCTTTTCAACTTCCTCTATGGTGTCTTCAGTGCATTATGCCCAAGTGGAGCGCTGTGTACAGAGCTATGTAGAGTAGAGCTCGGTAGAGAGAGTAGAATACAGTATAGTAGAGCAATATTGAATAGAATAGAGATACTAACCAGAGTAATATTAGGTTATAGTAGTATAATAATATAGAATAGAGTGCTGCATAGGATAATACAGTATAGTAGAGCAAAATCAAGTAGTAGAGCAGAGAAGGCTATTATGATACTGAGTAGAGTAGTATTGAGAAGAGCATAAGAATATAGGATAGAGTACAGTATAGTAGAATACAGTAGCATCGAGTACTGTTCCGTAGAGTAGAGTAATATTAAGGAGAGAATAGGGTAGAGTAGCGTAATGTTGATAAGAGCACAGTAACGTAGAGTGGATTAATATTAAGTAGAGTAAAGTGCATGAGGGTAATGCCGACAAGAGTACAGTAAAGTAGAGTACAGTAATAAAGAGTCGAGCACAGTAGAGTAGAGAATACAGAGCAGAGTCACATAGAGCAGAGTAGAGTAGAGGTAGAAGCTAGACTCGTAAGGGTGACAAAAGGACAGCACAACAGAGAGTCAACACATGACAGTGCAGCAGAGCAGCCCGTAACAGAGCAGCCAGTAACAGAGCAGCCAGTAACAGAGCAGCCCGTAACAGAGCAGCCCGTAACAGAGCAGCCAGTAACAGAGCAGCCAGTAACAGAGCAGCCCGTAACAGAGCAGCCCGTAACAGAGCAGCCCGTAACAGAGCAGCCAGTAACAGAGCAGCCAGTAACAGAGCAGCCCGTGGCCCTTCTGGCAGGAGGAATTCTCCAAACGTGTAATGGCTGTCTGTGAGATAATGAAGCTGTTCCCCCCCCCCCTCCTGTTGTTGTGCAGCAGACGCAGGGCCCACGAGCGGGGCTACGTCATGGGCCCGGCTTGCCGCCGAGGTGTAGGGTGTCTGGAGGGGCCTGCACGCCATGTGTTAGAGATGGTTCTGATTTGAGTTAAACACAGACAGGAAACCGCGTGTCTGAGCTCTCTAGGACACTGCCATGCACACACACACACACACGCGCGCGTGCGTGCGTGTGCGAGCGCGTACATGAAGGACACCGCACACACACATACAGTCAGACACGTAGAGACACACACATACACGCACGCACACACACATACACACATGCAGACTGTGCCGGTGTGCGCATGTGTGTACACACAGAGTTTACACGCAATCACAAAATCTTTTCTCCTCTCAGACCCACACATGTACACACACACACACACACACACACACACACAAAAACACACTGGTGTGAACCCATGGATTCACACAGACAGATTTACCAACCATCACAAAACGGGCTCTCTCGTGAACTCTCACTGCCACACATTCACCACTTAAGGGCACGTTATTGTACCAATGACTCCTTCAATGTCTTGGGTATTTTTCCACTTTCTCACTCTGTTTGTGATGCCCTCATCACACCACCACTGCTTGGTAAAAACCAAAGCCACTCGCCTTGAAAAAACAGTCACCCCTAAATGCTCCCACCACCACTAATTGGCAAGTGAAATGTGCTCAGCACTAATTTACTCATTGCTGTAAAGAATGGCTGGGAGTTAAGTAGACGCTATAAAAAAAAAAGCGACGCAGAGAGCAGGTCGAAAATAGAGAACTTCTGTGTGAGTAACATCTACAGTACACGTGTGTGTTGAGTTGAGAGGACTTTTAAAAAAAAGCAATTGTGTCAAGGTTTAACAATTGTTATTTTTATTTGGAAGAATTAGTGCATTGTTAAGTGCATCATTCAGATTCCTCTCCAACAATTGAGGGAGCAAGTTATAGTAGTGCGCAGCCATTTGCAAGACAAACGATTTGAATGTTTGCTTTGGCGCTTTTGACCGTGGCAGAGTTAACCGTTAACTGTTAACTGTTAACTGTTAGCCATTGGGATTCTGCAGTTGGTAGGATCTGAGGTGCAACAACAAACACTGTCAAGTGGAAAATCCCCTGTCCCTATCTAGAGTTCAGAGTGTGATAGCAAGAACAATGACCATCTGCTCTGGCTGGGACACTATCCAATTCCTTATAAGAAAGCACAGAAAAAAAAACACCACACACACTAGTAGTGTCCCTTTTAAAAATCCTGCATTGATTTACAGTAGCTGTATCATCAGTTGACTTTACACAAATCAAACAAAACTGGGGTTTTTCCAAAGAAAATATTCGGATCTACATCGGGGCAGCACGCTAGTGCGCTACTGCACCGATGCACGCTACCGTAAACAACACACACACATGCACACTATGTGTCCCTTAGCATGCTAATGCGCTAAAGACTACACGACGGGGCAGTAGCGTGCTAGCGCGCCCCTCATGGCCTTCCCTTAGCTACGAGCGGCGACTGCGGCGGTGATGTGGGGAGCATCACTGTGACTTCATCTTGTGAAAGGAGGAGGGGGGAGGGGGGGGGGCGTGGGGGGGGGGCGGGGCGGCGTGTCTCACCGGGGACGAAGGACATGTTGTCGTTACACTCCTCGGCGACGCAGGAGCAGACGAAGGCCGGCCCCCCGGTGGTGTTCTTCTCCGTCATGACGCACGCCGTGTTGTTGGCGTCGTCCAGCCGCACGCCGTACAGACTCTGGGACGGGTCGTGGCACAGGGTCTCCACCGAGAAGCTGCTCTCGTTCCTCCTCCTGGGGGGGGGCGAGGGAGGGGGAGGGGGAGAGAGGGAGAGAGGGAGAGGCGGGGAAGGAGTGGGAGAGGGGGAGAGGGGGTGAGAGGTCAGAGAAAAGAATACCAATGTTTAGTTATCCAAAAATCAATGTTAGCACTGTAAACGATTATTGAGACTTTGCCCCGCAGTGTTTACAAATCATAACAGAAATACACACAAACCTAGACTAAACCCTTTTCCATCATAACACTGTTATGATGGAAGAGGATATGCAGGTGGACATGTATCATGAATCAATGATTGATCACTTTGACTTGATTTGACTGTTTTGGGAGTGGCTATAGTAACACAGTTCTAGTAATCTCAAGTCAGTTTGAGGACCGGACTATTTAGTAAGAGTAAAAGTGAGCCGTACACGACGGCTGAACACGTTAACAGGGTTCAGGGAGGGCAGACCGCCAGACAGACCGTGGTAGAGACCCAGGTAGATGTAAAGATGGAGACAGTGCCGACAGACAGATAAGAACCAACACACACAACACACACAACACACACAACACACACACACACACACACACACACACACACACACACACACACACGCCGAGGTACATACCAGATGGCCACGCAGATCTCCTCCTCCTCCAGGCAGATGGCGGTGATGGAGCAGTTGGAGAAGCAGGTGCCCGTGCCGTTGCAGGAGGACGGCTCCAGGTCGCAGAACTTACACAGCTTCCTGAGCGGCATGGCCGGGTGGAACATGCCGGCTAGACAAGACACAGGGGAAGCAGAAGACGGTCGGTCGGTCAGGGTCGTAGGGGTTGACGCCATTGTGATGATAACACACACACGTATACACACAAAAACACACGCACGCGCGACGTGGATGAACCAAAATGAAGTTGGATCTCCGCCGCCGCACAGTCGATATGTCGCACGGTGGATGTTGGCTCCGTCAAAAGCGACAGCGTTTTGATTCTGGATTCGGCTAGGCTTCGCACAAATGAAGGGTAACGCTAAACTCTTTAGGCACATGCAACATACAACCCCAGCTTGTTTAGAATGAGGATGAAAACCCTCCAGAGACACACACACACACACACACACACACACACACACACACACGGTGATCAAGCTCCCTGGTTTGGACTGATGCCAAGTCTGTGGGGAAACATCAGCACACAGAGACGCAGGGCTTTGATCGCCCTTCTTACTGTAATGGCTGTTTGATGATTCTGGTCTGGGCACCCATGGTTCACGGGATGGATTTCACATCAGCACCCCTAAACGTGGGTCAAGCACTGAACCAGGTGTGGACATTCGACTACTTGTAATAAAATAAAATAGAAACCAGCCTGGCTTCTACTCTTTGCAAATGTGTTCTACATTGAGAGGGAACAGGCGTCCCCCGGCGAGCATGCGTCTCCGGAGCTAAAGGTCGCGGTAGTTTCAAGGTAGACACGTGAATGTGTGCGTGTTGCGTTGACAGAGTAAATCATTTGAATCGTATATTTACGACTGCATGACATTTATGTCTTCACTGTTTGTGTGTTAAGTGTGTTTGTGTGTTAAATGTTTTAAGTGAGTGTTAAGTGTGTGTGTGTTAAGTGTGTGTTAAGTGTGTGTTAAGTGTGTGTGTGTGTGTGCGTGCGTGCGTGTGGTGACGATGCCGCCTGTATTTTTCAGTATGATCGTTGTGCTTAAACAATGGCATGTGGAACTAACCACAAGTAGAAAGGGAATCCATATCTGCTGCCATGATGAATCCGAAACCTACACATACCGGTGAACCTGCACTTACAAGTGAGTCACCGTGGTTATCAAAGTAAAAGCCCCAACTGTACTTAACAACTCACTGTGTGTGTGTGTGTGTGTGTGTGTGTGTGTGTGCGTGTGTTTATACAACAACCTAGGCTAATAAAAACCTTTGTTTTGCCACGTCTGGCATGAGAAACGATGTGGCAGTTTCAAACACACACAATGTCTCCCCATAACGACATCATTATTTGACCATATAATGATGTCGATGTGGCAGTTTCAAACACACACAATGTCTCCCCATAACGACATCATTATTTGACCATATAATTATTTAATTATTTCATGATGTACGACTAAACAATGACAAAAGAAACTACCACCACATAATAACTCACTTCTGTGCTTCCAAAATGGCAGCGGCCATTGTGGTGTGAAGGCGCGACGTACCAGCTCTATACCCTAATGAATACGTGGAGTAGTCATCCACTGGGCCCTGACAGACGTTCTGGGGAACTGCTGAGCAGGTGTGTTGACACGGGCTGCATGGTGCAGAGCTGTCGCCTCAAGACAGCCGCCATACATATGCATATCAGTTCAGGACGACATCAAGGCCCAAGGATTACCCAGAACTCAAACCACAAATGTTTTGAGGTAAGCACTGATAGAATGACGCCTGTCTCCCACGCACGTGCGCATATGCACACAAACAGAAAATACACACACACACACACACACACTCACACCCACACACATATTGCAGCTCGGGGAGATTCCTACAGAAGAGGCTATCAGATATGATTGAGGGCCAATACACCATGGTAAAAGCTCTGTCTCTGTTCAACTGCAAGTAACCCCCGCAGATCTGGAGGTAGACAAAACATTGGTATGGAGAGAGCCTACTCTGCCCTATCACAGCATCAGTCTGGAGGCGCACGTCTTAAAAAGCTTTGGGAAGACAGACGACGCACTCTTTAACCAAGACTGGGTTTTTTTAAAAAGTAAAGCATGGGAGATGGAATCGATCAGGCATAAATACAGG
>NC_140278.1:5582481-5584981 GCF_964030765.1 Micromesistius poutassou
CTGCTGCTGCTGCTACAACAGGAAACCGGTGGAGGCGAGGGCTAGGAGAGGGCTGGGTCTCTCTCTCTCTCTCTCTCTCTCTCTCTCTCTCTCTCTCTCTCTCTCCCTCTCTCTCTCCCCCCCCTCTCTCTCTCACACACACACACACACACACACACACACACACACACACACACACTCTCTCTTATGCTGTACATGTTACGATGTTACGATGGATGGATCTTCCGATCTATCATGTAAATATCCATATACTCAAAACAACTTTATACCAACAGGGCAGGTCTGAACCACTTTTTATACCATCAATTAGTTTTGCACTTGTGTTTTATTTATCTGTATACATCAATCTATACATATATTTGATATATACTGTATGAAATATATACATGTGTGAGTGTGTTGGTTTGTGTGTGCATGGTGTGCGCGTGCCCGTGCGTGCGTGCCCTGCTGGTTTGTTTGTGTGTGTGTGTGTGTGTGTGTGTGTGTTGGTCTGTATGTGTGTGGGTGTGCAAATGTGTTTAGGTAGCATATGTGAGTGCACGGTTTTGATTGTGTGTGTGTGTTTGTGTGTGTGAGAGAGCGAGTCACTGTTGGCATAGCAGCCGGGCCAACCTAATGTCCCCGTGACTGGCTGTTGAGTCACTACGGTCTAAACGGTGGGGGGGGGGGGGGGGGGGGGGGGGGGGTCTAGGGTCGGTAGGGTGGCGGTTGGTGTGGGGGCCAGGGGTATGGGTGTTAGGGGGTGGGGGGGGGTGCTCCTAGAGCAGAGTCAGTCTGTCTGGTTGTCGTATCAGGCAGGCCTGGACATGCTGCTCAGCACGCACATGGAGCTGAGAATAAGCCCCCCCTCTCTCACATTAAACAGTGAGTGGTTAAGTACAGTTGGGGCTTTTACTTTGAAAACCACAAAGATTCACTTGTAAGTGTGCAGGTTCACCTGTATGTGTAGGTTTTGGTTCCGTCATGATGGCAGATAATGATTCACTTTCCACAGAAAACACGATCATACAGAATAATGCAGGCGGCATCGTCAGAACACACACACACACACACAGACACGCACACGCACACACACGCGCGCAAGCACGCACGCGCACACACACACACACACACACACACACACACACACACACACACACACACACATACACACACATACACATACACATACACACACACACACACACTCATACTCACACTCACACACACACACACACACAAGAGAGAGAGACAGCGAGAGGGAGAGAGACAGAGAGAGAGATACAGAGAGGGAGAGAGAGATTTATATATTTTACGTGTGGTTTGTAATGAGATCAACCTCAACTCATGTCTGTTTTGTTTTGGACTCTTTAGATCTCTGACAGTTCTCACACACATGGAAGTACACTGTGAAACTGGACTACGGCTGTGTGGTTTTTTATAGATGCGTTCAGTGATCCAGATTTCCATATGTTTTGTTGTGGTGGAATGTAATGACCTTTAATAAGTATTGAATGATTGAATAATTGTACGTTTAACACACACACACACACACACACACACACACACACACACACACACACACACACACACACACACACACACACACACATACAACCACACACACATACAACCACACACACACACACACACACACACACACACACACACATGCACACACACACACACACACACACACACACACATGCACACACACACACACACACACACACACACACACACACACACACACACACACACATGCACACACACACACACACACACACACACACACAGGCGTGCATGGCTATTATGTAATAGCAGCCAGATGAGAGGCCAAAAAGGCTCTCAGAAACATAGCTCCGCAGCTGACTCTGGTTCTTTATAACAACAGTCAACAGCTGCCAGAAAAACGTCAGCTCAGGAAACGCGATGTCGTCGTGCTTCTGAAACAAACACATGGCTGATTGATGGCATTATCTGTTACTGGCTGCACGCTGTGTCATCTTCTCTGCTGTCATGTTGTTCTGTGTTCAGGGGCTTCAGAGAGGCAGTGACACTGTTCTCCTCCTCCTCCTCCTCCTCCTGCTGCTGCTTCTCCTCCTCCTTCTTCTTCTTCTTCTTCTTCTGCGTGCCAATCCAAAGGGATTTCCCACTAACAAGAAGAGGGTGGTGGTGACGGTGGTGAAGGGGGGAGTTATATGTAATATCGCTTCACAGCCCACTTATAGAAAATGCAACATTTTGGAACACAAGAGAACCAAACAGAACAGACAACAGACGAGTCTTCTGTCCTCGAGTCAAGGAGTTCATATTAAATAAGTGGAGGATCAAGAGGAGGCCTGACGGAGATACACAAACACTAACCTGCACAGACCTGACTTGGGTTTAGACAGGGGTTAGACCAATAACTGGAGATCCGGCGACTCACCGCTTTTTGAGTGACAGGCCGCTGAAACCGGGATTAATTCAACGCAGGCCAATCGCGGGCTGATTATGATTGAGGGCAGGAGGTGTCAGG
>NC_140278.1:5592481-5609981 GCF_964030765.1 Micromesistius poutassou
TCCCCTTGTTTCCTCTACGGGACTTGTGGGTCGGTTATCGCGCTGCTTTTTCCTGGCGCGGAAGCAGGAAGGCCAGGCGTTGGCAGCCCCCCCCCCCCCCACCGTGCTGGGCCCTTGTTGTCAGGCAGGGGTGGGGGGGGGGGGGGGGGGGGCCGGGCTGGAGCTAACAGGGGGCTAGCGGGGCTAACAGGGCTACAGGGACATAGTGGGCTATTCATTACCGCACGCATCATCAATCACTGCCACAGCGGTGGACGCAAGGACAGCCCAGAGACTTTGAATGCAGATGGGGGGGAGGGTGGGTGGTGGTGGTGTGGGGGGGGGGGTGTCGGTATCTTTAGACGTACGGATCGCCATCTCTGTGAATTGAAGGAGCCTGGCTGTCATAACAGTTTTGTAGGGCTCTGTCACTAGGACCCCCCCTGGACTGCACTGCTGATGTTCAGCTGCCACACACCCCCGTTTGATACCGGCCAGGTATTTGATACCAGGCGTGTGTCAAAGAGGTTTGTGTGTGTGTGTGTGTATGTGTATAAGAGTGAGAGAGAGCTGATCCTTACAGTATATGTGTGTGTGGCTGTGTAAGTGTGAGTGTGGTTGTGTGTGTATTTGAGAGTGAGAGTGAGAGCTTGTGCAAATGTGTGTGGGTGGGTGTCTGTGTGTGTGCCTGTGTGTGTGTGTGTGTGTGTGTGTGTGTGTGTGTGTGTGTGTGTATGTGCGTGTATATGTGTGTGTGTCTGTGTGTGCATGTGCGTGTGTGCGTGCGTAGGTGTGCGTGCATGTGTGTATGTGTGTGTTACCGAGGGTCCATCACTCAGCAGAACCTGATCCTTTAGCGTTGCCGCCCCGATGTTTCCATGGCACTACTGCTGCTAATCCACTTCCTGAACGCCTGCTCCCATAACCCCTCAACACACACACACACACACACACACATACACACACACACACACACACACACGCACGCACGCACGCAGGCAGGCACACACGCCACACACACTGCCCCCCCCCCCACACACACACACGCACGCACGCACGCAGGCAGGCACACACGCCACACACACTGCCCCCCCCCCCCCCCCACACACACACACACACACACACACACACGTACACACACACACACACACACACACACACACACACACACACACACACACAAACACTGTGCAATCGTGGACAGTCATGGTCTGGTAAATGTTTTGGTAGTGTAACATTGGTTTGAGATTGTGAACTTGTCTGTGGGGAATAGAGAGATGAATTGTAAAGGAAAGAGAACATGCACTCAAACACATTTCCCTTTCAAGCACCTCATATTTCTTCTGCATAGTACCTTCCAGGAAAGGCTGGTGTGTGTGTGTGTAAATATGTATTGTAAATGTGTGTGTGTGTGTGTGTGTGTGTGTGTGTGTGTGTGTGTGTGTGTGTGTGTGTGTTTGTAGCCCCCCACTCAGACAGGCTATCTACAGGGACGCATCCATTTAGGTGTGTTTTCTGTTTGTTGTCCTTCACATACTCTCAGCATTCCACCATAATACTCAACACTTTTGGCGCTTTACACAAAGACACTAAGACAAACACCACCAGACGGTTCCCAGCTCCCAGACAGATGCATGCTGTGATGGTATGACATTAACTACCTGAATTCTACATGCACACACACACACACACACACACACACACACAGCAATGTTTCTTATCAACTAACTAAGTGTGTGCACTATAGTGTCACCCAATAAATAGGACTTTGTCTGAGGGAAGGGGTGGTTGCTGGCAAGGATAAGGGTGGATATGTGTGGTACGATACAGTTCGGAGCGATGTTGGAGGTTATAGCTGAGCTATCACGGCTGAATAGCCATCAGATGTGTGTGTGCAACTTCATATTTCACAATCGTATTCAATGTTGAAATAATAACATGGAAGGAATAGTACTCGATGTTCAAATTCCACATTTTCATCACTGTTCTTGTACATGATGTTTCACTTTGAATGACATTCACAGTAGAGTGCCTTCTAATCACCGACCCATTTCAAATGTCAACACACACACTCTGGAATTCACATGCTGGGAAATAATTTGAGTGTCACGATCTCAATATAAATCATATCTGATGCCACAACAAGATCACAGGAACAGAGGATGCCATACACATTTTAATAAGGACACTAACCACGCTAATTACGTCCTTCATGTCTTTTTAATGTGTGTATGCTTATACAAATAATGGGACACTTAGGAATGAATCAAAATGCATACGCAGTCTGCTCCATGCTGGAGCCCGTTCACTGCTGTGGCTCCAAGCGCTGCTGGAGTTCAGAAACAAGACGTTCCTTACAATCGTACTGGGTTTGGTCTCTGTTCGTCGTTCTTCCCAGCATGCTTGGCAGCTCCCAAGAATGCTTTCTTCGGGAAGAAGGCAGGGCCCTCTCGACAGGAAAGAGGGAATTGAATTCTTCTGCAGCTCAGGATTCGGTCGCGTTGGCTGTCTTGTTTGCTTTGGGCCACTCATCTCCTAATAAAAAGAAAGAGAGAGAGAGAGAGAGAGAGAGAGAGAGAGAGAGAGAGAGAGAGAGAGCTCTCTGAGCTAGGGCTGTTGTCCGTGGTGATTGGTCTGGTTAGTGTGGTTGTCTTTGAAACACTAGAAAAAAGGAAGTGGTCAATTTAAATGCGTTTTTTGCGACTGACTTTCGCTAGCCGAGCCCTGAATTGAGATTTGCCCCGCCTGACAGGCAATTTGTGCGCGTGTTATGTTACCCAGTTACCAAAGGAACCACAATCAAATTGACCAGCGACATTTAAAGTTACCGCTGTATTTCCTTATTGCATCACACTTGAAGATAGTTCAGTGCGTCATTTGTCAGTCTTGTGACTAAGTTTTATCTTCAAATCACAATGAAACAAGCAGCCAAAATAACCACATTTTCGCTGTAAACATCGACTGTATTTTGTACTTATATGGTGTGCAGGGTGCAAGTGTTCTGAATATTTCCATCACCGTCATCAGACATCGTCAAGTCGCTGGTGTCTGTGAGGCTGTGGACTGTGTACATCTAGCCTGACCCTCTTCATAAACATAAGCACAGCTGTGCTCCAGCAAAGATATTTACACACACAGAAAACCAGGGAATACATCTTGGACTTTGGGCTTGGCTTTCCACCTGGCAGCACCATTTTCGAGGACAAAAGGCTTTTGCTTAACATGACATAAACGTAATAGTTTGTGTCAAAGATGAGTGATATATACTATTATAGCCGCACAATGTGAATAACAGGATTTAGCTACATTGCTGAAGTATGTTACATAGCAAAGCAAGTTCTGCTGGCTTACACAGAAAAAAATCGAAAATAACAATAACACACTTGTAGTTGAACTGATGGTTCTCTTTCGCTTGGCAGGTTAGCATGAGGCTGTATGAGTTTGGCTATCCATGTTTGCAGTGGTTTCCTGAGCAACGGCTCTGAGCGCACATTTTTTGCTACCTTTCAAACCTGTTGTGTTGTGTCCACAGCGTATTTTCCCTGTTAAGGAGTCTTCTACTCGCTGGGTAGCGAGCCATGGCAGCAGCCAAAGGATTAGTGGAGATCAAATGCTTCTGCTGAGCAGAAATGACAAGCTAAAGGTCAATTAGCCTTGTGGATACAACAGTCAGCTGCTCTGCTTTCTCACGCACGCACACGCACGCACACACGCACGCAAAAATACAAGTTTTCTTTATGAAGATTGGGGAAAAGTGGACATGAGGGTTTATTATAAATCCCCCTGTGCTGATGTTAACTGTTGTCATGACAACATTTACTTTGGATTATAAAAACTTCAGGACTGACAAACGTTTCCTGCACCGTGCCAACTGTTTGACAATAGTTGGGTAAATGTTGGTGCAAACAGTAACAGCGGATCTCATGTTTTAATAGGCATTATTAACTCTGTGACAAAAGAGTGCATCCTACAAAGTGCATCCTGTGGGGTGAGCCAGGTTTTCCACTTTAGGTTCAACACGCGTTCACGTGAAAGGGGCGTTTATCGCGTCATTTTACTCACCTTTACAAAATGGATATAGCAAGAGCAGTCTATTTCACTCAAGAGGAACAGATAGTCATAATTAACTCCTATGAGGAGTTCAAAAATCAGATAACTGCTAGGGGCAACACAATTGCACATACTGGCTAGGGAGGCGTGCTGGCAAAAAATAGCCGATCGTGTAAATTTGTACGTGAAAGTGAAAGGATTCTGAATTTAGTCTATAAAATAACTATGCCAAATTATGAATTGTTCGCCATTAATCCCAATAGAGTGCTGATGATTTCGAAATGCATAAGCAACGTTCAACCTGCCTTGTTCTATAATTTAGGGAATTAACTTTAATTACACCCTATATAAGAAATGTATCGCATATGTTTTCAACCGCTGTGAGGTAGTGGATTATTTTAAGACCCGAACGCCAGCGACCGGGGTTCAAATCCGCCGGTCCATCATGCCTTTTACCCCCATAGATGTGGTGCCAGCACAGACTTCAGAACATGGGTTCAAGTTTGAAATAAGCACAAAAATATAATTCCATATCCTTTAGTGAATAAGTATTCCATATGACATGGGACATTTGGGACTTTTTAAGCTTCACACAAATGCGCATCACTTGGGAGATAAACCCTGCACGCAGAAATTCAAGACTGACGCTCTACCTCCACTCTACCACTCTCTCACGGAGACACACTGCGCAACAGTAAGCACTGTCTACATAAGGTCCAACGGGGACGATCAAATAGCGAATACCCTCTGATGAAAACCTGTATCTCTCATAAAGAATAATTCTCAGGCAATGCCAAGGGATCGTATCTGTCCCCAAAGACCCTCTGTCTCCGGAGAGACCCCTGTACGATGTGGGCTCCGAGGTCCACGGGAAAGCCCACAAATGGTGACGACATTGTAAAAAGAGGGGCTAGGAAGCTGCGCACGCCGATCTAACCTGATAGAATATGCTGAAAACCTGCTCCCGACCAGGTTTGGTTGACAGCATAAGTCACCACGGTGATACAGCGACGGTAAAAGAGATCGACTCCCAGCTAACCTAGGCTTTGAGCGCAACATACCTCGCTAACCCACTAATCGAGGTTCGTAGTATACCTGGACTACTAGAGCCAGGCTGTGCCAAATGGGCGGGATTCAATCAGTTAAGGTTTTCTGATTGGCCTTTATCACAGGACAGTGATCGTAGGGATGTAAACAGGTAATGCTTGTTAAGTTAATTATGGGTCTGTAGGCATGCCAGGGCTCCTAATTAACATCATGAGATACACCTGTGTTCCCCGCTACAAGGCCACCTCTGCGATTAAGGCCTAATGGGACATTTTCAAGGTTGGTTTGACAAATTCTAAGAAAACATTTACAAAAACGTTTAGTCAACGAAATAACCCATTAAAAAAAATGAATCATTGATTTACAACTGCTTCCATGGTGTTCCCAGACTAATAATATATCCCTTTACCGATGGGGCAAGAGAAGTCTTTTTTTTTTGCCACAGCCATGGACCACTTTCCAGATATACACAGTGTTTGTTTTTCTAAAGTTTGAAACATGTGGCTTTAAGAAATGGGCTTAAACTGCCCTCTCGTCTTGGCAAGGCACTAGGATCTGTGGGCAGACAGAAAACCCAGAGCTGTTAGCCAGCAAGACTCACTCAGGAAATATTAGCAGACGTGTTTGGTGTCTGTGTATCCGCTTGTTGAAGAATGACTCACGCCTGAACTTCGAGACAAACAGCAACACCTACACGACATTGAAAGCGGATGATCATGATTTACTCCTTATGGAATCATGCAACACTCAATATTTCCATGATCTGATGTTTTATCCACTTTTCGCCCAAAGACCAGAGAGCACAGAAGTGTCATTGATCGGGTGTGATCGTCAACATCTTTTCAAACGACGCCTCTGGCTAGGCTTGTGGTTATGAGGGGGGGGGGGGGGGGGGTATTGCAAACCAATAGCCACTAGAAATATATTGATCCCCCCCTTAAGGCAGTGGTCCACCCAGCTCCGGTCCACCCGCTCCACAGCCGGGGGTGGGGGTGGAGGCACTGAAGGGAGAGATTCCCAGTAATCTCTGCCCATATCAAACCGCCCCCGCCGGGCTGGGTGGAGACGGAGGAGTGGGTGGGGGTGCATTGTCTCATTGATCCCATCTGGGCCACTAAGGGGTGGAGGAGAGGTTCAGGGTGGGATGATGAGGATGAAGGTGACGATGATGATGACAATGACGATGATGATGATGATGATGATGACGCAGGGGTGATTAGGACCAACGGAGAAACCAACGCCCGGCAAGATTACGAAATCTCCTGCACCATCTTAAAGAAATACATCATCATGCACGGCGCGGCGTATCCGCTACTTGTAAAAACAAACAGCGGAGGTTTTCGCTTGGACTGTCGGTATACAGTGTCCCGCATGGGCCTGCATGTTTACAGTGTGAGGGCCCTGCCAGGTCGTTAAAGGGGCATAAAGCACTTTGATTGCTACGGAACACAAGCACAATATCACACACACAAACGCGAATGCACACACACACACACACACACACACACACACACACACACACACACACACACACACACACACACACACACACACAGACACGCGCGTGCGTACGTGCAAGCATGCGAGGCATTACGCAGAACATATGATAGGATCGTGTTGTGGATGTGATTCAAAGCAGATGTGTGTGTGTGTGTGTGTGTGTGTGTTAGTCGTGCCGTTGGTATGGCTCACACCGATGACTGGCAATTGCAGATGGGGTAAATGAACACAGACGCACACACACACACACACACACACACGTTCTCACAGGCACGTAGAAATATACGAACACACACACACACACACACACAGAAGATAATTCTTTAAGGAGCAGACGTTTACGTTTGTAATGTTGAGGTTTTCTCGGGACAACGCTGTTTGGACGGACGTGATCCATGTCTAACAGCGCATGCATGTGTCATGTGACTATTTAAAAACAAGCAGGGGGTTTTAAGAGAAGCATACCCAGGTGACACGTTCAGGGGACACTTTCTGCCACTAAACTAATATACAATCTTGCTCAATTTCACTATACTGAAGTAGACAAATCGTGGTCTTGTTGGTGTTGTATCAACTGCTGGTGGCTCACTGATGACCAACAAGGAGACCTGCATGATCTAAGAATGCTAACAAACCTGTGCAAACCAACACACACACGCACACACACACACACACACACACACACACACACACACACACACACACACACACACACACACACACACACACACACACACTTGCATGCACATGCACGCATGCACACAAGATCACACAATCACACACGTACATACCCACAGACAAACACACCTACATTCACACGCGCTCAGACGAGGCAGTTGAACTGGCGAGCTCCGGGTTTTTCCCATTGCAGCGTTCCGTATAAACAAACACGGACCATAGGAAGTACGGTGGCCTCTTCCATTCACTGCTGCTCTTCCCTCTCTCCTCCCTCCTCACCTCATCCTGCAGTCATCTCCCGCCTCAGGCCCTGCGCCACAGTCTGGTTGTCCCGTAAGACACACACACACACACACACACACACACACACACACACACAATGACTATACACATGGCCATTATTTAAAACAGGAATGCGATGGGTTCCGTTGTGAGGTTTAGGGCTTAACTGTTGTCTGGTTGTTTGATCATCTGGGGCTGACTAATTTCCCTTGCGGGTCTGACTGGGTGTCCCTCTGTCCGCCACAAAGGGAGACAAGAGACAAGTCTGTCGCTTCTGATGGTCTGAGTTTGTAATAACATAGTCGCAGGTTTAATGGCATGGAATAAGAATGTTTACGACAGCGTGTTGATTGCTCTTGAACACGTCGCGCTCTGTGCTTGGTCTATCTCACTGTCACACAAACGATAAATCCTGCAACCGCACGCTGCAAACCCGATCAACTTCCCCAATAAAGGCCCCGATATATTTATTTTTAGATATTTATATTTAGAACCAAGACGAAATTTGCGTGACCACATACGCTGCCAATCTGCTGCCGAACGTGGCGATTCTTGACTGCACACAGTGTAATCACAGTGATTAGAGCGGCAGTTTGTTTAACGGCGCGAGTCCGTTCATTGTTTACTGACTCAAAACTGCCTATTATGTCAGTGTGAACCTGCTATTTATTTATTTTTAATCGGGATCTGAAGAAGCTGTGCAATACAGCTTCTATTGAAGCTGTGAACAAACCCATGCTGGATGCCACCTTGCCTCCTTTTCTCTCACCCCATCGCGGCTTTCCCTGCATCTCTCTCCCCCTCTCCCCCTCTCCCTCTCTCCCTCTCTCACTCTTCGGCCTTCTTCTCTTCCTTTTTTCCTATCGCTCACCCCTTTTTTCCTCCATCCCTCTCCTCTAGAGGCCGGTGTTTATGCATGTTGTCGGGCCCATCGCCATGACAACCGCTCCTGGCCCTCAGACCAACGTCTGGGCTCGCAAAACATATCTGGCTGGGAGAAGAGAGTGGAAACCGCGGAGGTGGTGAAAGAGAGATAGACAGAGAGGGAGAGAAGGAAGGGAAGAGAGGGGGAGACAAGAGAGAGAGAGAGAGAGAGAGAGAGAGAGAGAGAGAGAGAGAGAGAGAGAGAAGGAGAGGGAGGTTGGCAGAGAGAGGAAGAGAGAGAGAGAGAGAGAGAGAGAGAGAGAGGTATAGGGAGAGAAGGGGGTGAGAGGGAGAGAAGAAGAGATAGAAAGAGAAAGAGTAAAGGAGGCAGAGAGAAAGGGAGAAAAAAAGAAAGAAAGAAAGAAGAGAGGGAGAGAAAACTGACAAGAAACACAAAAACAAGAATAGAATCCAAGGTTTTTTAGACTTGGCCGAAAATACCAATGTGGAACTTCGGAAAAGTGAATGCAGTTCTCTTTTTAATTATCTTTTAAGATGGGCTAACTTTGAGTCCAAACCTTTCCAAAAAAAGCCAATGGATGTTTGCACTGTAGTAACCTTCTACCACTGATTCTACACGAGCCCAATCACACAAACCCATGAAACATACATTACATACATACACAGCCAAACATATACGTCTGCCTCACCTTATTAACATTCCCCCCAAGGTAATCAGTGATTCTTTGAAGGCAGTAACATGTCCTTGCCAGAAACGGACCAACGAGAAAAAAAAACCTCCTTCAGAAACCTTCTGAAGAACTTTCCATAACTCAACTTTGATTCAGATGGAAATAACGTGGTCCTCCTCCCTCTCAGAGCAACACAGCAGTTTACCACATGCTGCATGTATGCCTGCCTACACATTCATCATCGACCCTGTTTGTAGAGAATAAAGGGCCGCTCACTCATGTCTCTCTTACATGTCATCAGTGCTATTACCAAGTTTGGTAATAGCATTGATAACACGACTCAATACATCTTGAGGCCGGTCCCTCGTTGCCTATTTGTGGAAGTCAACGCTTATCCAAAGGATTTTCTTTCAGGTGTTCCAGGTGTTCATTTGACTGTTTACGCTGTTTACCACAACGCTACCACATTTGACGCCGTTGTAAAATCTAGGGTAAATCACAGGTGCAATCGCAACTTAAATGTTGCATTTTATGGCAACCCAATGTAAAACACATAAACGCCGTATTCTACGCGTTTGAAATCGATTCGGTGAGATAAGTTTAGCTTTAAATAACCATGCACCCATGCAACCATGTCCAGTAATAAGCAGCTGTAGAAGAGCACTGAATCTCGTCTCTCATCGTCCTCCTCCTCCTCTACCTCCTCCTTCCCCACATCCTTCTCCTCTTCCTCCTGCACCTCCTCCACCACCTTCTCCAACTCCACCTCCAACTCCTCTACCTCCTCCTCCACATTCTCCTCCTCCTCCTCCTCTACCTCCTCCACCTCCTCCTCTTCCTCCTCCTCCTCCATCTCCTCCTCCTCTTCCTCCATCTCCACATCTTCCTGCTCCTCCTCCTCTACCTCCCCCTCCTCCACATCCCCCTCCTCCACATCCTCCTCCACATCCCCCTCCTCCACACCCTCCTCACCTCCTATTTCTCCTCCTCTACCTCCTCCTCCCCCACATCCTCCACCTCCTCCTCCATCTCCGCCTCCTCCACCTTCTCCAACTCCACCTCCAACTCCTCTACCTCCTCCTCCACATTCTCCTCCTCCTCCTCCTCTACCTCCTCCACCTCCTCCTCTTCCTCCTCCTCCTCCATCTCCTCCTCCTCTTCCTCCATCTCCACATCTTCCTGCTCCTCCTCCTCTACCTCCCCCTCCTCCACATCCCCCTCCTCCACATCCTCCTCCACATCCCCCTCCTCCACACCCTCCTCCTGCTCCACCACTGACCACAGAGGATAACCAGTGGTGGAGCGGTGAACCTGTTGTGGATGAACCTACAGCATCTGTTGTCAGCCAGGGGATGTGAGTGTGTGTTGCCTGCTCCGCCCTGGGCTGGGCCCCACACTGAAATCATTGTTCCAGCGCTTCCCCTCTGCGCCGTGGCCTCACTGTGGTGGGTCGCCACCGCGGGGAGACCTCCATCCCTGTGCTTTGTTAAACACCAACAGCGTGCTGTGTGGGAACAGCTGATGGACGAGGTGCAACGGGTTTAGCGCGAGTGTGCTCGTGAGGCGGGACGTCTTAGGAGAGAGAGAGGTGTGTTCCGTCGTGAAATGGTGTGATACGTTCGACGATTGGCCATGGGTGTGAGTTTGTGAGCAGCAAATCAAATGGAATACTGAAAGGAAAGAAAATCGGAAAAAGCTGATTTTGAATATGAGCGGAATATGAATCAACACACATTTGGAAAAGCAGTGCCTAATCTGTCCGTGCGCCGCTGGGCGTAGCCAAACACAGCTCACAAACACAACTCCCACAGCCACTTAGATCCATGGAGCTTTGTGCAAACAAATTGAAAAAGTAGGCCTCAGACAGCAGCTCTTCTGTGTTCACGCCGTCTGATGATTGTTTTGGTGAAAACTGCTGACCTTAACGCGCGCATGACAGATGCTGATAGTGTGAATGATGTGGGATGCCGGCAGCCTCTCCCAGCAGCATGTGAGAGAGGATTGGCTTAGATTACTATCAGCGACTGCTCTGGTGCGACCTTGACACCCCTTCTCTATTTAGTCTTCTTCATCCCCTCCTGTCCCTCCTGCTATTTTTCCTTCACCTTATTTGAACTCATGTGCTCCCTACCTGTGCAATTTATTTTCCTCTTTTTCTTCCCCTTTTTCTTGAATTGCTCATTTGTCCTTTTTTGCTCCACTCTTCTCCGCTACTGCCTTCCCCTTTCTCCTCTCCTCAGTTCTCCTCTCCTCTCTAATCCTCCCTACTCCTCTCCCCTCTTCTCTCTCCTCACGTTTCCTATCCTCTCCTCTCTTCTCCTCCCCTCCCCTCTTCTCTCCTCTCTCCTCTTCTCTCCTCTCTCCTCACGTCTCCTCCCCTCTCCTCTCTTCTCCTCCCCTACCCTCTCCTTTCCTCTCTCCTCTCCTCTGTTCTCCACTCCTTTTTTCTCCTCTCCTTTCCTCTTCTCCTGACTGATTTTCCTCTCTCACTCACCCACTCCCTTGCAGCAGCAGAGCAGAGGAACCCACCAGATCAGCAACGTCTCATCTCCTCCCAGGAAGCCTGAAGGAGAAAACTGGGGGACTTCCACTCTGTGGAGCGGACAAGGCGATGCCAAATGAAAATAAAAAGGAGGAAAGAGTAGAAGAATAAGGAAGAGTGCATGGGAAGGGTTTTGTTTCCCATTGGAGAGCTCTGGACTGGGAATGGGGGGTGGAGGGAGGGACAAAATAGAGGCGCGCGCGTGTGTGTGTGTGTGATTATGTTGCAATGTCACATGCATTTGGCACACATAGGCTATTTTGAGTCTGTAAATGGCCAAACTTGCATGCAAAAGAAAGCAAGTGAATTCCAAGGAAAAGCTGATAATAATAATCCCCGAGGTGGCCCACCCTAAAAACACGGAGAACACCATTCCAGAACTAAGTCAGAACCCAACCCGCCGTGACAGGGGAATCACACCCCAGCTCCCTTGAGCTATGAAGGGAACAGTGCTGCCCATTGTAATACGGGCCGCATTTAATAGTGTGTTTGCAGAAGTGCAAACACCACCACACATGGCACTATCTTATGCAGTTTCTCTGCTAGGTCAGAAGAACACACCGAGAAGAAAAGAAATTTGCGGAAATAATAGCCGTCCATCGCGTCGACCCCATGGCCCCCGACGTGGAATTCCAGAGCGCGGATCAGGTTCCGCGCTCCGTTGACCGTATGACGGAGTGCATGTCGCCGTCGGGCGGACCTCCACAGCGGAGGAATGGTCAAGGCTGGACGGGTGCCAGGGGGAGACAGAGCGCTCCCTGTGTGCGTCGCGGGGAGAAATGTCCTGTCCACGATCTGGCGTGGAGACACTCTCCGCTGTGACCGCTGCCCACTCCGACGTGTCGTCGGAATGCGGTGCGTGCTGCTGACGCCGGCCGACCCGCACACAGGCGCGCGCGCGCGCGTCACACGCAAGCCTAGGTGTGCGCGCGTGTGCGCGCGTTTGAAGGGTGTTTGAGGCGCGCCCGTGCGTGTGTGCGCACGCTCAACCATTTGTGCGGTGCACAATGCATGCATGCGCCTGCACGCGCTCAAACGCAAGCGCGCACACACGCACACACATCCAAGCACACAGAAGCGCGCACACACGTGTGCGCACACACACACACACACACACACACACATACACACACACACACACACACACACACACACACACACACACACACACACACACACACACACACGCACGCACATACTAAAGCACTTAATTACAGAGGGAAAGAGAGGCATGCATTATGCCTAACTCAAATGTCATTTAGAACAGGCCTTTTTGAAGCGTGGCTGGGGGGTCAGGCCAAAGGTTGCCGGGTTGAAAGGTCGGCGGACTCAGATGAAATTGCCTATTGTGCGGCGGGACAGCGGTTCTATCGATCAGGAATGAGTAGGTGGAAAAAGCAGCGAGTAGGGCCAGAAAGGTCAGCTGCCAGATGAGGAAGAGGCCTGGACAGTTTCGTCCACACATGTCTCTCTCTCTCTCTCTCTCTCTCTCTCTCTCACCCTCTCCCTTGCTCTCTCTCTCTATTTCTCTCTCTCACTCTCCCTCCCCATCTCACCCTCTCTCTCTCTTTCTCTCTATCCCTCCCTCTCCCTCTCCCTCTCCCTCTCTCTCTCTCTCTCTCTCTCTCTCTCTCTCTCTCTCTCTCTCTCTCTCTCTCTAACATTTGCATCCCTCTCCTCCGCTTCAAACAGGCTCTGCTGCCGTGAAGCAAAAGTTTAATGCAGCGTTTCAGGGCCGTCTGGTGCGCCCTTGTGGTAATGACTGATCCACTTTGGGTGTTTGTGTGTAAACGTGTTCACCAGGAAGACATCAAGTCCAAGATCTGACAACTCGTTTTGTTGATCTTGGAATTGTATGAAAAATATATATTTATTCTCCAGTGTATAATATATATATATTATACACTGGAGAATAAAAGTAAAATGGAAAAAGCTAATCATAGTCATATTAGCAACAATGTTTATTACCTGCAGATACGACGAGCAATGAGCTAATACAGGAAAGGGACTTGCGGTAGAGAGAGACACAGAGAGATAGAGAGACACAGAGAGAGAGAAATGGAAATAGAGAGAGAGAGAGAGAGAGAGAGAGAGAGAGAGAGAGAGAGAGGAAAGACAAAGAGGAAGAGAGGAGTGGAGAGAAGGGAGAGATACAGAGATTGAGAGAGAGGGCGACAGAGAGAAGGAGAGGTGAGGGGGAAGAGAGCGAGAGAGAGATAGAGAGAGAGAGAGAGAGAGAGAGACGGGTAGAACTACACACATACAGAGGGACAGACTGAGAGAGAGATAGAGAGGAGAGAGAGAGCTTCAGACAGAGAGTGAGTGACAGATGAAGAGAGCGGTTGTAAGAGAATAAAAGAATGACGCAATGGTGACAACAGACCAAATAATTGCGGCAAACCGCCATGTGACAGGGCAAGATCACACAGTCAGAAGAATACATCGGAAACACCCGACACGTAAAATGAGCGCACCACTCGGCCGCCGTGCACAGACCCAGCGAGCACATGAAAGCGCCGTCGCCAGACGACATCCTACAAGCACGTCATACCGACCCCCGAAACACCAGCCTCCCACGGACAGACCCACGCACCAAACACACCGCTGTGTGTTGAGAGGAACACGAAAACGTGCAGGGAGCCTGATTTATCAACGGATGTGTTGAGAAAGGTGAAGGTGTACCACTGGGAACTGTGACTGTGAACGCAAACAGCGACTACAAGAGAGAGAGAGCGAGAGAGAGAGAGAGAGAGAGAGAGAGAGAGAGAGAGAGAGAGAGAGAGAGAGAGAGAGAGAGAGATAGAGAGGAGTAGAGAGATAGACAGACAGAGAGAGAGAGAGAGAGAGAGGAGGAGGAGTAGAGAGATAGAGAGGAGTAGAGAGATAGACAGACAGAGAGAGAGAGAGAGAGAGAGAGAGAGAGAGAGAGAGAGAGAGAGAGAGGTTGGGATGGATTTATTTAACCCTAAAGTAAACTATGGTTGAGCAGCTGCTCCAGCTGAGCGTGTAGCCTACCCCCACCCCAGCTCCACCTGTACAGCCTCCGTTCACAGGAGCCAGAACTCCCTCATAACGGGTGGGTAGGGTGACAAGATGACCTCAGTGCCCGTGGTAGGAAGTGCCGAACAGTGCGGTTTGATTATTTAAACAATGAAGACCAGACCACCAAGGTCGACTGGGCCGTTCACAAGCTGGAATAATAACACAGGTACTCCCGCGTTTCTTCAGGAGGCGACGGTGTCGCGTGTCCGAGAACCCTGCGCAACTGCGAGAGAGCAAACCCTACCGAACGAACAGTCTATTACATAACTCCGTTGGCCGTACAGGTCGTAGCCATGGAGAAGTAGCCTACAGACAATTAGATCTTTATTAAAGGGACCCAAAAAAACAATGTCTTTAATTATTGGGTTCAAGTTTTTCTTTGGTTGACGAAGTGTTCTGTGTCTACGTGTAACGCTGGGGAACCATGGACCAGAATGCATTGGGTTTCGCAGGTGACAGGTGGGAAAGTCCAAACGAAAAGGGGACATCATGCTCTTTCAAATGAAAGCTTGAAATGGAGGATGGACACAGGAGAAGGGTTCGGTGACTTCTGATATCTGATATCTCGATAGATCAGATTGAATTCTCCATTTCATCTCCATGGAGTTGTTGTTGATGTGTTTATGTGTGTGTGTGTGTGTGTGTGTGTGTGTGTGTGTGTGTGTGTGTGTGTGTGTGTGTGTGTGTGTGTGTGTGTGTGTGTGTGAGAGAGAGAGAGTGCGTGCGTGTGTGTGTGTGTGTGTGTGTATGTGTGTGCGCGCGCGCGTGTGCGTACATTTATTTCTTTACACGTGTTTTGAAGGTTGTGTTTTCTTTTAAATTCCAGATAGTTATTGTCTTCTTAATAATTTGAATATGATTGCTTTAGGAACAAGCTCTCTTTGGAACAATGAAACTAGACTTGTCATTAAAAGTGTCATTGAATATATAATGAATGTGAAATGGTGACAATGCAGGTGGGTTTAAATATCCTACAACATATACTTTTGCTTTCCTTTGCTATTATTCCTCTGCACTTAAAGTAAAACGCTATACAATATGTGAATTATATGCTTAATTAAACCATTACACAAATAAAGTATATTCCCAGAAGATACTCACCACTGCGCTCTACTAGCCCTCCACAACCCATTGACAAAACAGACATGTGAAACGGGGAACAAATAAAGGGGATAACCAACAGGTTTCGGTGTTTGCCCACCAGATGGCGCCATGTACGTATCTTTAAAAAGCGCTATAGCTCGTAACCAAGATCACCAGACTCGAAGATTTCTCTTGTGAAATAATAAAGGTATTAACTAATTATTCAAATTTGAAGTTAATTTTTTTGTGGGAAGTTAATTATTTTTCAGAAAAAAGGCAAATTCAGTAGCCCTACCTATTTCTATTATCAAATATTTGAGATGATTAGAATAGTTGCTGAAGGCAGGCGCCACTGCCCTAAAACTCACTGCGCATTATTACGTTTAGTATTGCACTGCAAGTTTGTCAATTCTCATTTTCGGCCGACGCACCGTCATAAACCTTTTCGCTCTATAGGCTATCCCTGAAAAAGGCGCTCAAGTTTCAGCACCCTGTAGTCTCAGGACATCGAGGTATACTAGGTGGGCCTAAACAAACAACCATTACTGTGATTGTATAGTAGGCTAGGTTTTGAGCTGGATTCCCCGGCTTTTTTCTTTAATGTTTACCATCTGAAGAAGAAACACCGTTGGTTGATTCAGACGGGACTCTTCTCGGATTTCACCGGCTGAACTCCCTCCTACCGTTGAAAGTAGGCTTGGAGTTTGAAGCCATCCTCCTCCGCTGATTGCACGGCTGCCCGTCCCATGGGGAGAGTGCGTTAGCTGGTGTCTGGGTTGGAGGGACTATGGTGTGAATCTGGCCCTTCGAAAGCACCCTTTTGCAATGGATCTGTTCATGGTGCAGCGGTGAACAGACAGGCATTCACCTCGGATGCAGCACGTCAAACCACGGGGTGACTTCAGCGGTGGAGATATTACACGTGGTAGTATGCAACTTCAGGACCACCAGCTGTCCAGTATTTTGTGTGGATAATCCATCCAGCTCCTGCAATCGGGCACAGCGAGAAACCAGAGTGGAATGCACTCGTGCAAGACTATGAAAGATGGTGAGATGTTCATTTTCTCGTTCCTTTCTTTTCCATTACTTTGTTAATCTTCGCCCTGTGAACTCGCGAGGCGGATAACTTTAAGCTGAGCCCGGCTGCGCAGTGCTGCTGAGTCGGCAAGTCTGGGGGTGCAGATGAACTTCCACGACTCCGTGGAGAACTCCTCTGTGATCCGCTCGCTCTGGGAGGAACGGGACGTGGAGGAATGTGAGCGCAGTGTACCTCGGGTCAGAACGGTTGATTAATAGAAGCGACTATCTCGTCTATAATCGATCCGTCTCTCTGTCTGTCTGCCTGTCTGTTGTCTCTTTCTCTGTCTGCATGCCTGTCTGTCTGGCAGGCAGACAGGCTGCATATCAATCCTTCACGCAATGAACGATTCCGCACCAAGGTATCGGATCAGGGTAGTCTCTATAGCATGCCTATACCAAGAAGTGGTCATCAAATGGAAAAATAGTCAAATGGAAATCAATTTCCAGTACAATGCATTCCAAAGGCTGCACTACAAGATTAAAGAGAGAAATTCAAGATAATAATAAAAGTGAAGTCTAATACATCAATGTGTGAATCTGAGAGTGTTTGTGTGTGAGTGTGTGTGTGTGTGGTGGTGGTGGGATGGGGTACCCTGACCACTAATGTCAAGGTGGGGAAGTCCAAACAGTTGTGTGGAGTGACAGCGGTCCCTCTTTCAAC
>NC_140278.1:5614981-5709246 GCF_964030765.1 Micromesistius poutassou
ATCACATTTTTGTTTGGAGAGTGAATTGTATAACTGAAAGCAGATTTGACTTGACTTTGAGCTGTGTGTGTGTGTGTGTGTGTGTGTGTGTGTGTGTGTGTGTGTGTGTCAGCATATGCGTCTGTGCGTGTGTGTGTGTGTGTGTGTGTGTGTGTGTGTGTGTGTGTGAGCATATGCGTCTGTGTGTGTGTGTGTGTGTGTGTGTGTGTGTGTGTGTGTGTTTGTATATGTGTGTGAGCATATGCGTCTGTGTGTGTGTGTGTGTGTGTGTGTATATGTATGTGTGCGTGCGTGTGTGCGTGCGTGCGTGCGTGTGTGTGTGTGTGTGTGTGTGTGTGTGTGTGTGTGTGTGTGTGTGTGTGTTTGTGTGTGTGTGTGTATGGTACACACACACATATGGAGCATTCTTGTTCCATCTTGTTTTTATATTTGTCGATATGACGGCCAGGTTTTTTTTCTATACGTACAGCTTGTCATGTTAAACAGTTCTGGCAGAGAGATGCTAAGGGAAGTCTTGTAAGGGATATGTTTTGGATGGTTGACAACAGGGTCTGTCAACAAAGCCCTTTCATGCCAATGACGAAACATTAGCACAGGACACGATAATGAATAGCATAAAAACATAGAGTGCCATATTCAATGTATTCTTCCAACGTGAAAAATGTAGTGAAGGAAAGCAAAAAGCGCACTTGCTTATGACGCTCAATAGTCACGATTATACTTATTTGTATAAATATATATACGCATATTTACTCATACGTGCGCATGCACACATGCACACTCCCGCCTACACACTGTGAGGCCTGTATAGGCTTGGTGACCTCATGTCCTCACCATCACACCATCTGTCGACTTGAAATACAGTTGAAAATGAGGAGGCTACACACACACACACACACACACACACACACACACACACACACACACACACACACACACCGAAACACACGCAGCCACACGACACAGAATAATGCATTCATTTACCGATTAATCAACCGAGACACCATTTTCCCTTTGCCATCCTTCTCAACCCTTCCGCCTGTGTCTCAGTGTGAGAGAGAGTGACAGATGATCCGCCGAAACACAATTACTGAGTTATAAAGTTAGCATGTCTGTCCCCTTAGTGCTTGTGGATAGCGCTGTACAAAGGCTGCTCCGGTTGCAGTGAAAAAACAAACAGAGCGCAGTCGACAAATGTGGGACTGAAATGCGGTGCGTTTTCCGCACGCCGCCACTGAGCTGTTATTCCGTGACCCACATCAAATACCACAGCTCCCACCTCTCCCAGCACACAGCAAACACGGTGGAACGGGGCAAAACAAATCCAGCCGTGCTCTGCGGGCAGGTTTCATCTTGTCTGCTCCTTCCTTGGCAGAAGATACTTTAGTGTTTCGCAGTGAAAGTTTAGTTTGGTTTCGTTTCTTTTACTTCTGTTTTCTACCACTTTTCGAGGGGAAAAGGAACTGCTGTTGATTGTTGTTTAGAACACTGAAGTGCAGGTGTCATCTGATTGGCTCGCACCTCATGTACTGTATCTCCATTTCCCCGCTCGCTCTGCAGATTGGCATCCATTGTCAAGGGACAAAAAATAGAAAATAAAAAAAATTAACTAAATAAATCTTGACTTGAATCAACACCAGATCCCGTTTGGGAAGTCTTGCGCACACGCATGTGCTCATGCACGGTTTTAGTTCCACTACATGGTCCACTGTTGGACGCTGTCCTCTCCATAACTCTCCCATCCTCCTGCTTAGAGCCTGTCTGGATCCTTGTCCCATTCGTGCCACAAATGATTATGAACGTCCCACTCATAATTACCCTTCCTACGCATTTCTTATGCCTCCTATTATCTGGGCATTGAATCTGTGAGATGTCCCACGCACACGTGTGTCTGTGTGTGTGTGTGCGTGTGTGGTGCGTGTGTGTGTGTGCATGCTTGTGTGTGTCAGAGTTATTGGTTTTCATCGAGAGCCGTCCACGCCAGTGCATTGCTGGACCTGTGTAGCAGTCTTCCTGCCTGACCAGAGGTATTTTACGAGGGCCAATAAACCGAGCCATTCCTCTGACACGCGCGTCGACACTGTTCCTCGCCCACGCTCTCCACACCTCAAATTGATTTGTTCCCTCACAGATGTGTGACCACACGTAACTTCCCAGTTGTAATTTCCCAGTCGTAATTTCCCAGTTGTTCCGTCCCAGTTGTAAGTTCCGAGTAAGTTCTGAGTTGTAAGTTACAAGTAAGTTCTGAGTTGTTCCGAGTTGTAAGTTCCGAGTAAGTTCCTAGTTGTAAGTTCCGAGTAAGTTCCGAGTTGTTCCGAGTTGTAAGTTCCGAGTAAGTTCCGAGTTGTAAGTTCCGAGTTGTTCCGAGTTGTAAGTTCCGAGTTGTAAGTTCCGACTTGTTCCGTGTTGTAAGTTACGAGTAAATTCTGAGTTGTAAGTTCCGAGTAAGTTCCGAGTTGTTCCGAGTTGTAAGTTCCGAGTTGTTCCGAGTTGTAAGTTCCGAGTAAGTTCTGAGTTGTTCCGAGTTGTACGTTCCGAGTTGTACGTTCCCAAGGTCGTCCAACGTGGGCCTGTGGACTGGATCACAGCCGTCCCTGCTTCCTGCACCGTGCTGGCTGGGGGCCGGCCTGCTGGTGCAGGCGTGTGTACGTGTACTCTGTCTCTCTGGGATGGAGGTACGGTCTCGGGTTTGTCTTTAGAAGTCACGCAGAGGTCGGGGCCACACGTTGGACATTTTTCACCGTAGAGGAAACACATAGTTATATATTTTTATAAAAGAAACAAATTTTAATTGTGCTGACACTAATGTTTTTTATAGCTGTTGTTAAACGCAATAACCTTCTTCCTGAATGTCCTTTCTGTTACGTATGGGTGTGTGTGTGTTTGTGACTGTGTATGGTCAAACTGATTATAAATGTCCTCTTCTTCATGCACGTCATTCCCTTATGCAGCTCTATTTTCTTAGAACTCAAGAGCACCTTGGGGAGAAGTAGCTGGAGTCTCTGATGGAATATGTCCTTTGTCAGTTATTCTCCATTTAATGTGTCATTCAAGGCACAGCATCTGGACATCTCTCCCTCCCTTCTTTCTGCCTTTCTGTCTGCCTTCTTTTCTATATCCATTTCTTTTTTCCGTCTGCACTCCTCTCGATACAGTGTTTTCTCCCTGTCGGTTCTCGCCGCTCATTATCTCTATCGCCTTTACTCTATGCCTGGTGGGTGTCTGGCTTTGGCTGACTCTCCCTTTCCTTTCCTCTTTTTCTCTCACTTGCCTAACCCCTTGTGTGCCGACACCCACACACACACACACACACACACACACACACACACACACACACATTTACACGCAGACACAGACACACACACAGACACACACACATGCACACACTTGAACACGCAGACACAGACACACACACAGACACACACACACACACACACACACACACGCACACACTTGAACACGCAGACACAGACACACACACACACACACACACACACACACACACAGGAACACACACACACCCAGACACATGCAAACACACCCACACACACAGACATACAAACACAGGGACACACAGGAACACACACACAAAGACACACACACACACACACACACACACACACACACGTGTGTGTGTGTGTGTGTGTTTTTGTGTGTATATGTGTTTGTTTTTGTGTTTGTGTGTGTTGAGAGGACAAAATAATGAATAAGAATATCGGAAATCTTTATTTAGATAGCACCTTTTGTTGTCAACAGATGTTTCAAAGTGCTTAACAAGGCAAATCAATTCAACAAATGATACGGCAATGAAACCACATCGTCAAGGACAAACTAAAATAATCCAAGTTTCACAATTGCATAATTATCAAATTTCACACCAGTACATTTGGATCATGGCCATATGCCTATTTCCCACTGAACTGGAACATATGCATACCGCATAGCTTATAGCTTCTGCTATGATTAATGTACTATTCACCCCCGGTTTAGATCATGACGTGTTTCCCATAGTATAAACACCTCGCCTATAGAGAACAGCAGAACTAAGTGTCTTAGCCACCGCTTAATTACCGTTTAGCGTTAGCATTTAACCTGTTAGCCCAGAGGCAGACGTAGAAGCAGACTAGCTCCTCTTGAACCCCATAGGCTGATTCAGGTACTTGTGTTTTATGTTATGTCTACTTTCCTGTCATAAAACAAAGAAAGGGACATCTCATCCCTTCGTTAATGACCATCCTTAGGGTACCGAAGGAGAGGCTTTAACACAGGTGCATCTTGGGTAACGACACACACACACACACACACACACACACACACACAAACACACACCAGTTGCCAGTCTCAACTGCTGCAGCCCTTCCCTCCTCCACACACACCCCCGCTCCTTTCCTCTTCCTCTTTCTGCGGAGGGAAGAAAATGAGTCGGCTAGCAGATGAAAAGAGAAAATAATTCCAGAAAGCAGAAGCATGGCAAGAAGAGAGGAGGAAAGGGCGGAAAAATAAAAAAGACCAAAAGCCATCAGATGTCCAGACCGGTTTCCCATCAGAACAGGGGGTTGCAGGAGACACTAGACCTGTGTGTGTGCGTGTGTGCGTGCGCGTGTGTGTGTGTGTGTGTGTGTGTGTGTGTGTGTGTGTTTGTTTTTGTGTACGTGTGTGCATGAGAATGCATGCGTGCATGTGTGTAAAAAAAAGAGAAGAAAAGAGCGAGAGACAGACAAAGTAATGTGTGGAAAAATAGGCATAGTTAATTTAGTCTAAAACCATGGGTCTATGAAATAGCATTTTCCACATCGTTGCATGACTTTAATTGTCTGTGTGTGTGTGTGTGTGTGCGCGTGTGTGTGCGTGCGTGTGTTGTGGTGTGTCTGTGGTTGGGCTGGGTGTGTACCCACTTAGGGAGCAGCCCACACGACACAGTCCATGACTATTGGCCACAACACAAACAAGCCTTCTTCACGTCACGACCCTCATCACGGCAGCCATGCTGTTTCCTTTAGCTCCCTTCTCCTGCTCGCTCTGTGAGTGAGAGTCTTTCTGGCAGTTGACCTCCATGGCCAGGCCGTGTGTGTGTTTGTTTTCTCCGGAGAAGTGTTGGAGACACGGCATCCACAGGCTGTGCCCTGGTGTGGACACATCTGCATGGCTAAGCAAAGGCGCTCACATGCAATCAGGCACTCTTAAGCGTCACGAACAAAGGCCTCAGCAAGAGAGAGAATATATATGAATACATTTGTCAGATAAAATGAGAGGCCTTGTTTCTGCTGGGGACGCTTCAAAGACAGAACAACATTGAAATGAATGAGTCCATGTAGATGTTTTTTCTCGCCCCACTGAATTGAATGGGTTTATTGCGTCACAAAGGAAGGAACAGAACCGGAATACTGTTCACACAGCCGTGTCTGTTTCCACTTTATGTGCAAAGTTTCACCTTGCCTTGGCATAGAAATACAGCAAAAATCTCCCTATTGGAACACAGAACCACTGAATCACATAAATTGGACCAGAAAGCAATCCCTCCTCGACAAACAACGCAACACCAAACCCAGGGAACAAAATGATCAACAAAACCAGTAACTATCAACACCAACTGAATCTGTTGGTCAGGCTGGCTGCCAAATGTCTTCCATGTCCTGCATGGAAGTCTGTGTGTCTCTCTGCAACTAACGGTTTTTTGGTCTGTGGTGAGGTGGGGTGAGGTGGAAGGGGTGGCGGTAGGGGTGGATGTGGTGGTGTTGGAGAGAGGGAGAGAGAGAGAGAGAGAGGGAGGGAGAGAGAGAGAGGGAGGGAGAGAGAGAGAGGGAGGGAGAGAGGGAGGTAGAGGGGGGGGGGGGTGTAGAAGGAGGTGTGGAGGTGGTGGTGGTGGTGGTGGTGGAGAGAGAGGGAGGGGGCGGGGGGGGGTAGCGTTGGGGATAATGAAATCCTTTCACAGGTGGAGGGCTCAGGGAATGTTGTTAACGGCTCACAGAGATGGGGAAGCCATCTCAGAGGTCTGCATTCCATGCCTCACCCCTCCCTCTCCTCTCCTCACCCATCGGGGGGTCGGGAGGGGGAGGGGGGGGGGAGAGGGATGGGAGAGTGATCAGGGAGGAGGCCAAGTGGAGAGAGAGAGGGGTATATAGGCTGATATATCTGGGTCACCTCGGTGAGGAACCGGAGAACAACCGCCTCTCCATCTGTGAAATTACCTGTAGGCCGGGATGACTCGCTGGGGGCCGCTGCACTGTTTCAAAATGCGCAGGAGCTAAGACCTGCAGAGAGGAAAGGGGGGGGGGGGGCGACGGGACGGCCGGCCACGTTCGATCGGAGATGAGACAAGTGAGTTTTTGAACGTGAACTCATGAAGACACTGCAGCAGCAGCAGCAGCAGCAGCAGCATCCCAAGCCGGGAAAGGCCATGGCTCTTTGGATCGGGAAAAAAAAATCGCACAGAAAAGCAGCTACTTAGAATACAATTGCCTGTACACCGTCAGCACTCTCTTACACCATCTGAATCGTTTGCGCGGTGTATGAAGGTTGACGACACACTGTGAAGTGTGGGTCGCTTTTATTTGCATTTGCATGCTGCGGGGATGCTGTAAAATATATGGGATGCCACAATCCTATTGGTTGCAGCTGAGTGGCTGTGGTTCTGCTGCATGGTACGGAGAACACAGCCAGCTGCCATTGGCTTTTAACTGAATGGCTTCCATCGACATGTTTCTGTGCAGCATAAACACAGGATACATGTGGATTAGCTCTCCCTCCACTGCTGTTCTACCCCTTCTCCCGTTTTGAAGCCTGTCTGCGTTTTCTCCTTCCCATTTATGGCTATGTTTTTTTTTTTAAAAGGTCACACATTGCGATCATGAAATCAGCAGAGCTGTTTTTGCTTCTCTGGTTTTCCTCCTCCGTTTTCCTCCTCTGGTGATTGTGTTCGGTGTGAACTGGGTATATTTTCTCTGAACACTTTTCTAAAGCTGCGCACCCACAGGAATTTTGACGTTCCGTTCAGCTCAGTGATGACTAATGTTATCTTCAGAGTGAACGGCGCTGGGCCCATTATAAGGCTCCATTACAGACGGGTCTCCTTCCGTTTTCCCTCCCCTTCCTCTTATTCCTTATTACATATTTGATCCATCCAATCTGTCTCTCTCTCTCTATTTATATATATATATATATATATATATATATATATATATATATATATATATATATATTTATATCTATCTGTCTATCTGTCTTTCTGTCTGTCTGTCTGTCTGTCTGTGTCTCTCAAATTCAAAGTGCTTTATTAGCATGACTGTTTGAGTACAGTATTGCCAAAGCAATATTCAAGTTGAACAATAATAATTGTATAAATAACAGATTTGTAATAAAATAACATAAATAATAAAATAACTCTCTCTCTCTCTCTCTCTCTCTCTGTCTCTCTCGCTCTCTCTGTCTCTCTCGCTCTCTCTGTCTGTCTGTCTCTCTCTGTCCCTCTCTCTCTCTCTCTCTCTCTCTGTCTCTCTCTCTCTCTCTCTCTCTCTCTCTCTGTCTCTCTCGCTCTCTCTCTGTCTGTCTGTCTCTCTCTCTCTCTCCGTCCCTTTCTCTCTCTCTCTCTGTCTCTCTGTCTCTCTCTGTCCCTCTCTCTCTCTCTCTGTCTCTCTCTCTCTCTCTCCCTACTCACCATCTCTCTGCCCGTCTCTCTCTCCAGGCCGGCAGGAGGGCGAGGTCGAATCGCTGCTGCGTTCAACGATGTCTCCTCCCCCTTCTCTGCTCCGTCGTCCTGCTCTCCCTCGCCGCGTCCATGCTGATGTTCACCGCCGTCCCCGCCCCCCCCTCCCCACCGGCGCGCGGGGCCCGCCGCCCCTCCCGGGCCCTGAGCTCCGCCGCGGGGGCGGCGGCGGCGGCCCCCGGGTTGAGCCTTAGGGCCGGTGGAGACCCGGGCCCCCTGCTTCCCCTCCGACTCCCCCCGCTGCCCAACCTCCACAGCGGGTCCTGGAGGCGCAGCCCGGGCGGGGTGCGAGAGCCCCTCGCCGGGCCTCCTGCCAGAGGGGCGGGCCACGCGGGAGGACATGGGAGAGTGGCTGCAACCGAAGACGCCCATGGGGCCGATGGGGGAGGAGGAGGAGGAGGAGGAGGAGGAGGAGGAGGAGGAGGAGGGAGGAGGCAGAACAAAAACAGCGGCAGAGGGAATGCTTTCAAAAGGAAGGAGAGGTCAGGCGTCGGCCAGCGCCCCGCAAATGGCCTCCGTTCCCCCCTTCCACGGTTTACAGTCAACAACCCAGGGCCGAGGGCTAGAATTAAGCCCGCTCACCACGCCACTGTGGTGCAGCCGTTCCCCAGAACACACAATCATACTGCAGAGGGCCAGACCGCAGGCCTTATCCCGCCGCTAGAACACACCCCAGCGAGGAGCCCGAAACAGGGAGACAGAGGAGGAGACGCGCAGGCCAACCTCCGAGCTAAAATTAGCCGGCCTGCAGGCGAGCTCGCCGGAACACAGGAAAAGACCCGCGCACACCCGCGATTGGACAAGGGCAGGCATCCGATCAGAGCGTTTCCGGAGCGTGACAACGGTTCAGAGAAGATGAAAGGTGGGACAAAGCACTTGAGGGAATCGGACAGGGTTTGTAAGGAGCAGCGAGCCGTGAAAAGGCCCGGCGGTGTTCTCAAAGAACAGCGTCACATTTCAAAAGAGCCGGCTGAGAGGGGGCCGAGCGACCCGGATCCGGCGGACCGCAAGAAAGCGAAGGAAGACGATAGCGCCGGGTGTCAGAACCACAGACGGCAGGATTTCCCCGACGGCGACCGAAGAAAGATCCGGAGGAGCCCGGCGGACACCCCGTGGCTCAGCGACGACGACCTGGAGAAGATGGAGCTCCTCGCCTCCGGAGAGGTGGTGAGCAAGGCCAGGGTCCCTGCTCACGGGCAGGTTCTCCAGGCAGCCCTGGACGCCGAGAGCTTCCAGCGGAGTGCAAAGGTGAACGTGTTGTTTGTTGGAATGTATTCCCCCTTTTCTCGTAAAAAAAAAGGGCGGCTGTAGAGGCTTGGCAGTGGAATTTGAATTCTTGTTCATGTCGAGAGTTGAACGGGTGAGCGTCTTGTTAGTGGTTGCCCTCTGGACTTCGGGGCTCGCCTGCAGTCTAAATGATCTCTGGTTTAATAACGGGTTTCTCTGTCAATTTGCAAAAAACTTGGAGACGATCCACGAGCCCTGCTGAACACAGCGTACGTCTCTAGATGCACGGATCAAAATAAAAGACATAAATCATTCATGGTACAATTTAATTAAAGGGAGTAGAAGTATTTTGATCTATGGGTCTGATATAATCAAGTCTATCAAGAGATTAACATTCGGCTCCCTCTATCCGTCAGAGATGCTGTTAATGCCTGTTGATCCTATTACTCATCAATCGAGTCCGCTTCGTCTCTCTCTCATCAGACATCCAGCCGAGAACTCGGTGGGCACCAGACGACCCAGCATGCACTGCAGCGGCGGGTGGCTCCGGAGAGCCACGGTGAGCGGTGCCGCCGGGGGAGCTGCTCCTTGGTGAAGCGCCCGGGCGACTGGTACGAGGTGCTGGCCTTCCACCTGGACCGCGTCCTGGGACTGAACCGGGCCCTGCCCGCCGTGCTCCGGACCTTTCCGCAAAGCGACGTCTTACCTTACAAGTACACCAGCGGCGCCCCCAGACCCGTGGTCTGGTGGGACCCCGACATCCAGCACCTGGACGACGGCGACAACGACCAGAACTCGGTGGCGCTCGGCTGGCTCCAGTACCAGGAGCTGCTCAGAGTGCGTTGTGGGAAGGAAGCGGAGCTGAACTCTGCGCCTTGCGTGGGGGTCAACCACTCGGAGTGGGGGAGGCTCGCTCTCTTTGACTTCCTGCTCCAGGTGAGAACATGAGGGAGAAGTAAGAAGAATAACTGTCCTCTTAAGAGTCTTCGGAAGTTAATGTTTTATTTCCCCCCCCCCAACCCCCATCTGGTTCCATTCAGCTCGCAGACAATCGTTTAATTATGGTCAGCAGCAGGTTATGAAAATGATTCCCATTCCTGGGCAGGGTGGGTGCGGCACTCGGAGTATTCACGAGAGAGAGAGAGAGAGAGAGAGAGAGAGAGAGAGAGAGCGAGAGAGAGAGAGAGCGAGGCCCGTTAGAGAAAGAAAGTGTGCAGAACAGCGGTGAGGAAGATGAAGGTGAGATGAAGGCTCTCCAGGGATTTAAGTCCTCCGCCAGAAGGCGCAACATATGTGACTTCAAAGGGAAGACCCCCCCCCCCCTCCCCCCAACCCCCCCCCATCCCCCCATCCCCTCCCACCACCTCCCACCCCACAACCTCCACAGTGTGCCTCAGACTCCATCAACAAGCAGCTCTCTGCCGAGTCTCGGCCCGGGTCACATTGACAGTCAGGAGGCAACGCCGGGACAACGCCGGGTTCAGTGGCATTTTGCTATAGACATCTCTGTCGTTTCGTCGATTCCCGGTGCTCCGGAGAGGGCCGTGACCCGGCAAACCGTTTCGTTCGGAGGTCAGAGCGATTTCGACAAGCAGCAGTCCGCTCCGTCAGTCTGTAATGCGGAGCTAACCGCTGACTGGTACAATGAAACGAGGACAAATGCACGGTGGTGACACAGAGCCCGGAGCCCGAGTCAAAGCAGAACAAAGAGCTCCATTTTGTTTTCCGTCTTTGTTTAATTCGTGTTTACAGTTCTGTCTTCAATGAGAGAGGAGCCGATAAAGAGCCGGTTACATAAACCAGAAATTTAGCCTGTGGGTTGTGAGACCTAACAGACAGACAGTACAGGCAGACAGACAGACGGATGGAGAGACAGACAGACAGATGGAGAGACAGACAGACAGATGGAGAGACAGACAGACAGACATACACACAAACTGAACGACAGACACAGGCAGACAGACAGACAGACAGACGCAGAGACAGACAGGCAGACAGACAGACAGACGGAGAGACAGACTGACAGACTGGAGAGACGGACAGAGAGATGGATAGAGAGATAGACAGACAGAGAGAGAGAGAGAGAGAGAGAGAGACAGACAGACATAAAGCCAGACAGACGGAGAGACAGACAGATTGACAGTGAGACAGACAGACAGACAGACAGACGGAGAGACAGACACTGAGACGGAGAGACAGACAGGGACGCAGACTGGATATCTGAACGGGATATGACGGAGAGGGTGACTCACTTCGCCACGCCTACAAGGACATATGCACGTCCACACATTGGTACCAGAGGAGCCCTGAACCTCATTGTATAACGGGCCGACTGCCAGCCTGAACAACAAGACACCTCGTCTGGCCTCGTCCGGTCCTCCGGGCTCAAACCACGTCTAAAATGGCGAGTGGCACCGCGGCCGGTCCTCCGAAAAAAACCCCCCCGCCCCCCCCGCCCCCCCCCCCGCCCCCCCGTCCCCCCGGGCCGCCCTGCTGCGCGGCGGATCGGGAGCGCCCTGGCGGCCTGCGGCGCTCCAGAGTGCTCCGTTTATCACTCCTGATTAGACGCCCTTGGCGAGGAGGACGGGTCGCTGCGCCCGTCGCTCAGGATCCGGGGGCCCAATTATAAATCAGATACGCAGTCTGTGACTGATGAGCTCGTGCAGGTACGGAGGTTACTGCCGCCGCCGCCGCCGCCGCCGCATCAGGGCGGAGTCCTCCTGATCACCGCGCATAATGACTTTTTGTGTGTGTGTGTGTGTGTGTGTGTGTGTGTGTTTCTGTGTGTACGTGTACAAGTGGAGTGCACTGTGTGTGTGTGTGTGTGTGTGTGTGTGTGTGTGTGTGTGTGTGTGTGTGTGTACGTGTACAAGTGGAGTGCACTGTGTGTGTGTGTGTGTGTATGTGTGTGTGTCTAGTGTGATTGCCAATGTGAGTGAACTTGTTAAATCCCAATTATTAGCCACGGTGCTTTTGAAACGGGGTTGTGTGCGTGCTTTTGTGCGTGTGTGTGTGTGTGTTTTAATAAGTCTGACTCGGTCATGAGGTGTAGATAATGAGACTCAACTGTTTATTTATTCACTCAGCGACGCCGCCTCAAAACTCTTTGCTTAGAGAAACAAAACAATGAAAACAGGAACGAGACGAAGTTGACAAAAGCAATCATCAGACCGAACTAAACACAAATAACAACTATGGGGTTCCATGCTGGTTGTGTACGTGATCATACATCCATACACCAAAAAAAATCACGTTAAAAACACTCTCCCCCCAACCCGGTCACACGGTGACCACGTCCTGTCACCACACAAAAGCATCGCAGCACCTCGCCGTTTAATTTCACGCGACCTTTCAGACGTTTTGTTCTGCTTTGTTCTGTCCCCCCCGTCTCCCTTTCCCCCCCCCCCCCCCCCACCCCATGCACTGAGATTGAATGTGTATCTAACACCCATCTCGGCTGTGCGGTGGGTGGGTGGGTGGGTGGGGGGGGTGGGTGGAGCATGAATAATCCATGAAGCAGCCCGTTCCTGTTAGGGCTGCCAGCGGTCGGTTGCTGTAACAGGGCCAAGCACTAATAGCGTGCTATTGATCCGCTGAGAGCTGATGAGTGGGGCTGTGAACACTTGTTCCCCACCCACAGCCCCACCCCCCCTCCGCCCCCCCGCCCCTGACGCCAGCCCAACACCTCAACACCTCCCTAGTACTGTACAATACCCAGTACTGGTGTGAAGGACACTCCCAGGCGCAATTATGATTCTCACACACACACACACACACACACAAACACACAAGCAAGCACTCACATTCATGCATGCATACACAATCTCATATGCACACACACACACACACACACAAACACAGACACATGCATATGCAGTTACTCACACACACCCACACCCGCACACTTGCACATATAAACGTTAAGACACATGCAAATACACACATGCAAAAGCATGCCGGCACAGACACGCCAACACAGAAACACACACACCAAGGGCTCTGGAACAATGTCCTTTGCTACATGCCAATTAGGTGGCTTTGACTGGACTCCTCCAGACCAAGGACGCTGGGGGGGTTGATGTTGAAACCGGTTTATTGCGGAGGTTGAGTATAGTTATACAGAACATGAGGCCGGTTTAACGTGTGCACACTGATCTCTGAGGCTGAACAGGTGTGCAGCCTCACCCAGTGCCAGAGGCCAATCAGTGGGGCTTGGGCCGGGTGAGGCTGCCCTAAACCAGCCGCCATCGACCCACACTCCACAGGGTCAGTCGCACTGGATCAGGCTTCACGGCGATTACCGCAAACTGCTGCGGCAATGTGGGAGGGTCACAACTTAAACCGCTCCTTCATGGCCGGGTTGCTCTAGAAAGGACAACAAGGCGGCGATCAGTCTCTCTTCCATCTTGGCGATTGCTCGGTAAATAGCGGAATGCTACAATGCTAAACATTACGTGGTAAACAAGGTTCTTCTCCCCGTGGGCGTCTTCCGGTCTGATCGCCGGCTTCCCTGATTGTCCCCCCGCAGCGTGACTTTCCCGAAAAGTTGATTCTGTGCTTTTTTCGTAACCGCATGTGGTCCCCCACCGCTGCAGCTTAACCGAAAGTACGCAATCAAATGAGTGGTTGAACTGGCGTTTAAGCCGCAACTTTTCCAGTGTTAATGAGCCCAAAACTATTAGATGAACAGGAATAAGTTAGCCCATGCAGGTTGTGAGCAGAGAACTCCCTGTTGAGAACCACAGGGGGGGTCAGGATGAGCCAATACAGCTCAAATAGAGGAGAGGAAATTAATGAGACATATTTGCATTTTAAGAAACACGTTGCCGTTCTTGCTTTTCAACAGTTCCAACTACTCCTCATCAGAGAGATTGATATTGTTTGTGATAACGAACTAACATTGATATCCATGAATAAGTCAATCAATAGCTGCTCTCTGGCATATGATGTCGTATAAGTGATACAAGTGATTCCTTTTAACAGCATCGGCTGTCGGAATAGGATAATCATCTAACATTTATATAATGTAGGCAAATTAATGTTTGTATTTGGGCCAAAATGTGTATTCAGGGATAAGGTAGCGTGGCTGACTCCTCAGATGATAACCGCCTTCATTAAAACAAAACAAAACAAAATGCATCTAAAATATAAAAACGGTAAATCAAAAACAAAAGGCGAATGAATCGTGTGGGATCCCAGGGGCTTTCCCATCTGTACCTCAGCGGTGCGAGTGCAGCGGGCCCTGCCTGGGTTCAGAGGTCACAGTGCGAAGGCTGAGCATGGCGACAGGGCGAGAAGTCTTCTCCGAGCGCCACGGAGACGTGAGAGAAAAGAGGTCCTCTCTCAGCACTCACTGCCTTCACAGGCGCCTGTCACCACCACACACAGCACACCATCAGAGTCACATGCCTCCGTGCACTAACACATGCCTGTGTGTGTCCTTGTGTGTGTGTGTGTGTGTGTGTGTGTGTGTGTGCCTGTTGATGTACACACACACACCCACACACACACAAAGCAATCAAAAGAACGTTGGACCGGAGATCACACATCTCAGTGTGAACCCGCTCAGTGACTCAATGTGTGTTTCTCTCACTTCAGAAGGTTAGATGTCAGCGACATCGCATTTTAACACCAGAATCCAAACACGCATAAAAAGGATGTTAAATAAACACCTTTTTATTTATCACCTCCATTTCGAGAAGAGCTTTCGACCGAGCGTCTATACCCGTTTGAGGGTTCATGAACTGTTTCTTTCCAGCCCGATTTAATGAAGAAGCTTCATCGCTCCCCTGGTGTATTCAGTTGCCATGGGGATGCCACATCGAGTTCTGTCCTTGTGGCTCCAGGTGAACGACAGACTTGACCGCTGCTGCTGTGGCTTCAGACCCGACCCGGAGGAGTCCTGCGTGGAGAACCTCCTGTATGTCAAGTGTCGTAACGACAAGGAGCTGGTGCTGGTGCACATCCTGGTAAAAGAAACCGCCGGTACCGGTAGCAATGCTGCCAGCTAACATGGAGGGGGTGAAGGTGTGAAGGAATACAACGTACTTAACAGTATTACTAAATGAATAAACATTACTGCATCACCATGCAGTGGTGTAAAATAAATTTAAAAATGGGTGGCTTAAATCAAGCGATCTGATTGGTTCCCAACTGTTATATATATAACAGATATATATGAGCGTATACACACAGCTATGACGCCCGTTCAGTTTACAGAGTTCTGTATCACTCCTCGCCTAACTTGAACTGTTGTTTATTTATATATAAAAGCAATAGCATAGTTCATTGAAGCCTAAAAATATGTTGATGGAGAGGGTGGAAATGTTGTAAAGCAATAGGCACACGGTGAGTGAACTCGATAGTAGGCTAAATTGCCAGCGAACCAAGCTACCGTCTCTAGCCTAGCCTTCTCTCTGAAGGACGCTACAGTGTGTTGCATAGCAACCGCCGTACACTTTGCAGGCAGCCAGGAGGGACTACTTTTTTGAATTCGTTAAAAAAAATGCTTTTCCGACTTTCTCGCTTTTTCAAAATTGAGGGTGTCTATGACTTTCATTTCGCCATACTTACGTAATCGTTTTATAAAAGCAAGAGATCACTTCAGTCAGTGATATGTTCTCATTATACCTTAACTGTGGTATAATGAGCACATACCACAGCCTGTCGTGATCTATTGCTTAAGTAAGAGACGTTTGTATAATGGACGTTTCGAAAATGCAGTTTGAAATGTTTTATTTGAAGAATGTGCAGTAAAGGTACAATTTTGTACTAATATGAATGTAATGATACGTTTGAGATTATTATGATTCAATGTCATATATGGAAATATGTGATAAATATCTTGTGGTTATAAAAATACTATTCTCCAATAGCTAATTATACCTACATAGACCCTTAAAAACCCTTAGGAATGACGTTACTATTTTTTTTGCATTTAAATCCCTTAATACAGTATACATTGCTGCGGGGTTTGCTATTTCACTAGTTATCTTGCTCTCAGTTCTCAATTTTACTCGTATTTCATTTTTACATGTTTCTTCATTAATCCTATAGGTGAGGAAGACGGATCCTTCCAGAATGGTGTTCATAGACAACGCAGGCAGACCCCACCAGCCTGCAGACAACCTTAACTTCCGGCTGGTTGAAGGCATAGACGAGTGAGTATTCACACATTGCTGCCATATCTGTAGAGTTGTGCTGCCGCCTCCCTACTTGTCGACGCACACAAACGACAACACCAGTAGCTTGTTTTGAAGTGCTCAGCTGTCGTTTACAGAACACAGATGAAAAGAAAAAGTTATTTTTTCTTCTTTTTCACACTCTGTAAACAGGCTCTATATTACACTTACTGCAAGCTCGTTAGGATTTTGTCACATGCTCGGGCTGATTAGACAAGTTCTTTCAATTAGCGGTCCCTCCATGTGCTGAGTGCGTTCCCGGAATTCCCCCGTCGACTGAGACATTCCATTAAAAAGTCGGAATACATTTCATTGCGGGGAAGGATAGAAGACCTACATACTCAAACTGCAGATAAGGAACTGGACACCAAATGTTTTTCCATTCCCCCCAAATGGACCGGACGGAAGACATAAACGGACCACAGGAATGATGATGATTGGACTGCAGCAGCAGTAACATAAGCTTCAATGGCATGGGCTCAGGCCTGGCCATGCATTTGGAAAAGACCAATGGATTTTCACTTGTAAATAGACTTTCTTTTACAGTTAGTGTTGGTAAGGGTTATAGGGACTCGCCCATCAAATATGTTGTGCGGTTGAATCAGCAAGTCTCCTTTATGGGCCATCCTCAAAGTGAGGACATCTCAATCCCATCACCCATCTTCAAATATACTCATGATCAAAGTAAACAGATGAAGAAGAGAAAGAGAGCCACCAATCAAGGTGTTTGCTTGATACTTAAGACTGCCATAGTATGCTGGCAGTACAATATCTCAGAGCATAATTTCAGTATAGGAAATTCAGGTTGTAATATATCTTCTTATAGATTAGAGATATCTTCTTATCTCTTTTTTAGATTATTAAAAAAATTATTATTGGCTTGTACTTTGTTTGTTTTTGATTTGTTTTGTATGTGTATAATTGTATATGTCTGTGTGTTGTTATATTTGAAAATGTAATAAATATATTCCTCAAAAAACAACAACAACAACAACAACCGGTTACTGGGATGCGTCTGAGTTTGGAGGCTGGATCTCTAGACCCGACTCTCTCTGTCCCCAGGTTCCCAGAGCGGGCGGTGTCGGTGCTCCAGTCCGGGTGTCTGGAGGGCCGGCTGCTGCGGTCCCTGTACTCGGACCGGGAGTTCTGGGAGGGCCATGGCGGGGCCCCCGGGCTGCGGCCCCTGGTCCGCAGCGTGGAGCAGCGGGGGAGGATCCTCCTGCAACACATCAGGGACCAGAGGCTCCGACTCAACAGGGACCTGTGACGACCCCCCCCTACCCCCACCCTCCTTCCCCCATACGCAGTAAAAGCCCTACCTAGCCTGACCCTTAACCCAGATGGTGCCATGCTGGAAGAAAGTGCCTCAAAAGAAGGAAAGAAAACACATGCCGCACACGTTGAAACGCTACGCTGTTACACTTGATGTGGGAGGATTTTTTAAGTAAAAGAACAGCTGTGGAGTAAAGGAAGTGTTCCACGCCTGAAGTCAAAATGCTGCCGTCTACGGCAAAAACACAAGCGATGTAAGCTAGGGTGATGTGCTTTTGTTCTAAAGCAGTTGAAAAAGAACTCTCTCGGAGCACACTCATTAATGACAAAGACAGAAGGGACCGGAATGGGAGTAAAGAAACAAGGATTTTAATGGAAGGCCTGGTTGTTCTACGCTCACTGTCTGAAAGACACATGAGAGAGGGACTACACCTTAATGAGATCCATCAGGTCTGGTCGTTTTAAGTGAGGTATTATTGTATATGTAGAGATATATTAAATAGCTTGGATGCTGTTCCATTCTGCAGTGCAGAACTGTACTCTGTACAAAAGAAAACATGAAATGTTCTAGTCTGAAACTAACGAGTAGAGATTCTCTAAATGATTATATTTATGAGCAGCCAGCCTGTTTGTAAGCTTCCTTTATGCTTAGCTGCATCAGTCCCTTATTGTGGCCAATTCAAAAAGCACTCACTATTGCTCAACTAATCCGAGCACAGTGCAGTGTGTTTTCCGGAGGCCGAGTTCATTGGTTTCCGATGGCCATTAGACAAATGGGATTGCTTTGCTGAAACTGTGTTTCACGTAAATTGATATAATGCTGAGGGATGGCTGCATGAGCACAGCGTCGTTGGTAGCAAGGGAGTCTTTGATAACAGACTGAAAAAAAGGGCTAACCACATCTTGTTAACAACTGGGTCATCACTCTTGTTTTTCTCATGCATTTCTCTTTCCAGGGAACACTGCCAAATGGCACAACACAGCACAGAACATTACTGAATCCATTTTAGAATTAAAAACTATTTCTCCAGCGGTTTAGGGCGTAATACTGGCCGTTTGGTTCTCTTCCATTAACGCCCTCTCCTTTAACACTCTTAAATCATTTACACGGGCCCTCACACTTTCTGTGCTGAATATTTTTCCAAAGAGCTTGCAGCAGATTGGACAATTGATTTGAATGCCGGTTTCTCACAAGATAAGCTTTTTTTTGTGCATTTTTAAAGGATTAAAACATGTCTGTCAGTGAATAGTCTCTGGACCAAATCCTGAAAGTCTGTGTGTGTGTGTGTGTGTGTGTGTGTGTGTGTGTGTGTGTGTGTGTGTGTGTGTGTGTGTGTGTGTGTGTGTGTGTGTGTGTGTGTGAGCAAGCTTGAGTGTGTGCGAGTGCGTGTGTGTGTGACGAAAAAGTGAATTGACTATGGATTTCTTGAGATGCTTTTTCTCTGCCGCTCGTTTCATTATTGAAATGCACCGAGTCATTTCAAACAGGAGGAAGACAGAATACAGACCAGGAGAAAGCAAGTTTGCCTGCTGCCTAGGCTTTTTTCCCCATCTGCATTCCGACGGACAGTTTGTCAGCAACGATTCATTAGTGGCTGGTGTAGTGGAAGCACAGACATAATCGTCTCCATGCCGTTTTCGATACATTAAAAACCAGGAGTTAGTTATGCTGCCAGGATTAGTGGCATTTCAATTGGTAATTGTTTTTTGTCATGGAATAAATGTCTCAGATGCAAAATGGATCAAATCGTGACTCTTTAATTCTTACTTGATCTTACCCGGGTTTAATGGCTCGTTCTTTGCAAGTGTCAAACTTTCTCAAGAGCTTTTATTCACACATTTTGTCTGCCTCTGATTTCCATACTGTCTAATTATACCCCATAGCAGCCTCACACAATGCCTTGTTGTTATATATATTGGTGTGATTCCACTGAAAGAATCGCTTGCTTTCTGAAGACAGTGCTTGAAAATGTCGTTATTGTCTGCAGACGAATGCAGTGCATGCAACCATAGCTTTCAGAGTATTGCACTATGGTAACCTTTGCACAGTAACATTCTGTGTTTTAGTTAACATGAGTATTATCACCCAAGACTAGACACTATATAATGCAATATACAATATATCCAGTGCTGACAGTCACTTGACTATAACTTCAAAACTCATGCCTGCTGTATGTGTGTGTGTGTGTGTGTGTGTGTGTGTGTGTGTGTGTGCGTGTGTGTGTGTGTGTGTGTGTGTGTGCGATGTGTGTGGGTATATGCGTGTGTATGCATGTGTTTTCTGCGCGTGTGTGTGTGTGTGTGTGTATGTGTGCGTGTGTGTGTGCGCGTGCATGTGGGTGTAAGGCCAAGACAGCAGGAATAGAAGAGATAACAATAGATAATAGATAGCGGGATCATGGTGGGAATTATGCACACAGCAGCGGTTGTTCAGTGAGGAACAGAGAGGACGAACAGAACTGTTTGCTTTCCTAATCGAACATGAGGCTGTACATGTGCCTATGGCCACATGCAGTTACTTCATCTGCAGATAAAAATAGGTACATTTATATACATTCCATTCATGCAGAATTTTATGTTTAAACTCTACTTAATCACAGTAAACAAACACAAAATGATCAAACAGCCTTTTTGGTCAGAGACCACCCCAATGATGCATTTCCTTTATTGCTCTAGCTCAGGTTTAGCAGATGATGGAATGATATATACATGTGTGTATATATACACACACCATATAATCACATGGATAATATATCAGTCCATCGTCAAGGATTTAAATGTAATAACAAGGTAGTGATGATGCCAACAACGTGATTACAGGTATTAGGAAAGCAATCCCTGCAGCTGTCATTGAAGGCCATGCATCATGAGGAATCTCCAAAGTGCAAAAGGATTATCACCCTGATGGTAAAGAGATAGCACCATTTAAATACATCTCGGATAAAAGTTGTCCAATGGATTTATTTCTGAAACAATAGTTGCTATCAATGCATTACTATTACCATTCATTTGTTTAATCCTAGAATTGACTCAGATATTGGGTACCACTTGCAATCAGTTTGGTTTTAAAGCAAAACTTGGGACTGATTTGTGTATCTATGCCTTGAAGGAAATTCATCTATTGTACTTGGTTTTATTGATGCATCTAAGGCATTTGATAGGGTTAATCATCTTAAGCTTTTTAAGAAACTGAGCCAAAGGGGTGCCCCGGATAGCATTGGATTCTGTCCTATTGGTATGCCAAACAGAGAATGCAGGTCAAATGGGGCAACAGTGTCTCTGCTTCCTTTGGTGTAAGTAATGGTGTGCATCGGGGGGGGGGGGGCTACTCTCACCAGCTCTATTTAACCTTTACATGGATGAACTATCCAAACAACTAAATGTATGCAGAACTGGCTGTATGATTGGAAACTCTTTGGTAAACCATTTTATGTATGCGGATGACTTGGCTATCCTCTCCCCTAGCAGTGCTGGCTTTCAACAGCTCCTGAATATATGTTCTGAGTATGGCATGAAACATGATGTGCAATACAATGCTAAAAAGAGTGTTGTTCTGATATGTAGAACTAAAGGTGACAAAGAGCTGTGTTTTCCAGATGTCTGTCTGTCAGGACAAGTTTTGGATGTCTGTAAGAAAACTAAATACCTGGGTCATCTCATCACAGACCAGATATCTGATGATGATGATATTTATAGACAATGTTGCATGTTATATGCCCAAGCGAATATTCTGTCAGGAAATTTCATATGTGCTCAGAGGATGTAAAAACTTTTTAAAGCATACTGTACCCCATTATACACTGCACCCCATGAGTAAAATTTAAAAAGGCAAGCCTTCAGAAGTTGCAGGTTTCTTATAATGACTGCTTAAGGATCATACTAAGGAAGTCAATGAGCTGTAGTGCTAGTGCCCTATTCTGTAATGCAGGGGTCAGCACCTTTAGAGCACAGCACTGAGGAATTTGTTGTACAAATTCATCTGTCGCTTGAATATGTCACAGAACAACATAACTCTGTTGATCAATCCCAGCTGCAGTGGAATTAGGTACCAGTCACCAATGTGGAAGTACTGGTATGAATGTCTTTTATAAATGCTTGTGATTTTTGTTTGTTGTTTGTTTGCTTGTTTTTTTTAATATTCTTGTTTTTTATGTGTAGTTGTGTGTTCTTTTGGACTTTGAGTCTGGCAAATAAAGATGATGATGATGATGATGATGATTGCGACAGGTTTAAAGCTGTCACTGAGTGGCAACAACAAACACTGTTCCACAGTGTTTGTTGTTGCCACTCAGAGCTTAATTTACCAACTGCCCAATCCAAACAGTAAACAGTTAACGGTTAACTGCTTCCAATCTCAGTATATCTCTACAAACTGCATGATTCTTAACAGTGTCCAGGTACCATCCACCAATGGCTACCAGGGTCATACTGGGTATAAAAAGTCAAAGAAACGCAGACCTTTTTACATCTCGTCTTTATACCCAGTCCCAGCAACGTTAAAGACTTAAATTATCGTTCTGTGACAGGGTGCTCCGACTCTGTTGAAGCCAAACTTTGCCACGATAGATTCACGAGGTTTGATCATTTAATCCTGAACAAATTCCCTTTCGCTGATAGCAAACATGTCTCAGCCGGCTTGAAGCAAACTGATTCGTTTAATCCTGTCTCCTCGACCCGATTACGGCTCCACTCATTGGCTGCACTCAATCACCCCCCACCCCCGCCCCTCCACCTCCCGCTGGTGATTACTGCACAGCCACAACCCTTGAGCAATTAAAACGGTATTGATACACTCTCTAGTCAAGGCTAATCAACAAGTAATTATGTTGTCATGGTAGAGAGCCAGAGAAGAGGAGCGGGTGGGGGGACGGGGATGGGGACGGGTAAAGATTGTGCCAGAAGGTTAAGCCTGCCTGCTTTCCACCCTGATAACCACAAACAGGCAGTTGATGGTCGGTCTCACATTAATCAGTGCCTCATGCCTTTGGTGTGTCCATTCTTTTTGGCCAAATCACATCCACCCCATTCTACATAAATCTTTTTGTTCTTAATGTACCATATTTATCCAGTTTGGCCGGACCTTGTGGCTCCTCCTTACGATTCTAACGGGAAAAAAACCCACAAAGTGACGTCATGTTTTTGAAGGGTTAATGGAGTGCTGATTAATGCAGGGAGTCTGATCCAGGTGAGGGTTTTCACCACCGACCATCGGTTTTGTTCCAGACTCTGTCCAACACCTTCTCGTCATAAGCTCACTTGGCAATCCTATGGGGGGGGGGGACCTGGCTCTTTCTCTGCGCTGGCGTGTTGTGGTGGCCCAGTATGAGCAGGGCAGGGCATACTCATTCATCTCTGCCTCTACAGCTTGTGCTCCAAATAAAAGTCTTTGCCAAGCCTCATCTGGGCTGCTGCAGCCTCTACCTGTCTCACACTGCCCGTGGTGCCAAATCTCCTTAGACATCGTCACAGGACTCGCCCTCCTGCCAACACTGACACTCATTGACAGCTCTTGAGTACTCCTCTAACATCAGCTCACTTCAGCCTCCCGGACAGGCTTGCCCTGAGCCAAAGACACACAGCAACGAAGCTCAGGATTCAGCATTCATTTCACGGATTCAAAGACTGCTCGCTGAAATTGCCGCCAAACATTTTTTTCTGACAGTTGTTACAGTCCTGGAACTGGAAGCACTTTATTTTTTTTTCCCGTCATCTGCCAGGTGTATGTCTGTCCTTCTTGGATTTTACCGCAAGACCAATGTCTGCACGATGAGCTGGGCCAACAAACAGGATATGGAGACAGCGTTCTGCCATCTTAGCGCCTGATGGTGGTTACTCTTCTTTGCCCCTAGTGAGCCCTCCCTCTTAGTTTTGTGTTCCTCCACCCATCTCTTTATGTCGGTGTCCGTCTGTCTGTTCCCTAAGTGTTTTCATAGAGCTTTTAGTCTGCCTCATTTCATCTGACCGTTGTGTTCTCGTAAAAAAAGTATTAGGGTTGAAATTGCCTTCATTCTTTTTACGATCAACGCATATTTGTGAATTCAAGGTTAAAAACCTGCAGCGTTACAGGGCAGAGAAGTGTGCCGACGGTGTGAAGCATACAAATCGTGGCTGATTTGTAATTTTCCACCGCCCGATGCAACCCCCACAACCCCACCCTCAACCGTCCCCATCAACAGCGTTTTCTCGCTCTCTTTTCATAATTCCATCCGCGGCACCTTTACTTCTGAAGGAAAAGAAAAAAATAAATTACACCACAGTCACTGTGCTTACGAGTCGATTAGGATAATGAATGTTTAGAGCTGCAGTTGGATTATTTTACACAGTGCTACATATATTGACAGTAATGGAAGAATATAATGGCTCTGTGTTTAGTGGAAACTATGAAATATTGGGCCCAGATGAAAACTCAAGGCCTAAATATTTTTCTCTCTCTTTGTTTATACCCCTCACAGTGGAAAGTATTACTGTAGCCGACTGTGATGGAGTTGCCAATTTGGAACGAGTCAACTGCACTGGGATGAGAGAGGCGCACAATAGGCGTTGTCTTTTCTCTGTTTTCAGAAGGGCTTTATCATTCGACTCCCAACTGATTTATGCCCCTGTGTGCCCTGAAAATCATCCTCTGCACTGAAGCCAAGAATGTCACTTTATTAATAACTATTTAGGCAAAGTTTAGACTCATGTGGGCCAATCTGGATAGCTTAAAATTCACTTTGCAATTAAAGATAAATGTCTGGCTGTACATTTTGACCAGATTGAATGTTAAGTGTAGACAAGTTTTTACAGCATAATGACGTGATGGCAGGTCTGGCCTGTCCGCACTGGTTGTCATGGAAATGGGTGTACTGGGACCTGGCAGTGTGTTTACATGGTTTACATCACAGTCAACTGGCCGGGACAATTTGAGGTTACTGGGGTTTGTGTCTTCATGTTTGTTTACCACCGCCTCATTTGACAATGCAAGATATCATTTGCAACTCAAACAACAAAAATGTTTTTGTTGGATACAGAACAAGGGAGATATGTTGCAACTGTGTTGGTCTATTTTATGACAGTTGGGATTCTCCAGCCTGAGAAAATATCTGATATGTATTATATATGTGTTATATATGACAATGCCGCCTTTTAAACAAAGCCTTAGTGAAATATATTTCCTGATTACCTATAAATGATTGTTGTGTAGAGGTTGGATAGATAGATAGAAAGAGGGATATATAGATATATAGAGAAAGAGCATGAGAGAGAGAGAGAGAGAGAGAGAGAGAGAGATAACGACAGACAGACAGACAGACAGATAGACAGATAGATATAAATACATATATATATATATATATATATATATATATATATATATATATATAAATAGATAGATAGATATATAGATAGATAGACATAAAGACATATAGATACAGATAGAAAGATAGAGAGTAATAGAGACAAACATAGATAAATAGATAGATAGAAAATAGAAATAGATAGACAGATAGGTGGACCAACAGCCAGGCGGACAGGCCAAAACCATCCAGCACAACACGTGAAGCCCGGTTACATCATGGCAGCAAGTCAGTGTGTGAGAGTTCACCGTTTTCCCTGACCAGTGCTCCTCACTCCCTGTTGGCGGTTGTTCTTTGCATGACCTTCTGCTTTCATCTCAATATGTATAAATTATATATATATATATATATATATATATATATATATTCTGGAGATTTTAAATTGCTTTGACAGGCATTGTGGCCTCCCTTCCTTTAAACAAAAATTGAACATGATCTCCAGGGATATCCCTTCCCATCCTTCCTCTCAGGGAGGAGTGGTGTTACAGTGTGTGTGTGTGTGTGTGTGTGTGTGTGTGTGTGTGTGCGTGCGCGTGCGTCCGTGCGTGTGTGTGTGTGCGTGTGATGTGTGTGCCCACGGTAATGCTACACCCACTCATGCGTTATTTATGCTGATACTCGCGGCCGCTGGGCTGTCTCAGCGGGCTCAGTCGAAAGACAGAATTGAAACAGAGAAAGAGACGCGGGGAGAGAGGAGTCGGAACGGATGCCGTGCGATTGACGGAACGCATAAGGATGAGGATACAGGAAAAGCATACAGGAAGAGGTGAATAAAGAGAAGAGGATATTGGATGTTTGACTTTGAGAAACAAACACACCTGGAGTCGTGCAAATGTTGAGTGACAGTGCCGAGCAATTTGTTATGACAAAAAGTAAAACAGGGGGGAGAGCACACACTCAAAGAGCACATCAGAAACAGCCAACTTGGAAAATAGTACATACGACAGATCCAAAACACACAACAAATCCTTTACAGTAAACTGGTATTTTGATAGTTGAACTCCAACATGTCGGGTGAACTATGACCAGGTAAGACAAACCAATTGTACAGCAAGTGAATCTGGTCTATCTTCTATCCATATATAATAAGGATTTCTTAGAATATACAAATTTGACGATCGATTCAAAACCAACTCAGAAGTGGAGTTTGTTTTTCGACAACAGTTTGTCCAAAAATAACATTCGTCTCTGCTTCCTTGTGAGGGAAAACAAACGGTAGGATTATTAATGACTTGGCCTTGCAGGAAGTGAGCTCATTCTCATGGCATAAACACACAATAACTGAACTGCAGTCATGCAGATCCACAGATTAAACAGCAAATCCTCGGAGCATGAATCTGCTCTGCCTGTAGAGAACACGCAAATCCCAGCAATCGACTCGGGGCAAAAGCCATCCGCATGTGACATGACACACAGGCCACGGGTGTGTAACGCGAGACACTGCCACAGAACGGCTGTCCGTCACGTTTGAGTACTGCGGAAAGACACAAAACACAAAAAAGCAATCCTATATCAAGCCCGGGTGACCATTTTGTTTCTTTCTCCTTCCAGCTTTGTGTCTCTGAGCACACACTGTTTCAAGCTCGGATAAGCACGTCAGAGCCCCTTCTCTTCTTATGTCCACCTCTGGAGGAACACAGAGGTCAGCCACAGTACAGCAGCGCACGCAGACACAAAAGAGGACTTAAAGGAGAACCCCAGCCCCGCGCCCCTTGTTCATTGGTTGGCGTGAGATGACTCTGTCTCTAGGTTAAACACATGCTAATGCATGCATCACTTCTTATTGGCTGATGGGGGTCGACCGGTCCCTTGTTGATTAGGGCATTAGTGCGACTGGAGTGCCGCTTATTGAAACTGAATTGAAGGGGCGTTTGTGTGGAGTTGTGGGGAGTGTGTGTGGAGGTGGCTAGGGTCTGGCTGAAACGGGGGGGGCGGGACCTTGGAAAGGGCATGGCTCTCGGGACCTGATAAAAGAAAGACGAGTAAGTGGCAGGTGTTGTCAATGTACCAAGCATCTGTCTTTGCTTTAAAACCCTGAAGAGAGAGGAGGAAGGAGCGAGCCACGCCGAAGGACTGGGGAACGGCTGAATGTTTCGTTTGTTTATACATTTCCCATTGCAGCCACTATGAACGGCTACTTGTGCCATCTGGAGCGATAGTCTATTACACTCCTTGCTGCTGTCTTAGTGATTTTTAACTATTGAGTATTCAAAAACAATACGTGTCACAGGCTATCTATCGTGGAGGCTCGGCATGGAGGATAAAAGCCTCCGTCTCACGGCTCCTGAACCCTTCAGATGAGTCGGCCTTCCTCCTGTACTTCTCCGCTAGGCCCCAATTGTGTTTTGACAAAAGCCTCCAACCAGTCATCCATCAGTCTGGACCGTACCGGGAGGAATAATCAGGTCACGCAGACGAGAATAAAGTGGACACGCAGATGACGTCCTGAATGATGGATAAGCTACGGAGATGTCCATATTGGGCCCCTGCCTCCCTCTCTCCTCCCTCCAAGCTATCGCGCTGTACATCGACCCGGAAAAACAGAGAGGCGTTCCCTGAAGGGGGGACTGCAAGTTTAGCGCGAGTGCAGGCACAGCATCGGAAATACATTAGTCAGAGAAGGTCAGCGGGTTTAATCGCGAGCCTGAGGAAACGCGTGCTATCGGAGCGGCTCAAAGAGAGGAGGCTTCGCCGCTCTCATATCATGTTCCAATTAAACCCCGGGGAGGAGAACACGGAGAGAACAGGGGCCCAGGTGATGACGTTCTTCCTCCCCCCCCCCCACCACCCCCCCCCCTCCATCCCTTCCCTCCCTGACAGCTTCCCCCTGATATCGCTGTCCTCTTGACAGCAACATCCGCCCTTAGTTACAGGCAGCGCCATAACTAGGATGTGCGCGGACACGCTCTCTCAATTGAGCACTTTGTAAAAGGCGCACATGAACGAAACGCAGGAGGAATGGCACGCTACCCATTGCAAGAAAACTGCAAGTGATTACGAGTGTTTTGTAATTCTGGTTACGCACGCGGCCGGGCTGTGTGAAGCATAGCGTTTGGAGTTTAACACGCAGCCCTTCTGAGCGAATCATGCATTATTTCCATCTACGCGAGTTTAGAAATGGGACAAGGAGGACACTCGTCGAAGCTTGAGACGGAAAGCAGTTCCTCTATAGTTTTCCTCTATCATCTTTTTGTTAATTCTCCCAGGAGTTACACCACATTGCACATTGTATTATCGGAATATATTCAGATCTGAGGAGTCGGTATTATCATCATGGAGTCTGTCAAACGATGAAACCATTTAGAAATGTAGTTCAGTCTTTCAGAGGTCGTTTTGGGTCCATGTAGTGATGAGACATCCACATTAAGCACTCTCTGCCTGAAATGCTTTTGATGATCAAATATTATGACAGTTCCTCTGTAGGCCTACAGGCTAATTTAACTCGAATGAATCCAAATCCAAGACCCAAAAAGTGCATACTTCCCGCTGCTCAAATAATAAATATGTCATGTTTTATATTATTCTAATATAAAATTCAAGGTTTAACACGGCATGTTAAAACTAATATCATAAACTGCAACTTTAAATAGCAAACTTTCCTCGTAACACGGGTAAGCCTGAGAGTAACTTTTAAGGGCGAACTCTATACCCGCTGAGCTGTAGCAAACCTCTGAAGCCACCTTAACCTTTTAACACCGATCAAAGAGACCCAGGAAAAGATTCTGAGAAGAAAACTGTGGATCTTGATTGCGAGTTCAAAGCCCCGACGCATCTGCTCTGTGTCTGTGTCTGTGTGCTCATTCGTTTGTAATTGTATGTGTGTGCGTGTGTGCGTGTGTGTGTGTGAGTATGTGTGTGTGTGTGTGTGTGTGTGTGTGTGTGTGTGCGTGAGCGTGACAGAGGAGGAAACGAGCTGCAGGAGATAGGGAGATAAAGAAAGTGAGAAATAAAAGGATAAGATGTTGAGACCCAACTTTGACATCAAACACATTAATTAATTCCTCACGTCACCTCCCGGCAGCAAATTGTTTCTCTGCTGAGCTAAACTCCAAGCTCCACTCGGTTGGCAGCTGCTGGTATAGGAGGAAGGGGTGTTCAGTTGTGTGTGGGTTAACTGTGAACACCCCTTCAATATTTTAGGGTAACGAATCGAGGCAAGACCTAGCCTGACATCACCAGACCAATTTGCAAATGCGTATGAGTCTGGAACCCCTTGGTTCGCATTTCATACCGAAATGCCTCTGGACGCAATCGGAGAGACCTACAACCAATCAGAGCCACGGAACCATCAGCGGCAGACATCTTGATTGTTGATGAAAAAACGGCGCTCCCATGGCACGGCAACTCCTTAGAGTCATCGCATGAACTTGCCCCCTATTAGATAAACGGTTGTGATAGGCCCAACGTGGGCCAGGTCGGCTGGAAGTCTGTCTGAACGGGAGGGGGGCCAGACGCATGTGCCAGAGCAAATAAAACATGGGCTCCCAGATCGTCTGGTTCCCAGGCCAGGCCAGGCCAATCTGTGCAGCGAGACAGAATGTGAACTTGCGAGATGGGGTTGGTCTCTTTTTCCAGCCAAGTATTATCCCAGCAGCCCAGTCAGAATTGACGATATGTGATTTATATTTAGATAAACAACTTTACAGTATGACACATTTTTAAGTTTGGTGTGAATTCCTATACTCCCTCCATTCCTGATGCCTTCAAATAAGAATAATATTCAGTTTTAAAAAACGAGCACCAAACCATCCATATGATTAAGTAATAAGTCATCATTGTTTATTATTGTCAGTTGGAACCACATCCTTACTCCATAATAGAACAACAACAGTTTTTCATTTGCCACTTTGCTTTCACACAGTCTGCTCTGGGAATAGGCTTAACAGGGTTTGCTATTATTGAAAGAAAACAATAAGAGAGAGAGCTCATTATGTCCTATGATCCACAACTTCAGGGGAAATGCTTTCATTTAATTAAAGCATTTAGTGGAAATCTGTCACCGTCTGAATGGAGAGAATTCTGTATTTATTTACATTTACCTTAAAACAATGTTTAAAGGTGTTTCGTTCATAAATCATTATTTGTCAAACAATTATATTATCCGTGGCCTTGGTTCCAGGTATAATAATACTATTATGGAAATGAAACCGCCTGAATATCTTACAGCTATGTTTACAGTCAAATGTCCAGTTATTGGTTTATTTATCCAACTATCTATGGTCTAGTGTAGTTTGTAGCTGACATGATTTGTTGAGAGTGCAATTACGTCAAACATTGTTTGCCGGCACCGGTGAGGAGGTGAGAAAATGTGGAGGTAATTCCAAATTATTCTTAAGCCTAACAATAATGAGCAGAGGCTCCTTGGGGTGCTATTCCGGTTATGGACTCTATGAATATGAATATCATACCGTCCCCGGGACCTGAGCTCATCACAATAAAGCATGACTCTTCACTCAACGTATCGGCCTGCAAGATGTTTTAGGCCGGGGGTTTCTATTTCATTTCATACTCCTGGTCCACGCACGTGCATGCACGCACGTGCACGCATGCACGCACACACGTGCACGCACGCACGCGCACGCACACACACACACACACACACAACACCACCCACCCCCCACCCACCCACACACCCATGCAAACAAACACACACACACACACACACACACACACACACACACACACACACACACACACACACAACACCACCCACCCCCCACCCACCCACACACCCATGCAAACAAACACACACACACACACACACACAAACACAAATTCCAAATGATGCCATTGCATCGCTCCCTTCACTGTTAGTTCTGCCAGGCTCCCCCCCACCCATCACCAGCAGCCCCACGATGGGGAGGGAGGCCCACTGTCACTTAGCCCAGCTCTACCCATCTGAGGCTGTCATGCAGCATCTTGTCCGTGCAATTAAACCGGCAGAAAATTGCTTTGGGTAAAGAGACTTTGAGAGGCTATGAGAGCGAGAGAGAGAGAGAGAGAGAGAGAGAGAGAGAGAGAGAGAGAGAGAGAGAGAGAGAGAGAGAGACACACACAAGCAAAGGTAAAGAGGGGCTTTGACCCCCTTCATTGTTATCTTGGAGCATCTTATGGTCCCGCTTGGTTTTGACTTTGGATAACGCACTCACTTGTCATTTCATATTCAACTCTCTTACAGATTATTAATGTCTAAGGGAAATTCAACTTTCAACTGTGCCCCCCCCCCCCCCCCCCCCCCGCTTGATGAAAAGTTTGCAGATATGATCACGGATATAGTAATGGCTAACTTGGAAATCGTTGCATATGAAAGACACAAAACAAGAGTGACCTTGTTTTATTTTGTTCAACCACAGATAACACTCACATGAACTACTACTACTACAACGGACATGCATTCACCACTCATCACACCATCTCTTTGAAGACGGGCCCCTATTTATTTCAATGTGAAGATAGTTCAATAATAATCCATCTATCATAATAATGGAACAGAATGTCATGTCGGCACACATCCAGTCATGCAGAGTGTGGCTGGAGGCTAATGTGTCTTTCCGTGCACTGTTTAGCTTTAACACCAACGCTCCCCTTGCATCTGAACTTGTTAAAAACGTCTAATGAGATACGTTTCTCTAGTATGTGTGATTTATTCAATCCGATTTGCCGCAGGGAAAATGCAATAATTCAGTGCCTTTGACAATGAGCCCCCCCATCGACTCTATTGAACGGAGGCGCTCTGACTAATGCATTCAGGTCACCTCACAGAGCGCTCTCTCTTCTATCTTTCTGAGAGAAGGCCACCCCCCCCCCCCCCCACGCACACACACACACACACACACATGCATACGCACACGCACACACCAGTCCAACAATCTCCTCCACACCTCTCTAAAATCAGGATTAAAATGTATGATTGGGTGATTCATTTTGAATGACTTGAAACCTTCAGGTAACTTTGATTATAACCACCACTTATGTAAGCTCTTTGCCAGCAAGCCACTACACCTATACCTACTTTCTCAAGAAAAAGTGATATTTTTTGACTTTGAATTTGATGCCAATGCTGGGTTGGTCATAATGATCAAACCACTCTACACACAAGATGAAAACATCAAGGCTCTTCCATCACTGCCAAATTCTAAAATCAGATTTGAAGTTCGGATGACCTAATATAATTATGGCAAAATTATGCTTTGGATACAAAGTAACACATTTCTGAGCTCCACCACCACTTATTAAGAGAAGAACCAGTACTAATCGTGTCAGTAGGCTGGCTCCGTAAGAGGAGATTGTACTATTCTGTTTCGGAAAAGTGCCTTCAGGCAAGTCATCCTTGTCTGTGAGGTTCAAGAGAGTGAAACATAATGCCAAACCACATCAGACCTCGAAACACTTACAGATCTTACAGCAACCGATTTAAACGATGGATGATGAATACATACACACGTCTGCATTTAAATATTTCTGCTGCTGCTTGCTATCCTGCTTGTTTTCAATGTTGTTCTATGTGTGGATTTGTTTGCATGTTTGTCTATATGTATATTTGTTTGCAATGTTATGTATATTTGTCTGCATGTGGTTCTCTATATGTATGTTTGTTTATTCATATTTGTAATTTATGATTCTACTGTAAAACTGTAATCTTTAAAACGGCAGGTCTTGTTCTGCTTCTGCTCTGATGCATTAAGGAGGCCTATTCAACACCTTGGCCAGTGACTGATGGAAATGGCCACTTGACTAATTTCTTGCATTGTCATCCTACATAATAGTACATTATTGTAGAAAACGCTGAATAAAATAAGCACTGCATAAAATAAGAAATATTTTCTTTATTCAAATCACAATTAAACCGAAAAGAAACCCCTACACTTAGTTCAATGTAGAAAACAACAATGCAGTCTCTCTAAATGTGGGCTAAAGTCACAAGTAAGTAACAATACACACACATAATGTCTAAAAACATCACCTTTTCACAATTTCAAATAAATATTGTCTTACAACTTAACGAACAATGAAATAGCATCTTAGAACTAAAATAAATTAAAAGCAAGTTTGCCAAATAAAGGAAAGATTGATTGATTCTAATTATTTATGTTCAGAATAATACCCTGCAGCCTATTGGCCAACCGGTGGAACTACAAAACTATGAATCAGATTATTGTTATAGAGCCTAAGGATATGGGTCATGACAAAAAGACAAATTTGAAAAGAAATCCAGGCAAATAAAAAAAGTAAACTGAGCATGTTAGTGGGGCAGTGTTTCAACTTGTGTTATTCTGATCATATGAGCTCTACTTCTACTCTCTACTGCCACTTGCAGACCATCACATCCACATTAGCCTAACATCCAGCCAGGAACATTGGATGCTTCACAAAAGATGTGCAAACTGCAATAACAACACTGTTCAGCATGTTAACCTTTAGTACTTTCAGAGTAATACTTGGTGTAGACCATGGGCATGGAGATCCCTATAAATATGATATATCTTATGTTAAAGGTTTCAAGCTACTTTAGCGTAATGTAGTAATTTTCAGTTAAAAAGTAACTAAAAACACTGTTAAAAACACCAGGTTAAACTATGACCAAGGCTGACAGTTAATCCCTCCCGTTCAGGCAGAATTATCTTCCAGCAGACCTGGCCTGGATCGGGCCAATCACAACCCTTGATCTAATATTGGGCAGGTTCAATATGATGACTGAACAGAGGAGCGCCGATGAGGCATATTCATAAAGACCCAATATGGCCGCAGGATTTGCCCCATGTTTTGTTGCTCTAATTGGTTGTAGGTCAGAATCCATTAATAACGGCCCTTGGAAATTGTAAATGAACAGAGGTTCCAGACTGCTACGCATTGGTCTGGCGATGTCAGGCTAGCTTGTCCTAGTAACATTTTGTAACATGGGACTTCATTTACACACTTATATTTCTTGAAACACATCTCTGAATTTCAATTTATACCTTTTTAACCATGTTACTTGGGAACAATAGATACATGGTTAATCATTTAATTTATGCAGGATTCATTTAGTTAAAAAATAAGATCTGAGCTGACAGACAGTGAAACCTTGATAAAATAATAACATTGTTAACGAGTAATAATATTGGCAGACTACTTTGGCAAGTTTCAAAATAAAAAAGAAAATCCAACAGAACCATGGGTATCACAAGTTAACTGTCAACACCAAAATCTCAGTCACACACACAAACATACACACACACATTTTACAACAAAAAGGTACATTGCATACTGTAAAAAGATACTGTATTGGATCAGTTTTCTGACTACCGCTAGAAAATGTAATATAATATTTTGCACATAAATAAACCTGTCAGTTGAAATGATTTCATCTTGACTAGAGATATAGCAACACACATGTTCTTCCTTTCATACAGTGACATAGACCTCATGTCTGCATTCATAATTAGACCCCTAATGGGATTGTGTTCGGTCTTTGTGGTCTTCTGAAGAGAGCATCTACAGTTAGTCCACATCCTGTCCATCTTTTTCTCTAAGGATGGGAAAGTACTACAATTTCCCTGTACTGCATGACCAGCATCCACCTCTCAAATCTCATCGCAAAGGGTTAGGGTCTGGAAGAGGTTCATCGTCACACGTGAAACGACACAGGATCACGTTAAAAATGGTCTTGTTCGACTAGGTCCTACACATGAGCACATCCGCAAAAGGACCCAGAAGGCTCTTGTTGAAGATGCACCTGACCCAGACCAGGTAGGTGGTGAAAGGTTTGATGTTCTCAGAGAAGGTGTAGTTCAGCTGGGGCAGGATGTAAGGCATGTAGGTGTTCTCTCCTTGCTCCTGTATCCACACCTCATACTTCACCTCGCGCACCTTCAGGAACTTCAGGTTCCACGGGATCTGCCAGGAGACTGTGAGTTTGGCCTCGTTGGTGGCCTGGACCGAGGTCTGGCACTGCGGTTCCCTGACCCGCCCTGGGTGCACGGTGCTGGCCGCTTTGTTCTTTTTCACATTGGGCCTGGTTTTGAGGCCCTCCTTGAGCACCTCTAGGAGTGAAGGGATGTCCACCAAAGTGTCCTGGTAGATTCGGTAAAGCCACTCTGGGTTACGACAGCACAGGTGCCTGGGGACGTCCTTGCTGGCCTGTATGCGCTCCTGCTCCTCCTTCTCCAGGTGCACGATCCCCCCTTGGTCCCAGGGCCGGTCCGGATGAGTGACCGTGTTCTCCTCCATGGAGTTCCTCCAGGAGACGTACTGGAGGTCCATGCCCGGCAGAGAGGCCAGGGTTTTATACGGGGTGTACTGCTCTGGGTTAACCGCGTAGGGGAACAGCTCCACCACGGCCGCCCCTCTGGGCAGGAACAGTGACGTGACGAGCTGAGCGCCGTGCATACTGAAGAGCATGGAGGCTCCGCTGATCACCTGCACTATGCTGGCAAAGGACTGCTCCTCCAGGGACACTGTGAGGACTCTCATCTGAAACTCCTGGGCCAGTGCCATGATCAGCTCTGCTTCATTCAGGATCAACCTCGTTGTGGAGCGGGAGAAGACCACGATGTAATCCTCCCTCTTTTCTTTCTCTTTCTCCTCTTCAGTATCCTCTCCTTCCTTGGCGGCGTCCTCCTGCCCGGTGATGTTCATCCTCTCCATCATGATCTTCGCAAACTGCCGGACCTCGTTGCCTGACACCAAGATGTTGGCCTTGGGGCCCTGTGGCTGGACGAAGCCATACTGGTACCAGGTCGTCATCTTGGACAGTCCCACGTAAGACTTTGTGAAGCACATGAGCTTTCCAAAGTTCTTCAGCTGTTCTTTGAGCAGCGGCTGCTTGCCGCTCAGAAGCCGATAGAGGTCAAAGTATGGGCCCTCGCCCCAGCCCTCCATGAAGACCAACCTCGCCTCGTCGTCCAGGTCCAGATACTGCTTCATGGTATAAAAGGCGGGGAGCAGGTCGTCGTGAAAGACGTGCATCAGGTTGTCGGGGTTAAACCGGTTCAGTATCAACGTGACGTCCGGCACGAACACGGGCTTGGGCATGAACTTGAGCGCACCGGCGGGCAGCTCCAGGAAGTTGAAGTACTGGGTGTTGTGGTCCTCCACCGAGGACAGGTCCAGCAGCGCCGGCTGGAACCGCCGGGGCCCCAGGTTGGGCAGCATGACGGACGAGTTGGAGTAGAAGAACACAAACTCCTCGGCCTCCGAGCAGTAGCAGAGGTAGTCGAAGCGGCAGATGCGGTCCGTATGCATCTTGCCCGTGCACACCATGCGCGTGCCGTGCTCCTGGAGGGCCAGCAGGGCGGCGTGGTAGTCGATGCGGCCCTCCGACAGCTCCTGGGACTGCCGCGTCAGGTGCAGCTCCTCCTCCAGGGAGGCGGCGTGCTCGCTCAGCTTAGAGTACTTCCAGAGCAGTGCCGCCACCACGGACACCAGCAGCCCGTTGAGGAGCGCGCCCACGCTCATCCTGCAGCTCGCCAGCGACGCGCGCATCACTTACTGCTGGGGCTCCACCTCCTGTAGCCAACCGACCTCCAACCTCTGGAACGGGCGGTGAGACATCCGCCGCAGAGCAGAGGACTGGGCTGCTGGGAAGGGAGAGTGGGGGGGAAACGGTAAAGGATGGATGGAGAGGTAATGGGAGTGGGATGTTGGGGAGGGGGGGGGGGGGGGGGAGGGAAAGCAGATGGACGAAAGGAAGAGACATTATTTACTGTGTGGAAGAGAAAAAGCAAACATGGGGAAGCAGCCCGCCCTGAATTCAATATTCCATTATGGTATTATTATAACGACATCATACAAATACAATAATAATAATAATAATAATAATAATAATATTATAAGAGAGTCAAGGCTGATGAAATCCAATAATAGCCAGTCATTCGAAAGACGTATAAAGCCCCAGTGCTTTTGTAACTAAGACAACCTTCCATCTGAGCCCTTCAGCAAAAAAAGAAAGGAAAAAAAAAAGCAGAATATAATACGCGCCTTTTCTCAAGTCATTTCCTCCTTGCTGGTGTCAGTATAGATCACACTGCAAACATTTTTGGAGAAAAAACAAGAACCTCTGTACTGTAGCCATCTTCATATTCAAGAACCAGAGAGCCAAGTGAGTGGCTACCAAAATAGATGGACTACAAATCATTGTAAAGATTCATGAATAGGTTACACTTCCCCACATTAATTGTAAGAACATGATTTTCAATGGCCTCTACTCTGTGCTACAATGGCCATTTGAAAATGCCTCTTCCTTCCATTCCCTAAATTGGTCCCTGTAGCAAAGGCAGGCAAAGTTGGCCCATTTGCAGACCAAGGGTCTGTTTGCCCTACAGGCACATTGTGTAATGTGCACACAATGCAACAGTCACAACCAGGGAGAGAGAAGTCTCAAACCAGGTTAAAAATAGAGCAGATTAGAACGTATCATGTTGAACGTGTTGTGCACAGTCTGGATGCGAGTCAACTGTGCTTGCATTATTGCATTTTTTTCTTAATTATGTAAATGAACTCGTACCTCTGTGTGCCCGCGTCTGCAACACTTTAAAGACAAGGTCATCCATTATCTGTTGTAAGAGAATCAGTACCATTCGTTTCTGACAAATACCTAAAACATATCGGTGTCTCTCTGAGACTTCCCGTCTCTTTCATCATTTTGTTACAATTGTAACTTGTTTGTTGTAACTGAAAGGTTTTCTTTATCGAACATAGAGATAATATATCCAAACAGCAGGTTAGATGTGTCCCTTATGTACTTTCTGTTTTCATATTGCTGTAATCAACGGAAACCTGTGCTACAGCAATATGAAAACAGAAAGTACCTAAGGGACACATGCAAGCATCTCACTAAAGAACATCCGCTAATCTGACTTATCAGCTTATCTTTTCAACTTTAAGTTAAAGATGATGTGCAGGGTATTGAACATTCACTTGTTATGGAATCATCACCTTATTCATTTTTGGCAACAAACATTTTCGTTTTGTTCTGCATGAAGAATCACATTTTGAATTGCAGTCTTAAAGCTAGGGTAGGCAATTTTGAGAAAGCAGCAGAGTAAGCTCGATTTTGAAAGTATCTGACCGAATAAATCCCACCCTGGGCAAAGTGCATGCAGGTAAGCAGGTAGGTAGACATATTAAGAAGAATCAAATAATGGGACAGGCTTTTTGCAGGTCAGCGAAAGCAACAGATACCCGATATTATCTTTTTTTTTTGTCAGAGCCTTTGATTTATTGATTGCTGTCTGGGATGTAAAGAGAATTTCAAAAAATATGAAAACAAATGCTTTGTTTATGTCCTATAAGATGTGAGTGATCCACCAGCACTTCTGTTTATATTTGCCAATAAGTGTGATTGTAAGCACTGAGGAAAAGAAGTGAAAGTCAGCCAATCGTTTCTGTAACCAGCTAGAATGAGGCAATGTTGGATAATACTTGCAACAACTGTTTTTAGATTTTACTTTAACACGGTCTAAATTTATTATTTACTAAAATGTACCTAACTTATTTAACTTATTATTCAAGTTACTGTTTTCATTTACATACATTTCCAAACAATAACAACACAGTTGGGGCATGTTCTGCTTTGCAAGAGAGCAGTAGGCAGTGCGTACTCCTAAAATCCTGTTTATTCAAAATAAACAATGCAAGGGTTAGGTGCTCTCAGGAGAAATATGATGAGTTCCATGCTCCACATTATATATTCCCTTACATAAATTGAATCAATTATAAAAAATAAACAAATGGCTTGTTAATCAAAAAAGGGACAATAACAAATCACAGAAAATGTATTACACATTCATCCTCTGCCTCCTCCTCTTCCTCCTCCCATCTATACAGACAGACCAGGACAAAATAGAGAGGAACTGCTGCAGAACCAGAGGTAGCCGTTATTCCCACTCACTGAACAGTACACTGTGTCCCGCGGGGATGCATGTGATTCTGCCATGCCAGGGCACAGAGAGAACGAAAATGTCAACGCTGCCATGTGAAAATCTAGTGGGGGAGAGACTGTATAGGAGCCTTGCCCTTGCATACATAAGCTACGGGCAGGCAGAGACCATGAGAAACCTCAAAGCCAATGGTGGTGAACAGCTCGAATGGTGCTCAGAGATAACCTGTTATGAAAGACAATGTAAAATGGGGGGGTCACCATTCTGGTAGTGAAAATGGTCCTTGTAAATCTATTTAGTTTTTGTAGCTGGTAGTTGTTTTGGCTGACATTCAAGATAAGTGCGATTAGCAGGCGGTGCGGATTTACTTGAAGGAAAATAAAATATCTTAAAATGGTCAAAAGGAGTTCCAAATATAATCAAGTTATGCGCTGGGAACCGGGAAAGTGTATCGTCTTTGTATTCGTACTGGCTCTGCGTGTTGTTAAGCTACCACCTGATACCTTTGTCCTAGCTCACGCTCAATCTGTATTCACTATGTCTCCAGTGAGCTCCCCCATGCTTTGCCTTTTACTCACAAAGCCTGCATCTGCTGCCAGCTTATCTGCATCCACTACACCAGTGGATACACACACTAGCGGAGAGCAGCATCACTGAGGTCTCCAAATACTAAAAAGGCGTTCTGAAGCAATAATTAGGTTAACTGCAGACTTTATTTTCTCTTTACAAAATAATTCCTAACACAATGAAAGACAGCCACCAAATGGTTTGGTTAAGTCTAACAGTAAGCCTAGAAGAAATAGAGCATCCCAATGCGTCCTTCATGAATATTTCACAGTGTTGGCTTTTATAATAGCAGGCTTTTGTCTTACTGAACAGAGAGGAATGTCACAAAGGACACAAGCTCAGGTAAGTAGACGGTGCACTTACAAGTGACCTAGTAAGACCAGGCACCATTTCCTTTGCCCTTTTACCTTAAGGGAAGAAACTCAAAATACAAGAACACAGAATCATATTCTATGTCAGGCTATATTCTGTACTCTATTCTAGTCAGTATCGCCAGCCATAAAATGAAACATTCAATGACTAAATACTTTGAGGTAAAGTAAAGAGGTTAAGTATTAAGAACTAGGCATGACTAAAATGTTGATATGATAACATTGAGATATTGTCCGCGTTTAGCATTGAGAACACAATTTAGATTCATGCGTCTATACCAATCCAATCAGGATTATGAAGTATAAGGTACACTTTACAATAAGGGTACATTTATTAACCATTTGGGTTATGGTTAGTGGGTTGGGGATGAACCTAACCCTATTAAGTTATATCCTTAAAAATACATTAATACCTTAGTTAACATGAACACTGTTAACTTATTAAACACCATAAGTTAACTTAATTAACTGAAAGCAAATGCTTATAACTATTAATTAATGGTTTATTAATTGTAGTGTAAAATGATATTTTCTGGCTTTGCCAGTCCTACAACCACCTTGACCACACCGGCACCACCAGCTACATAATCATAAATAAAGAGTCAGTTATGGAAAATGTCACCGCTAATGAGGTAATTCGGCTCCATTCTCACATTAGCAGAGATTTTTTGCTGGACCATATAGACTCAGCTCGACAGTGGCTCTTTTTATATGCATAACAGAGGCACTGGACTTTAGCTGTCCAATGTGTAAAACGACCAATTACTTATCGACGGTCTTAGAAGCTGTTCTAATCTCAAACACCACTTGCGAAAACCTTCCAAGCTACAAGGAAGCCTTGCGCTTATTGCTGCCCTCCAGCCTGATACTATTTGCGCGCTCTCTGCCACTGTTACTGGTTAGCATATCTGTTTGCTCTGGAGATGATAAGCACCCCAATGATGTGGGGGGAAGGCAGTTCGGGGGTAGCCTGGAGAGTCTAATGCATTTTAATGAGAATCCTGGAAAGCCCAAGCGAAACAGAGAAGGGGGGGGTTGGAATAGGAGCAGTGGTGGTGCAAGCCCAGCAAAATGTATCATGAAATATCCCATAGTATTCTCTCGCTCATCCGTTGGAGTTATACCTGACTGAGCCTCTCTCTCTCTCTCTCTCTCTCTCTCTCTCTCTCTCTCTCTCTCTCTCTCTCTCTCTCTCTCTCTCTCTCTCTCTCTCTCTCTCTCTCTCTCTCTCTCTCTCTCTCTCTCTCTCTCTCTCTCTCTCTCTCTCTCTCTCTCTCTCTCTCTCTCTCTCTCTCTCTCTCTCTCTCTCTAAGAATCACAGACTCAAATAAACATATTTGTCGAACGTCCTACAAGCCTTCATTCTCCGGCTCTGTGCAGTCCAAAAGATGGGATGGCAGCGATGGCAGGGCTGGCCCCAGTGAGCGACCCATTTGTTTTCATCTATATTCTGCGCTAAAGCGAGCTCTGTCAAGTTTTATCCGCGTCTTGGCACTCGGCGTGACACCAGAGGGCATTAATGGCCCGGCGGCCATTAGCTGGCTGTCCAAGGACAACTCGTTTATATACACCCACGTTCCCCACTAGTCCCACATACGTTTCTCCAACCTCTGTGAGCATACAGACCGAACACATACACAAACAAACACGTACTATCGTCTCCGTGACGTAGCTCTCCCCTGTTCGATGCTGTGCAATACAGTGTGGGTTTGATACACACATGGGGGTTGGTTGGTTACGTTGAATCGTCACACACACAGTTAATCAGGGAGAGCAGGGTACAGCATGGTGCAGTCATCATTCCCTTTCTCTCAGTGGGAAGAGGAAGGGGCTGATGTAGGCATTCTGCAGTGCATGCATGTATTTTAGTGATGGGGGGGGGGGGGGGGGGGACGGACAAGCAGAGGCAAGGGGATAACAAAAAAAAAAAGTAGGGACATCTTCAAAAGAATTCTGCGACACAGCACTTCGGCACTGACCCATGAAAAAACCAACCTATGTCTTGCACAAAAAGAAAGAAAGTAGAACGTCAAGATCAGTAGTAGGCCTGGTCTTGGAACATGTCTATCGCTCTCCGGACACATTGTTCATTGATTGTTTAAATGAATGCGTGTGTTTTAAATGATTAAAATACTTGTTTACCAGGGCATTGCAAAACGAAAATTTTGATTTGATTTTCTACCAATTGACTCGACCCTGTCTCACAAGTCTTTTTGGATTTACCCCTCTAGAAGACTACTCCAACTCTGGCATTCAACTGAGGGACAGTACTGCAGTTAACCAATTGATTGCTTTATAACCCCTGGCATAGTAACAACCCTATAAAGATACATCTCCGAATGCCGAGTCAACCGCTTACAATATTTTGCAAGCACTTAATCGCAATTTATTATACAGTTTTACACGTATAGTGATACTTTTTTGAATAGTATTTAAACTAAACCCTATGCCAGGGGAGAGCAATAAAGCCGGGTAGAATCTTATATCCCAGTGAAGTCACATGTATGAAAGAGAGCTATAGCTAAACTTATTTAACGATATGAGCGTAATACACACAGAAAGCAAAAAAACAACCCATCAAAATATACGCAGTTCTTACCAGGCGTTCCAGTGAAACTGTTGTTTCCCTTTCTTTAGAGCAATACAATGGTTAGCTCAGCTCAGCAGCATCGGTTCCTCAAGATGTTGCAGAGAAGATCCAGCACCCTGCACAACGCGAAGCCACCGAATAGAGCTCGTCGTTTGAATTCAACACCCACGTACATAGGTAGTATTGCTTAAGGGAACACACCATTGATTCATTACATTGCCGGTCGTATACCGGCTTCCATTAGGTAATGTTTACAAGCTAGCCTAGCTGTCAAAGGAGAGATAAAGAGCCGCTGCCTGATACCCGACTCCACTCGTGCTCTTTTCAGTCTCCACCTCCGATGTTTTAAATATCGTATTGCAAGTCTCGCGAGGGCAGGGAAAAGTCCAACTAGAAGGTCTCAAATTGGGATTGTAAATTCACTATTTATCACCGGTGGGTCAGATTTTTCCATTCAGTGAACAGCTTTATTTATTGATCACCAAATTACTGAAAAAATGCTTAACTAATTTTTGAAAAGCCCCAGAGCAGGTTATTAATATAGTTTAGTCTTGCGCTTATACCAAGCTCGTATCTCTAATTTAAATATCAAAGAAGTCGAAAATATATATGTGCATAATGAAACAATTTGTGGCAGAACGATTTATAGTTATAAAACGAATTAATGTTACACATATATATATATATATATACATATACATATACACACACACATATATATATATATATATATATATATATATATATATATATATATATATATATAAAGGCACATGTCCATTTCATAAACTGCGTTTATCTCTTAAATGAGAATATGATTTTAGGAAAGGAAACGGCGCAATGATGACCAAAGTCAGTGCAACAGTACCATCTTCAGTCTGCTGGGGGAACGTGCAACCAACCTAAACAACCTCATTATAATAGAAACCCCAATCTGCTATATATTCGTGTTTGAATCAGCCAAAATATACATTATAAAAGAAAGATATTTAACGTAATCTTCAGGATACGTTCATCGCCGCGTCATACGACACGTGTTTAAACACCTTGCATACACAAATCTATACAAAAGCCCAATATGTGTCAATAAAGGCATAACTATGAGTCCTCGTTATTAATCCCTATTGCATATTGACCGCGGTGTACCACATCGACATATCCCCACGTCTGGAGATCAGAGACGTGTGCTTGACGTCAGACCCGACTGCGGTTTGATGATGCTCTCGAAGCCCAACAGATCTGGCTGGGAGGATACAACCCATTCAGATGAGGGCTGCAACTACCAAACGATGCGATGCCTTGCTCCACGGCTCGACTCTAAGCACAGCCGTCTCATGAGCTCCGTGGTCATTACCACCTGGGGATTGCTCTTTGTCTTGCCCGTGATGGTTTAGAATATAAACTTGAGACCTACAAGTCGGACCCCTTTACAAGGCACTGAAGACCGGACCTGGGGCTTGATGATTACGGGGCAGAGATGGTGGTGAGTCAAGCGCGCCGTAGTAACCTTAGCTTGCTAACGCGCTACGGGCTAAATCCTGCTAGCTGGCAGCTAGTGGTGGCAGCACCTGTGTCTCTGTGACAACGTCCACTGTTGCACAGCACCTCCGCGTAACGTCAAGGGTGTTATTATCGGATAGCGGTGGGAATCGCCTGGTGAGATACTAAGCCGGGCAGCAGGTTCGTACTCAACTCTGTTACGAACATGAAGCTAACGCCAATCAATGAATAACGAAAGCTAGCCGCGCTCAACGCCGTCGCTGGGCCTCTCTATGCGGCTGACTTGTAGGGACGGGGCTGCTAAAGTGTACTGTAACTTGGAGAGTAAGGTGTCCCGCTAATATGTGTGGGATAAACCTGTCGTAAAGGGGACTTCGTTTGACAGTTTTAAACTTCATATGTTCACGTAGTGCTACGAAGCAGCCCGACGTGGTGGCTAATACGTGCGACTCACGTTAGGTGCTGCCGCTGTCAAACAACCAACGGGTCTTCAATGCTCTGTGTTGCGGCTCCGAGCTGCTTGTATTTTGGGTACATTTTGTTAATTGAGGTAGGTCATATAGCCATGTCTCTCTGGCAGGCGTAATGCCAATATGAACATTTGTCTGTAAACGTATATTTTGATTATGTTATTTATTATTTTATTATGTCCTATTATTTACTATGTTGTGGTGTGGTGGCTCTTGGTCTGGGCAAATGTTCATTTATTCTGATGGCACTGAGTAAATTGTTACCTCGACCCCACCGTATCTTCTATGTGCAATGTATTACAGCTCAATCAACGATATTGATCAAGTTTCATACTAAATGGATGCATTTTCTGTCGTTATCCTTTAGGAAGCTGGGGCCATGGGTTTCGCCAACAGCCTTAGGTGAACGGAAGTAAGCTGGACCTGCATAACTCTGCTAAGCTGCGCCGCCCTCCAGCCGGGGTTCCCCTCTCCCCGTCCCCCTCTCCGGCCATGGCAGGTTTCAAACGGGGCTATGATGGCAAGATTGCCGGCCTGTATGACCTGGACAAGACACTGGGCCGTGGCCACTTTGCTGTGGTCAAGCTGGCGCGGCATGTCTTCACCGGTGAGAAAGTTGCCGTCAAGGTGATCGATAAGACCAAGCTGGACACGGTCGCCACGGGCCACCTGTTCCAGGAGGTGCGCTGCATGAAACTAGTCCAGCACCCTAACATTGTGCGGCTCTACGAGGTGATAGACACTCAGACCAAACTTTACCTCATCCTGGAGCTCGGCGACGGAGGGGACATGTTTGACTACATCATGAAGCACGAGGAAGGGCTGAATGAAGAACTGGCCAAAAAGTATTTTGCCCAGATTGTCCACGCCATCTCGTACTGCCATCGCCTTCACGTGGTGCACAGGGACCTGAAGCCTGAGAACGTGGTGTTTTTTGAAAAGCAGGGACTGGTAAAGCTCACAGACTTTGGCTTCAGCAACAAGTTTCAACCGGGGAAAAAGCTGACGACAAGCTGTGGATCGCTGGCGTATTCCGCGCCCGAAATATTACTAGGGGACGAATACGACGCTCCGGCAGTTGGTAAGCCCCACGCTGAAAGTGTAAATGCTCACTGGTTCTTAGGGAACGGCCCATTTGAAACCATTTTGAAAAACAAAACAAATGGTAAATTAGCACCGCATTCCAGTGTGTCACATGTCTGCCATGGGACTGTGGTGTGGCGCTGTGAGCCAGCCAAGGCGGTTGTTATGACTCATCCTCCATTTATTGAGCTGGATGCGGTGGGCTTGATGCCGCTGGCATTTATCTAGATTCTAGGAACCACCTCAGTATAGCCTCTCCCTCCCACATCCTGCACACTGGGATAATGGTTATGATAATGGTCATGGTGTTTCATGTCTAATTATTATGAAACCCGTTTTAGGTCCTTTGTCATTTGTTATCTCACTGACCCCTCACAATTCATGGTGGCAAACATTATTTTGTAATAGCCTTGCTTGAACACTGATTGCTTCTGTGCTGGAAATATCTCTGTTGGGGCTCAAGCAAATTCAAGTTGAGGCAAATATGTTTGTTTGACCCTTTGTTGCAATAAGTGTCTCAAAATGCATCACGTAATTCACCCTTTACACTCAAAACACACTGAGCATGAGAAGCCTTGGGGGGTTGCTCATTTTTCTCTGATACAACTCATATAGAATATATAGATAGAATACATACATAGAATACTTGGATATGTTTGTATTGAAAGCAATACAAGTTGTCAGAGGTGGGCGTTCTCTGAATATTCATATGACCAAGCGTGACTCTTCGCTTTGCATTAGCAACATTGAGTGGGCTGTCAGTGGCCATGTGAAACAAGGTCAGCCCCAGTAGTAGTCTGTATCCATGGGTGTTCCATTGCGCTAAATTAACTGTCTCGATTGATTTTCACTGAGGGCTGACATAGAGCAGACAGATTGCCTGTCCCCCAACCAAATGATCACATGCCGTTTTCTGATCCACGTCCATGGGCAGATGGTTTGGGTCCTGTTGAATTAGAATATGTGCCTTGTTAAAGCAAATCGTCAGTCAAGTGGTCCCTGCTTTTCCTATGCTTGTTTGTGTGTGTGTTTTTTTCATGGCCAGTTGTGATTAGGTATGCTTCCCCTATTTCGGTCACGGTAGGTCCTCTTCAAGGGTATGACGAGGGCGATGAAGAAACCGTGGTTAATTTCTTGTCTTACTTCAGAGAGCAACACTCTATTATGGATCCTCAGAAGGGCACTTTGGGCCTGGAGTCCATTTGGTATATCTTAAATGAGGTGCTATGTGCCTAGCTGTTTTATGATAGAATAACGCAGATTATTCCTTTTCAGGTTCTGCAAGGAACGCCATTTTTCTTGCTCAACAATGTACGATTTCACAAATCTGCCTCTTACTTTAATGTATTTTATTCTTAAGATATAGAAAGCGGTGTGCCGTTTATTGTGGATTGAGGTGTGCAAAGCTTTGCAATATCCCACCTTGTCTGTAGTGCCTGGTTAGTTCTAAACTACAGTGTGGTTGTTAGCAGACAAACTCTTCATCATCACAGGTAACTGCCTTACTAAGGCACTTGTACTTTGCACATATCATCATACTGTGGCTGTTTCTGATGTGATCATTAAAAAAAAAAAAAAAAGGAACAAATCCTTATAGTAGGCCTTTATACTCATTAAGTCTTCATGTTCTGGCTAGTGATTAGCTTGTTGCTCCCGCCAATTATGTGAATGTGTTGTCTTTACCAACGTTACCAATAGATAGATAAAATTTTATTTTTCAAAATGGGGGGGGGGGATTCCCCCCTTTAAGGTCCCATGTCATGAAAATTTCACTTAAGGAGGTTTTCTAACATTAATATGAGTTCCCCTTGCCTGCCTATGGTCCCCCAGTAGCTAGAAATGGCGTTAGGTGTAAAACGAGCACTAGGTATCCTGCTCTGCCTTTGAAAAAACAAAGCTCAGACACGCTGATTTGGATTTGGACATGTTACCTCCCCTTTCTCTGCTTTGCCCGCCCAGAAAATGTTGAGGGTATGGCGCATAACACGCAACACAATAAGGCAAGCTTGCATTTGGTGAAAAGACTGCATCGGGTTGAGAAAGGGATTGTTGCCCGCGATTGTCTCCCGCCGGAGCCCCTCTGCCCACTGCCCGCTGCCTGCATGCTGCTCGCTGCTCACGGCCGCGAGGTGCCTCGCGGCGGTGGTGCCTTGTGGTGGTGGTGCACCGAGGCGGTGGTGCCTTGTGGTGGTGGTGCACCGAGGCGGTGGTGCCCTGGCAGCGGGCAGCGGGGCTCCGGCGGGAGACAATCGCGTGCAACAATCCCTTTCTCCTCCATGTCGCGGTTCAGTCTACTTCAGATTGATGTGGAAGTAGAAGAACCAGAGACGCAGTCGTATGAGAAATATCGTCTGGAGGCGCACACAGATTCTGGCTGTGATAATATATATTATATGATATAGATATCTATGTATAATATGATATTATTTAGATATAGAGCTCCAGGACTCCCGCCGGAGCACCCAGAGTTTTCTCGAATATTTACAGAACACGGCCTAAAGCTGTGTGCGCCTCGCCATTGCGATACATCCACTGTAAACAGGAGCGCATGGTACCGTGGCCGCAAGCTGCTCAGGGCCACACCCCCACCCTCCACCTGGACCCACCTCTAAAAAACGGCACGTTTGTGGAATGCTCATTGTGTGACTGGCTCGTAGTGGCTGTAACTCTGCACCAAGGCTGAATTTTTTTGAACGTCTTCAAGTAATGTATTAGGGGCCCACTAACAGCTATATAAAAGCATTCATAAAAGCATTCATTTCTGGTTTGTCTAGGATGGAATAGTGGTTGACACTGAAATTTTGACTATTGGTCCTGTCTCGGGTATTTGGCTCATTTCAAATTGCCCCTGCCTGCTTCAGACTGGCTGTCTATGGGAATTCACAAACCTGTCCTTAAAACAACCCTAAACGTTTGTTTTCAGAAATGTGCAACTCACCAAGTGGTTTGTGGTGTTCGTTGATGTTCCAAATCAGGCATTTAGTCAATCCCATTGAAACAGAAACCGGACCGGAACAGGAAATGGTGCTGTTTACGTTTGATTGTAGTCTCTTGTAGTCTTTTCGCTCGGTTCTCCGTATCAACAGTAGCAATGAGTATTCCAACAGAATAAAAAAAAAGACAAATAAAACACGTCAGAAACTGTATTTTGCTACGATACGATTCTTGATTTGGAACACCACTAACCACTCGGTGAGTTGCACATTTCTGAAAACAAACGTTTAGGGTTGTTTTTAGGACACGTTTGTGAATTCCCATAGACAGCCAGTTTGAAGCAGGCAGAAGTGATTTGAAATGAGGCAAATAGCCGAGACAGGACCAATAGTCAAAATTTCGGTGTCAACCACTATTTCATCCTAGACAAACCAGAAAGGGTCAATGTTCAAAATACCGGAATTGTCCTTTAAGAGCTCCATGAAGGGGGATTTTTTAAGTTTGGGGGGATACTTGCGAGCTTAATTACATTTGGCCCCCAACACTAATTTAAGGGATTCTCTTCATTAAATTCCTTATACAAATTTCCTCTTGTGCTATTATTTTAACTGTCGTGTACTGTGCTCTGTCTTCTGCTTTAACTTTGCTCAGTTGAAAAATGAAGAAAAGAAGAAATCAAATCAAACACTTCAATGAATTCATTAACTTTTAATCCTTTTACATGTACTATGGAAACAGTAGTTGCTGACTTATTTTCTTAATTATATGCAGTCCTATTAGTTTCTCCCTCTCCTCTCAGTCACATCTTCATGGTACATCAGTATCCTGATGTACCATGAATGTGTACCGCTTGTGCAATACCAGCAATCCTGTGCTGAAATTGTATATATAATAGAGGTGCGTTTAAGCCAGCGGTCCATTTTTGCATTAGCCTACTGAAAGCTCATAGCGATAGAAATAATTGCCAAGAACAGCACATGGGTCGTGTACAACTTTTGAGAAGGAGAGAGCGAGAAGGAGCAAGCGCGAATGGGTTCTGTGTGACGGCACGCTCGCGTGTTTGTTGCCAGATCAAAGATTGTACAAAGGACATGCACCACCAAAATCGGAAGATGGTTTGTCAAGTGAAGTCAATACTCGACCCGAATTCACACCGTTGCGTTCTTATAAATTTATCAGACAACTAAGTGAAATTTGTGCGGGATTGTCCCGCATTATGCTGGCCTGAGTTGCGGGATTTGAAAAAAAATATGTGTAATACCCGCAATCCACTCTGAAATTTAAGCCATCCAGGTACACATTAGGGCTGTCAAAATTGCTCAAAAATGACGTTTGAATATTCGCTTTAAAAAAAACATATATTCAAACTATTTGAATATCTATATTTGTGCATTATGTCAATGACGCGCATTACGTCAATAACAGGACAAACTAATACAACGAGACATAACTAATTGTATAGGTAGTTTATTTAAGTTTAAACATATTTGACAACAGATTACCTACACAAAGATAAGTAAATGAACTAATGGCCAAGACCGCAGACCTCGCTCGCCCGCGCGCTCACTCGCTCTCTTTTTCTCTCTCTCGCTCCCCCTCACTCTCTTTACTGGTTTAAATAAACAACAATAAACAAATGCTGAGTGCTGATCAAGAGTTTTGTGCAAACAATTAAAGGTCCCGAGTCCGACTCTTGTCGCTTGACTTGTCTCTTGTCTTGTAGTGTTCTGGTCGCCCACTCGCAAAGCAGACAGCCGCATCTTGGCTGCCGCGGGTGTGTGTTTTTCCACATTTGAATATTAGTTTTCACCTTTGAATATCTGTTTTTAAAAAACGATTTGAATATATATTCGAATTTAGAATATTTGTTGACAGCCCTATTACACATTGTATTAAATTGTCAAAGTTGTGTGAATAGTCGGACATTTCAGATTTTATGAGCTTGCGTGCACCACAACGCTCTCTATATGTTTTTGCCAATAGATTGTTGATGTGAACATCCAAATGTATGGAAGAGTACACGTTTGTGTTGACCAGTGTTTTTTTTTGCTTTCGGAAAGCATCGCTCTTCAGGTACCACTCCGCTTCTTGGTAACACTTGAGTCATAATAATGTGTTATTTTAGCTATTGATGGCTACTTTTCAGCTAGTGGAGTGCTTTTTGTCCCCCTCTCCAGCCTTTTGTGGTTGTGTTATACAGCTGCAGAGCTGTTTAGCAGGCTTGGACGTCTGTGAGTCTGGACCAGGTCTCCAGCGAGCGAGCAGAAGGGTTGTTAATTGCAGCCCTAGTTACTGCTAATCCATCCCACTGTTTGGACTGGAGGATGAGAGGGAGGGGGGGGGGGAGCAGGCGGTCAGCAGCGATTTACACAGTCACATGTTGAGGACACAATCTGACTGGCTTTGATTTTGACACATCCATGTGGTTCCCAGCACAGGAACAAGGCTAGTAGTGCATTAAACCCGCTGGATTTTTCATAGTCTTCTCATTCAGTAGCTCGATAAGTTCATACCCGTCATTCCATCAACATTAAATGAATAACCTGCATTCATTTTTCGATGTTTGTTGCACTTGACATTCTGCTGTGAATAAGACGCTCTCTTGCTCCTGGTCATGTCGGAATGCATTTACCGAAGCGAGGTGGTTATAGACTCTTTGTTCCAAAAACATTTGTTCCAATTGCATCTGTATGTCTGATGTGTTGCGTGTTCATCATGATCACTGCAACCGACTTGACACATTTGCTATTACTAGGTCACATTTCCAACAAGTTGATGAATCTCAGGAGGAGAATGAATGCAACTTTCAAGGATCAAATCTAGCTATTCTGGTCGAGAAATGCATAACTTGTATTGTGTCAATTAGACGGCAGTTGATATAATCATAAATAATTTAACGTTAAAGATAAAAAGGCAATTTATTGGTGAATGCATTTATTTTGTCATACAGTTAAATATGAGATCTGAAACTGAATATATGACTATATGACGCACTATATATGCGCACTGTAACTGGTATAGCTAGACCATGCTGAAACCGTCGTTACATGTTCTAATTAGAAAAGCATGCAATTAAGGGGCATTTACAGTTGTCAGATATTTCTATGCAAATGTGTTATGCTTATTGAGACAATCTTCTTGCTTTGTAAGGCTTGCTGTTTGAGCCAGGTAACGGTTATCAGGGTATATATGGTGGACTGTGGCACTTTAAGACATGCCAGAGTAATTGGGAGTCTAGCTGATGCAACATTCATAGTTGTTTCTCCCACGCTAATGATTACATTGATTCCAACAAGGAACCTGGCTTTTTGCTGTGGGTGGATTTTGACAGTGCGAAACAAAATGTGCCATTTTTTAATTAACACCATGCCTTGTGAGTGCTGTACATTCATGCAAACCCTATACGCTGCAGTCTGGCTGTATATTGTTCAACTGCCTTTTCCCTGCTTGACAACTAGCTTACACACATGCACCTACACACACAGTACAGAGATTGACATTACAAATAGAACACACACTGTGGAACCTGGCAGACATTCTAACCGCCTAAACTAACTGCTGGGTGGAAATACTGCTTTTACAGGTTTGTTAGTGGCGTCGACTTTTTCGACTAAAAACTGAGCAAAACCACCACCTAACCTCTAAGGTTTTGACACTGCAGCAAGACTAACAACTGAGGGTCAACAATAATTTGTCTTTACGTCCACTCCCAGTGGCCTCCCGTGCATCGACACCTAAAGCAATGCAAATATTAGTGGCTTAAAGCTTTCGGGCATCTTGTCAGTCTATCGACTTAGTTATGGATAGATGCAGAAAGTGGTCATATTTATCTATCTTGCAATCGAGCCATCTAATAGGCCCGGCTTCTTGCATAGCAGTAAACGATCAATGCTTTTGTAATGCAGTTATTGAAGGGTTCCTTATTCATTGATCATTAGTGCACATTACTCTTTGCTTCATATATTGGTAATAAAGCAAACTTCATGGAGCCTGGGCCAGCCAAATTCTTTGAAAGGATTGGCTTGTATAATCTTTGTACATTTTATTTTTTTGTACTGTTAATATTTGCATTACGTTTAGAAATAAAAGCAACACAATGCTTTATTACATTCATTAACATACATTCATGTAATTTGGTTTGCTTGCCTAGAGCTAGATTGGTAGTGAGAAATATAAAATGTGATACCGTGCAGATCTTTAAGATGGGATGTCTTGGTGGCCTTGCGACTGAAACTCCTCTAGTGTAACACTCTGCTATGAATCCAAGCTTTGTCTCAAGCGCTCAAAAGAAGAGCCCCATGGAGCAACGTGTGGAATGTTTACCATCCGACACCCCCACTCAAACTGTCCATGTTCACTAATGTATGCAAATGCATGTCTGGTCTAGTTACTTCTATAAGCTGCAGCGATAAAAGATTGGCACAGGAGGGAGCTGCATGAGCGGGACCCCGATCAAGTGAATGCCGATCATTTGGTGGACTTGGACAGCTGAACTGGCTGATGTTTGATAATGGGTTCCTCTGAGCCTCAGTTCTCAAAGCCTCATGCCTTGTTTTCTTTCAGCTTCTCACTGGTCTGCCCTAGAAATTACTGTCATAATGAAACCCAGAGTGACAGGTTTACATGACCAGCTCACTCTGGAAACAGGTGGCAGCTATTTTTCTGAGTTGTTTTTATTTCACACTCAAGGACATGGATCCGAAAGGGCAGTGCAATGAAACCAAACCAAGGCATATTATAATAACCATGTCAGCCCAATTGGAATCACTTAAAATGTTTTGGCTTGTGTTTCTGAGGCTAGGTTAATGGCCCAGAAAGTCTCTGAGGTAGTCAGTAGTACAGTGAATGGAGGTAGGACGCCATAGTCACTCTTGTCTTTAGAGATCATTTTCACAATCATTTAGCAATCATCACAAGTATAACTTTATTAAAGTCAATGCTAATGTCTACATGTTTGAGTCAGAGATAGATAGGTAGTTGTTCAATTCTGGATGTGTTCACTCGCTTTATTTGCAAAGCAATGCAGATATGGGGGACCATGATGGATCCATCATTCCCCTGTAATTAAATCCCCACCCTCTGGAACATGCTTCCCAGGTTGATGGCTATTTGTATACTACCAAGACCTTCAACCATGTCCTTCTATCAACTGGCCGTGGGCGGTGAAGACAGTAACAGTAGCTACTATTCTTGGGGTTCTTGGTCCATTCAGCCATCCAGCAAACTCTGCTCCTGCAGGACGTTATTACTTGATCCAAACAAAATTGTTTGGCACCTTATCCTATTACTCACATTGTAATTGAATAATGTTCTGACATTCAAGCCACAGCTCATCATCACATGAATATAGAGATGTGGATCACACACACCAATCAAATCCATGGTACCGCCAATGTTGTGTATCGAGTCATGTATGTGAATTGTCATTGGTATCTGCTGAGATCCCATTTTTGCTCAGGCAGTAGACACATTTTTTCCCTGATGCTGTTACCTCTGGATTTATAGGCTAGATATGTTATGACATTCTGAATAAACTCGAGATGCATGACGTGGGAATTAATACCATGCACAAAAACCCGTTTTTTTTACGGACATAAGATTGTTTACCTTGTGGAAATGCTCCTGTGTTTGACTTTATCGTGTGTTTATCGCACACCTTTCCTTTTCCCTCTGTTCCCTTCATTTCCTGGATGTAGACGGTCTTGCCTCCACACGGGAACACCTGCTGTTAACACACTCAAGCTTCTCGCTGTGACTCGCGGGGACCCGTAAAAAACCTCCTACCTGGATACAGGAGCAGAACGCTGCAGAAACAGCCGGGTTTGGCCCAGTCTCAATAGGCTTAATGGGTGTCCCAGTAGGCCGTTTGCAAATGGGCCTGTGTGTGGTCATCTATTTATTTTTGCACTGAAAGTTAAGATTGATGTAATATTGTATTACTATTATCATGTATATATAATTTTAAAGTAAATAGTCCAAGGATCTCAACCATTTATTAAAAGTAATGGTGTTGGCACATCCAACAGACTTGGTTTCTGAATTTATTACTTTTTTTTGGGCCAAAAAACGTTAAGGCAACAAGGCCACAAAATAAATTATCCTAGGCACATTAATTTAGCTTTTGATACAATTCTAATGAAAGTATTCAACATTGTTGAATTATCACCAAGCGCTCATTTGTAATCACAGACAGCTGGGCGGCTACACACGTTCCCAGGGCAAAGGGTTGCTGGAAGGAGTGAAAGTGTGATTACGTTTATAATCATCCTTTTGATTGATCTGTGAGAAATTAAACCTAGTGCCATTGTGTGAAAATAACCACCTCCCTCAGTCCCATGCCTTTGCCTCTGGCTAGCTTTCTTTCCATCTTGCTGATGGGCTTGGTCAACTGGTTGAATGCTGGTTGACAGGTTGACTAACCTGAAGGTCATAAAACGATGATGATGATGACGATGATGAAGTCTGAGAGTAAAATGACATTGGTTGCAGTAAGAATGTCGATGGACTAAAAATGTGTTTTCTTAATAGATAGTTGCTCCACAGTGATTGGGATTATGTGGATAAATTGGGCCACTTTTGGGAAGCGTGATATGAATTTCTCTTTCAAATTAGAACAAAATCCGTCTGTGGAAAGGCATTTGGATCAAAATTAGGATCATCATATTTCAATTTGCCAGATTGTTATTGCTGGAAGACTTAATTATTTATGCTGGTTGTAACGATGCATGACGATTTGACACTGGTAATTAAATGGCAGAAATCTACTTTCATAGCGCAGATTAATTATAATACCTGGACCATAAGTATCATTTGATATGTACCAGCTGATACACTTTTTTGATGATGCCATGAGATGTTAAATTCCTTCTTTTAAAGTGGTGGATATGAAATCTGATGTTATGCAATCCATACAACATATAGATGCTGATAATAAGGACGGACTGCTTCCATAAATGGCTTTTTGTGATTTTCACATGAATGTACATTTGGGCATTTATTTGATCATTTATCGTTTATTTTATAATTTTATCTATAGATGCAACATCCTTCATGATTGCCTAAATGTGAAAACAATGGCTGGCGTTTGCTCTGTCTTTGTGTGTCGGAAAATAACAATATATTGACATCTGTGTGTGCGCGCATGTGTGTATGTGTGTGTTTTGCCAGCGGGGTTGGCAGAGGCCGATTTAATTCGCTAATTTGAGACAGGCTGGAAGGGTTGCCATGGAAACGGATGCAGCGCGTGTAAGTGAACCAGGTGTGAGATGCTGGTAGTGTGCCTGTGGTCCCTTGTGGAGGGTCTCCTCAGAATCTGTCTCCATCTGCCTCGTGCGTGCACATGCACAGAGACTTGTTAATCTACAAGCTCAACACACAAATGTAAATACAATTGTTGTTAGTTCTTCATTTTCTACAATATAGCATATACTTGGAGCAAAACAACAGCTGATTGATTTATAGTTTTGGTAAGGGCCCCTTTTATAGATGAGAATAGTTGAGTTTGACGTGTTTAAATTGATATTTCAACACATTTGATGGACCCCTGTTTAAAGAAACATAACACCAATATATATACTCCTTTAGAGTGATCATGTGACACCTATGTAAAGACCCTAGTGGACGGCAAAAATGGCATAGCAATAGAATTCATTAGTCATTTCATTCTGAAGGTTAGCTATCTCTTGATATCGTGTCATCTCCTCTGTGTGAAGATGGTGATGACTAGTGAGTTTTGCCGTATCTTTTGTTTCATCAACGTCAACTGCCAAGAACGGTTTGTTTCACAATCCTCGCCGGTCTAAACCCAGTGTGTGGGGCCAGGTGTATGATCTCTGTCCTACGGTTCACCCTAGTTTATATGGATGCACTGCATTGGATCTCATCGGATCTGTCATTTGATCCCAAGGGTGTTCCCATGGCTTACATAAGCCAATTTTCCTCTTGAGGGGGGCGCAAGACATTTAGAATACGGGAACAAAACAAGCAGTGGTTTTATGAGGAAAGTGGGCGCAAATCACGTTTTGTGCAAATGTTTACCACGGTTGATAACAAAGTCTTGGTAAGTGGTCTTCACTGCGGTTAACAAACCTCCCTGCTCCTTTCCATATCCCGCGTACTTTCCAACGAGTCGTTTATCTTCAGATAAACGTAGTACTGGTTTTGTTTTCTTCCGTGGCGAGCATCGTGCAGTTGCTTTAATTATATGTACAGGGGAAGATGGGTGGGCCTATTATTAATTCTCAGTTGTAATTTCCCAATTTGGTTTGCTCGCACCACTATGTACTGCGCTGTGCTGACCGGCACCACTTAATGCCGCCCGTCCCTACTCCCCTACTACATCCCTACACTGTGACTGCCTCTTCTTCTCTGTGGTGCCCTGGTACAAATCTGCAAGACAGGTTGATATTGCACTCTCCAGCTTTGCCTACGGTTGTCACCACCAATCTGGGAGCAGTTGAGGAGGGGAAGGGGTCCTCTACCTCCGTGTACAGAGGATACTAGAGGCGGCCTGAGGGGCCTGAGGTGTCATATTCAGCAGTGTTGCCTCTCCATGCTCTGCTGTCTGCAGTAAGATGGAACTCCTACGATTCCCTAAGGTCCTATTTCCGAATCGCCCATTTCCTTTTCTCTCTCTCGCTGTCCCTCTCTTACCGTCTTTCTCTCACATCTCTCTTTTGCATCCCTCCCCTCTTTCACATCTCTCTCTCATCCGTCCCTCCCTCTCATCTGTCCCTCCCTTGCTCTCCCTGATCGGTGAGGCGGTGCCGTCTGCATCAGTGCTCCCTGGGTGCTCTCTGGTGCCAGAACCACTCTCAACATCTGTTACTCTTCATGTCACTCGCTGGATGTCAGGGGTGTGTGTGTGTGTGTGTGTGTGGGGATCGGGGTGTGGGAGTGAGGGCACAATATGCTCCAGTACCACAATTACCATTTTTAGAATTTTTAAAAAGAGAACAATTCTCCACTTCAACGCCCTCCTTCGTTCACAGATCACTGCTGTCATTGTAGTTCTACTCGATGGATAACAGAGAGTGGGTGGACTGCATAGTGTGTTTTGGCCTTCTCAGTGTGCTTGTTCTGAACTCAATTAAAGCGCTTCATTAGCTGAGGTTCATAATAACACAATTTGAAACGTATCACAAATGTTAATCACAGATTTAGCCATTGCTCAGAAATATTGAAATATTTGAAACTACTGCATTCTGATTTGATTCATTGTACTACATTTGGAGATGCACTGAGAGATGTATTGCACATAATAAAAAGGTTATTAAGGCATAATACAAGACACTCAATGCTGCTCAATATGTATGGGCGTTGTTATCTGATTGTGGATACCTTTTCTCTCCGGCATTGAATCCTTATATGCCAGCTGGATCAATTATTTTCAGGTTCAAACGTTGGGTGGCTTGGTCGACTGTGATGGGTTTTTGAAGCACCTCTGACAAAACATCAGACTACTAGGGCATTGGGGCGCTGTGGCATACTGGAGTGCTGCTGTGGGCTGCTTTTGACAAGGTGGTAGAGTAGTGAACCCCCCCTACCATGCCAACCAAAGTTCTTATATTAACCGACCAGAGTCATATCAAACTTTGATGTGTCTGTCTGTTAGGTCTCTGTTCGCTGCCCATAGACATTCTACCCCTGCCCATGGATATGTGCTTGCATGTGAAGATATAACTCATTTAAATCCACGGTTTGCTTCCCTCTCCTCTAATGAACAGCATCTCCTTGACGTGTGTCACTGAGGCTGGCTGAGGACAGCAGTGATTTGAGCAGCAGTAGCTGTGTCTGTGAGTGACCGGTAAGAGATCCTGGCTGGCTCTTCAGCTGTCAGCCACTTTTGCCCCCGCCACTTCCATGTCTCCTGCACATGACAAGGCCTGTTATTTTGCAGTGCTGAAAGGATGCAGGTTAATTGGTGTGAAGAAAAGATGTCTGTGCATCTAACAACACTTCAGCATTCTGTGTGCCTGCTCATGCATCTTCATGTGCCGCTATTAATTCAGCTTAAATGCTAGTCTTTAAGGTGTTTGTGAACTGATGGTGTGTTAAATATCTTGAACCCTCTCATTGCAGCAGCATGCTTGGGTATGCTTGATTGATTGATTGATTGATTTTATTTGACCATTTTGATATAAAATATGAAAAGCACTATGTGTCATACATTAAAATACATAGTCAGGGATGACACAATAAAACCTGAATGCTTATTTCCATTGTGGTCCCTGTGTGGCAGGAGGCTTGAGGCTAAACAATTGACCAGCACATGTGCGTGTGTGTATGCAGGCCTGAATGATCATGGAAAACAACAGAAAATAGGAAAACAATATAAAAATAGGAGGACGAGTCATTAACAGAAACCAGGCTGACTCCACGTGATACCATTGCACTGCGGTAATACCCCCCCCACCCCACCCCGTATCACGGCGCACCATGTTATGCCACCCTGTGTTTTTCATTAATACCAAATGAATGCCAGTTCATGCTTAACCAAACGTTGCTGGTTAGGTGACACTCCTGGGATTGATGTGTAAATATCCAGTTAAGAGGGAACATTCAGTCTCTCTTGTGTGAGCTGTATGCCTACTTGTATCATGTCAATGCAAGACATCATTATAGAAACTCATTGACTACAGAAAAATACTGTAACATTTGTTTGAATAAAATTTTCCCCACCGCTTTAAATTATAATCTTTTGAACAAAACACACTACAACATCTCCCAACTTATTCGTTATAGTTGCATTACATGTAGGTTGTAGTGAAAAAACACCACACACATTTACTTTCACAGAAAATATTTGAGCAACACTGAAGCATTGCCAAGAGCCTGCAGACTCTCTATTGCCGCTTTTCCACCGACAGTACCAGCTCAACTCGCCATGACTTAGCGCGGCACGACTTGTAAAAAAGTACCTCTTCAACGTGGGCGGGTCGTAGAAAATAACCTCTTCAACCTGGGTGGGTCGTCATTAGGTTTTAATCCTGGGAGACGGGATTCTCGGGAAATCTGATCAAGACTATTTCCTGATTCCCGGGAAAGGTTATGACGGGAAATAAAATAAACGCAATGACTGCGCGTCTATTGTTGTCATACGGTAACGTTGATGGAGGTGAAACTCGAGCTCTGGGAAAGGAACGACACAAACGAAACAGCGAAACGCTGATCCGTGTCCCCCTCGGGAGCGGGTCCGTGGACTCCAGCCACGCTGAACACACACAACCACGCCGGACACACACAACAACGCGCAGCCTAACTCTAGCCCCGGGAAAGGAGCGACACACAAGGCAAATCCAGCCACGCTGGACACAACTTAACTTTGTGTGATTATTCCCGTTTGCAGCCGCTGGCCAATCAGTTACCAGCAGCCTGTTTACGTCATACAAAAGTACCTGCTCAGTTCGCTTGGAACCTCGACGGAGGTGCTACTAAAAAAAAGTACCAGGTACTTTTTTTGTAACAGTACCAGGTACTTTTTTTGGCAATGGAAACGCAAAAAAAGGCGGGTCGAGGGGAGTTGAGCTGGTACTGTCGGTGGAAAGGGGGCATATGAAACCACAATGTCTATAAACCAGCTGAACTTTACTTTGCCATTCCTTGTTGGAATTTCTGTGTTGCTTTGACCTAGTCACGACAATTGCCACATAGCTTTGTTAGATAACGCAGTAACTCTGGGACTCTGTTGAGACATGCCGCCTATTATCTAGATAGGGCTCATAACCAGACTGTATAGGGAGGAATGCGGTTACACCTGACGGTCAACGTGCTTCTCCAGTAAACACATTGCCCGCATCTTATGCAAATGATTCACTGCAACAATGGACGATAGTTTAGGCCGACCTCTGTTCTGAGGGAGAGAATGCACACTGAATATCTTCGATATTCGAGGAAATGTGACCCTACACTCTCAAATTTCACAAATTACAGTATGGAGTTTGGTAAATACCTTTTGAATCAAATAAATTGTTTAATTTTGTTATTAAAACAGATTAGGATACACAAATCATTGTTTATTTATGGCCCAAACTGTTTTTTATCGCAAATGATATTATTAATCTTTTCAGTCATTGTTGTTTTAACCACCGGTGATTTAATTTTCCTTGTCAATTGACAAATGCCTAATGTGAACACAGATTTCCTGTTGTTTAATAAGCCCAGACGATTACTTTTGAGGTTTCCAGTACATTATTTGAAAAGTCAATGTGTAGAACATGAGACACGTGACAGTACCCCTATCTGAGTGATAATAAGGTTACTCTAGGGCTGGGCGAAAAAAAAAAAAAAAAAAACTGAAAACTGTATCATGATATGTGTTTCATATCAGTCGATATCGATAATTATTGCTAATTTTTAATTATGAATAATAATAATAATTTAATAATAATAATAATGAAAAATAAGGACCAGGAGAAAAATATAAACGTAAAGTTTTATTTTAAACTTAACCTTCCCCTGATTGTAGGCAGACAGGGAAAAGGAATGTCAACACAACCATGGAAAACTCAAATATAAACATAAGTCTGAATGAAAATGAACATCACAATGAAAACTTAACAATTATCAATTACAAAGTGCTCAAAAACATGTGCTACAAAAAAGTGTTCTAAAAACATTTGCAGTGTTAAATGTAAACATAGAGAAGCCTGAGATCTGAGAAGAACTATCTTCATATATATTACTTACAATTTCCTTGCTAGTTTGATCTTTTGTTCCTCACATCGTGCTGTTTCTGTTATGAAACACACATGCGAGACGAGATGGCACAGCCAAACTTGATACTGTTACATGATTGGCCATTGGCATGTCACTCCATAGGTATCAGAGGACGTGTGCCTTTGTTTATGCAACCAACCTTGCTTCACAACCTCTGGTTCAAAGCGGAGCTAGACTCTTTTTTCGAAACGTTCTATCGAACGCATTTTCTATTGATATTGATTACTTGTCTATCGCAAATACATATCGTTATCGTTTTATCCCCCAGCCCTAGGTTACTCTGCTATGGATGCTGGCCTACTGCATCAACAGCAAGCAGGAAGCATCCTGGGTAGTGCATAAGCTTCTAGGAAAACAAATATATGATGGTATTTCTGTGATCTGACCGAGAATGCCTCTGCAGTTGCTGTGGACCGGTTAGCCTGGATCCGCCGTCCTGTGGAAACATCCTTCCACTGACTAGACGGTCTGTGTCTGTCAGTGGGGTTGTCCTTTTATTCGTACACGTATACTTAGAGCGAATAGATGAAGACAAGATGTTTTCCTTTTGGTCAGTCATGATTGGCATGCACGCCGGACGCACGCACGCACGCACGCAATCATCATAACGTCTGATTGCATGTGGGATGTCGGCCATGCTGCGAGGAAGAAGAGACACCGGGACCACCCACCAGAGCATTGTCACAACGAAAGCACACAGCAATCATTCAGCTCCCCCTGAATCCTTTGTTGGTATGCTGTGCATGCACCTCGATGTGTTTGTTTGTGGTGTCGAGAGAGCGAACCGGTTGGGCAAAAAATATTGTTTTGGGTTCATTAAAGACTTGCGTCGAGTTACATGACATGTCTTTGAAGCAACAGTGTTGTGTAGGCCCACTTGAGATGACTTCAGTCTAACCGGTGGAGGGGAGTTAATTTTAACCATGACAAAAGGTTTCAGAGTCATTGTGTCAGGGATCTCTGGTGAACGTCATGGTGGTTCATGTGCAACAGATACCAAACTGCTTACTGGATACGATTGAATTTATATTTGTGTTTTATTGTAATTTAAAGAAAAAAGTATAGTTTACTATTTTAAGAGATCTAATGAAATCTTAGTTTTTTACACTTTCTGATCTATTGCAGCATTTTGTTAGCTGAATTGGCCTTGGCTGAACCTATGCTCAGCTGCTGTTGCTCTGTTGCTGTTGCCCAGCATATGAGCCAGTCCACAAACTACTTGTCGCTAGGTGTGTCCTCGTCTGCCTAGCCCATGAGTTAATGTTGTCTTTTACTAAAATGAGAACATAGAGATATGATGGTGTGTGTGTGTGTGTTGTGGGTTGAATACACTTTTTCCTTAATTATCTGGCTGGAGAAGGAGAAAGTCATTAGCTGTTTCCTAATAAATCGGTTAAGGATGGGGGCATATTGGAGCCTTGTAGGAGTTTGATCATGCGACCAGTCCCAAGGTGGAGGAAATTTATTTGGAGAATTAATAGATTGGCTCGGGCTAAATTGAAGACAGCTTTTCTGAAAAACAAGATATGTTCATCAGTTGTTCTCCATCTTATATTTAAATTGAAAGGCCTTTGTTTCTAAGAAGCAGGTAAAGCTAGTTGAGTGAAAATGCTGATGTTGCCGCATACTGCTCAAGTCTTTGATTCCCCTTTTGGCCTATTACCTCCTTTTAGCTTTTTGATGGACATAGACCAAAGTGTTTTAGGAATCCAAAGCCAAAATGACTTTCTTAATCAGCTGTGGTTGCTATTTAGATGAATGATGGAAGCTGGTTATGTGACAAATATGCACTCAAGTTAACTTTTTCATGACCATTACAGGAGTATACCGCTTTGAATACACCTTACCATACATCCTCACAGCTTCCATCAAATGATAAATAAAAAGTGATTTTTGTTTTAGTTTGATCTCAACATGGCTATCCAATGCTTTGCATTAGTGATGTTCTCTTATTGTCATTATGTTGGTCATAGCCTGTGTGATGAAATGCATTGCTATAGGTACACAAGTATGTCCTTTACATTCAGCCAGCTGTCTAGACGGGAGCCTTTCTTGATACTTTCATCTGCAAGAGAAGTTCAAATCTAAGAGTTACCAACCGGGTGCGTATCCAAATCCAATATGTAGATCAACTTAAATATGATGGACTCATGTTGAACTGACACTCAGATTTGGCAATTAATTTGCTGCAGCCCGTAATTGGTTCTTGCCAGGTTCAAAGAAAGTCATTGTTCAAAATCTAGTTCTGCGTCTTGGCAGACGAAGAGCTTTTAGTAGTTGGGCTGTGGGTGGACGCTGCCTCATGATAACATGTCAATAATGGTCACTAGTCACTATAGCATATCTTGCGTTACTGCAGGGAATTATCAGGATTTGGTAATCCATCCATATTTTTAGACAAGTGAGTTTTTGACAAGTGGCTAAGTCTGTTTGGCTAACATCAGCTTGTCTGTAAAACGTCCATATTTTAAAACCACAATTTTTGGTGGCTAAGTCTGTTCAACACCCACCTCCTTATCGGAGCTGCATCAGTCAGCGCTGGTGTGTACTTTGGACAGTACCTTTTACAATGTCGGAATGCAATCGCGCATTCACACAGCGACTTTTCAACCTTGTAATGCACCAACCCATGCGACAGGAGCATACAGAGTTCTCTCTCACTCTGGGAAGCCACAACTTCACATCACACACCCACACACGCAGTGGCTTGGCACAGACCTTCTTCATCACAGCAAAGGCTTCTCAAATGATCCTGCGTTTGTCGAGGCATGGCAGAGGGCTGATTGGTACACGGTGCGCTAAGCAACTACAATGATACCCTCGCTGACCTTTCTCTGCACACAGCCATGTCAGAGTTACAGCAGCAGAAGGTGAGGAGTGAGACCGCCAGCAGGGGCAGAGTTTAGGGCTGCGAAGCGCCACTAAAATTAAGCAGATGTGGAGCGTAATGGACTGGACCCTGTCCCCATCCAAAGACTTGGTGTTGGACCAACATGCTGGTATTCTCAATTTGTATAGGAGTGCCAGCGTGTATTTCAGAGGGCTGTCATAGTACTTAACGCCTTTGATGCCACGGATCAAAATAACCCATTACCCTTCATGCTGACATGCAGTGGTTTTTCCCACCGTGGATGAGTGTTTTCATTGCATTTCCATTTGGGGCTGTTGGGAGCCTTGCAGTGCACACTGAGCTCCACCTCCCTGTCACACTAAAACATGAAAGATACTCTGATCCAATGTCAATGTAATGAGAACATTGTCCTTGGGGCCTATGCAGCATTTCTTCAAGTTTATTTTCCATTCTAACTTGAACTTGCGTTTGCTTTAGTGGCCAATGGTTCATCCACAGACATTAAAGAAAGTGTTTACTCTCTTTCCATCACCACTGCATCCCGGAAGGCTGCGGAGATCATACCAAACAGGATGAAAGATACACTAAAAGTGTTAAGAAGCCGTGTCTAAGATGGAAAAGTAGGCAAGTGCAGACACCGTGCTAACCTGCTAGTGCAGACACCGTGCTAACCTGCTAGTGCAGACACCGGGCTAACCTGCTAGTGCAGACACCAGGCTAACCTGCTAGTGCAGACACCAGGCTAACCTGCTAATGCAGACACCGTGCTAACCTGCTAGTGCAGACACCAGGCTAACCTGCTAGTGCAGACACCAGGCTAACCTGCTAATGCAGACCCAAGGCTAGTGCAGACACCAGGCTAACCTGCTAGTGCAGACACCAGGCTAACCTGCTAATGCAGACCCAAGGCTAGTGCAGACACCAGGCTAACCTGCTAGTGCAGACACCAGGCTAACCTGCTAATGCAGACCCAAGGCTAATAGGCTAATGCTGAGGTTTTTTAGTGCGGGAGACAACCCTTTTTACAACCTGCCAAGATTCCCTTCTGTATTCAAAGGGGGAGCGATGGGAAAAGCAAGATTAAAAAGTCAAACCCCTTTTGAAATTCAGCCACTGGTGTCTCACACGCCAAGCGGTTGTGTAAATGAATGTTACGGTAGCCATCTGCCTCCAAATATTTTCCAGTTCATTAGGGAGCTTGGAGAACCCGCTTCAAGGCCAAAGACATGGTTTGTGGTTTATAGATGGGAGAGGTATGATGACATATCATACAAAAAAAAAAAATATATATATAATGACAATGACGATCAAGTCTCCACAAGACTGCCAGCTCCCTCTTCCTTCATAGCTGAAGGGGCTGTCTGTCACACACACACACACACACACACACACACACACACACACACACACACACACACACACACACACACACACACACACACACACAGGCTATGGCTCTGCTTAGTTGTATCAGTCTTAAAAGTTAGAATTGGAAGTGATTGCCAAATTACATCCAATGTTATTTATATATAATGTATATATTTTGGGTAAGGTACATTTTTAAAACCAGCTCCTCAAAATCTTGTTTCACCCTGTTCCACCCTGTTCCTGGGCTTAGTGAAATTCAACAGACATCACTGTTACCAGACATCGAATAATAGTTTTTTTTATTAGCCTACTTTCTCCAGGCAAACTGTGCTCAGATGCCAGGGGCTACTGAACGAAAATAAAGAAGTAATCAAAGATCACATCACTATCGCTATTTTATTGCGATAGTCGAATTTTCTTTGGATTTGCTGCCTATCCGGCAAAAATAATTTGCACACAAGCAAGTGTACCTCTGCCAATCGTATTAAGTGTTTGAGGGCATTAGCTTAATTAGAAAGTTGCCTAAAATGCTCCTCTGAATAATTAGGCCCAGAGCTGCCAATATTTAATGAGAGTGATGCAGACGTCTCCCTCTGCCCCATCAGACTGAATGAGCCCTGTGTTTCTACTGCACTGATGAGGTGAGGAAGGGAGTGTTGGATGCCTCAACACTAGAAATGCCTTGAGGGGAGGTCTGTTTGACCGCTAGTAAATATAAATCATTCTTGTAAAAAATCTTGGTCATGTCTCAGCATCGCTCTCCTGAATATGTCTTGCTTACATGCCGGTTCTTACATTTCTGAGATGATATTGGTATGTTACATTGGTTACAAGCAATTCCGCGTCTTTAAAAGCTGTACACATGAACCCTGCTGTAGCTGCAAGGTCGCAGTGGACCTTGACTTCAGCATGCGTCGCAAACGTTTAACACTTAAAATGAAACCTAAGCAGACTAAACAATTACTAATTTCAAGCACTTGGACCAAAATAACTAATGTTACTATGAAGTTTGTTATGAAAACATTTATTTTCATGTAGGTTTATGTTTACAAAAAACAATATTCTACTGTAATAGTCCTATATAACAAAACATTTTACATGGAATAGGCCTGGATGTGAGAACACATCAATATCAATCTCTATTATCATTTTACAGTTAAAAAGTATTGTTGAAAATATCTTAAGCACAATCTTTAGATCTTTCTGATCTGCTCCCAGTTCCCTTATCAGCAGTAAATGCATTTCTATCTCAGGGTTTCACTGCCAGTCAGCTATTGGGCATTACTCTGCGTTTTTTTCTGCATTGTTACCAATATGAACTGGTTTGATATTTTTACCTAAAAAGGTTTGGTGGGTTTCATGAAAACATTGTCAGCTAGCCGTTCTCCAGGCGGCCTGTTTACCTCGTTTCCTAAATATGGAACGGCTTTCAATGTGTATTTGGTGTCAACATCGGACGTCATCCAAAATCGGATTCCAAACTTGCCAGGCTTGTCACTTTTGTAGGGAACAGTTGTTTGTCGACTGTGATATTCTCCCCGGGCACGTAACAAGCTTGGCAGTTTTGTGTAAAATGTTTGTAAACTGGCAGATAACAGGGATTTTTTTTTATTATTGCTAAATCATTTTCAAACCTTTGCCTTGAGAAAGGTGATGGGAGTTAATGAGCTATTCATAGTTATTATTAACTAGTCAACAAAGATTAACTATAGCCTATCAAGTCTTTAAAATAAACCATAGCTTTTGTTTCTACATTTTTCAATAATCAAAAAACAATTATTTGTTTTTAGTCAGGCTGACATGTTAACATACATTTCTTTTGGTGAGGTTGGGTGGCTAACCCTAGCCAGGAAGGGCTTTCTGCCTTACCCTTACCCCTTTACCTAGTTGTTGTGTTGCCTAAACCAAACTAAGTTGTTGAACTGAAAATAATAAGGCCAACTTTTCCTGTGACAAGATTTGACACTTTGACAAGCAAAAACAAAATTATATTTTCATTCCTTCTATATTGTGTAATTCTTATAACAATATGTGTACACATACAGCGAAAACAAAAATGTAGCAAAGCTCAGGCCTTATATCCAATGCTAAAATCGAACTCAAAATCTGTCAAAAGACTGTTGCAGCAGTTTAAGAGAGATGACCCATCCAGTGGCCTCTTGGTGTCACTTCAAACGAAAATGGTTCGGACCGGGCGGTCAAAAGTTGTTAAGTGCTGCTGGCGCTTCTAGTGTTTTAATATGATTTTTAGATATCTTTTATTGACCCTGTATGGCTACTTACCAGTCAGACGGAAAACCCAGTTTGTGTCTGCAAGCAGAAGTATCAGCCGGGCTTGTGTTTACTCTCCAAGCTGCATGCTGCAGTCTGTTTCTCACCCTTCTGTATTTAGTTATGTTACCTGTGGGGGTGTGTGTGTGTGGGTGTCCTGCATTTGGTTTGTTTGGCATCTACATGGGCCAGTGCTTCCACATGCTGACAGTTTAGCTTCTCGCGGGGCAAAGAAAGTGTGTGAGTGCACACTCATGAACACAGTACACAGATGCTCGGTGTTTTTGATTGTTGTAACTGTCCAGTAAAGAAAACGGTACAGACACACTCAGGCAGTTTACCTTGCATCTTCCCCACATGCACATAGCCGTCGTGCACGCCCCGTTCCGAGCCGTCGCTGTGCACAGATTCTCGCTAAACAGGATCGGTAAAGGTGTCCCGAGACATAAGAAATTGGCATTTCGCTAAACTGCCTCCCACACTCTTATGCATAAGCACAAAGACTTCTCTCTCCAACACTCACTCCCTCTTTCGCTCTGTCTCTGTTACTCTCCTTTTCTCTCACCATAACCATGTTGTTCCTGGACTTGGTCCACTTCCTGTCTGGCTTCCAGAGGATTTCTGAAACATCCTCTTAATGTCCCTGCTGTTAGCCCTCCACTCTCAGATGGCAAGCATAAGCACAACTAAACTCTAAGCCGTGCGCATCTTCTCTTTAGTAATGGTGGTCTGTGTTTTGTTTTTTTGCTAAATCATTTTCAAACCTTTGCCTTGAGAAAGGTGATGGGAGTTAATGAGCTATTCATAGTTATTAACTAGTCAACGAAGATTAACTATAGCCTATCAAGCCTTTAAAATAAATAGCTTTGGTTTCTACATATTTCAAAAAACTATTATTTGTTTTTAGTCAGGCTGAAATGTTAACGTACATTTCTTTTGGTGAGGTCGGGTGGCTAACCCTAGCCAGGAAGGGCTTTCTGCCTTACCCTTACCCCTTTACCTAGTTGTTGTGTTGCCTAAACCAAACTAAGTTGTTGAACTGAAAATAATAAGGCCAACTTTTCCTGTGACAAGATTTGACACTTTGACGAGCAAAACCAAAATTATATTTTCATTCCTTCTATATTGTGTAATCCTTATAACAATATGTGTACACATACAGCGAAAACAAAAATGTAGCTAAGCTCAGGCCTTTATCCAATACTAACCCTTCTGTATTTAGTTATGTTACCTGTGGGGGGGAGGTGTGTGTGTGTGTGTGTGTGTGTGTGTGGGTGGGTGTCCTGCATTTGGTTTGTTTGGCATCTACATGGGCCAGTGCTTCCACATGCTGACAGTTAAGCTTCTCGCAGAATGTACTATTTCTCTCACTAACTCACTCACTCAATTGGTAAGCAGGCATTTACGTTGCCCAATGATGTAGATTCATTCTACATAATTGAATGTATCCAATATAAAATAAGAGCCCTTACAGAATGTAAAATTTAATTTCATACAAAGTATTTATATGAAGGTGTATAGAAAGATACATACATGTTTTTAAATGAACGTGCAACAGTGGTGTTAATTGATGCAACACTGCATTATAAAAATGTGCAGACATGTATATGAGAAGTAAAACATTTTTGCAGTAATATTTGTGTTATCTGGTTCTGATGGTCACAAATCATATGCTTTAAAAGCAAGCATTTCTCTTGGGAGCTATGGCAGTGTATTTATAGTGAGGTTATACTGTTTATGTCTCTGTGTAAGCTCTCCCTCTACCGCTAATTCATCAAGCACTTAAGCACACTTTTTATGTGTTTCTTTCAGGTTCTTTCATCCCTCTAGGTTTAGTACCCATCATTTGGAAGTGATAACAATCACCTCCACATTAAGGTTTATTTACTTGACAAAGCAGCTCCCTTCAAACATTTTCAGGCTGTCTTTTTATTTATTTTAATTTGTTTGCATTTCTGTACATGTCATGCTCCCACATGTAACGAATGGCTCCTAAAGTGAGGTTAACTGAACCACAACTGACCAAACACTGTTTGCGCTCTGTCTCTCTCTCTGGCTTCAGACATCTGGAGTCTGGGGGTGATCCTGTTCATGTTGGTGTGTGGCCAGCCGCCCTTCCAAGAGGCCAACGACAGTGAGACCCTCACCATGATCATGGACTGTAAATACACTGTACCTGCCCACGTCTCCAACGCCTGCGAAGAGTAAGTCTCTCTCACACACACACGCACGCACGGACACGCATGCACGCACGCACGCACACACGCACACACGCACACACGCACACACACATGTTGTTGATGGCACTGTTGTTTAGTTCACTTTTCATTGCCTCTGCTGTCAGGTAGTTTCCATGGCTCCAGCGCTAATATTTAGCATGCTAGTGCCTTCCCCCTTCGCTGCTTGTAAGTGCGTCTGACAATCCTTAAAACTGCCTCTGCTTAGTTAACAGTTGAACAGGGTTTACAACAAATGAAGAATCTAGAGATTCTTGCACTTACATCAAAAGTTACATTTTGGCTAGTGTGCAGAGTGCAAAATAAATCCCTAAAAATGGACTGGAGGCACCAGTCATCTTTAACAAATCCCCACTAAAGGGCAATTTCCACCAGATCCGTCTCAGAAGCGTCACAGCATTAAAACGTTTGCCACAGACAATAGAAACCATTCTAGTCAATGTAGACTATTCCACTGGCTACGGTCGTGGCACGGCATAGAACAGTCCCCAAACCGGCACTTGGTTTACGATACTTGCCTCTTCTATTTTTTTTGCCGGTTTGCAGCCGTGTCTCAGAACACTTCTACAGCAGTGTGCATTCGCTCATGGATATTCATGAGCTCACATCGACCCCTATGCAATTCAGTAACAGGGTAATATTATACAGTCTATCTATGGTATCAATGGCTAATCAGTGGCACCTTGCTAATGTTTGAATACTTCAACAATTACGACGTAAGATTTGCTACAGACTCACAGACAGCATTTCTTATTTTAATCATCGAAAATGAGGAGATGATTAGAGAAGAAATGAAAGTCTGCGTCGATGCCTCGTCTACTCTCTAATCGCAAGTCTAGTGTCGTGAGCGGGCTGGCGTCTTGCTGAGGACTACATTGTGACATCGCTGAGCCATATTTCAGCCGGAACGTGTCCGCACCACTTCTAGTGTGGATTGCAGTACGGAACACAGCTGCTGTACCACGTCTGAGACGGATCTGGTGCAAATGGGCCTTAAGGATAACTGATGGTGTGCTTGGTTATATACACAAGAGAGATTCTGCAAGAATACCTGCTCACTCAAACGTTGACTGCAGATAAAGATTTTGTGTGTTCATATAGTGTTAAAAAAACACTAAATACATAGTTTTTGTAAATATTAAGACATTTTATTTAGGTTAGAATGTTGTGTGACGGGCTTCCTTTGGAACATTACACACTTCCCAAACAAACACAGACACCCAACTATAGATGATTGGCCAACGACAATTCTGCGGCAAAACTTCTGCATCAAGACCACCAAGGTGTATGGTACACTGGTCCGATGTTGGTGTTTGTTTGGGCAGCGTGCAAGCCCCTTGGCCCAAGCAGGAGCCACACTCTAATTGTAGATAGTCACGTACCTAGATAACATACTTGTCGTACTGAACACATGTGTTATTCGCGATAGTTGTTCAAATAAATCAACGTAAATCCTTGCTTCCTGGCACCAATCGTCGAGCCGCTTTCACGGACTAGAGTAGATAAAAGTGAATTAAGAATTTGTTAATGGGTTGGCTGCTTTAAAGCTCTATCTGTCTTCTCTGGATTACATGTAATGGCCGACACTAATCTGAACACTCAACTGACCGGATTGGTGGATTATGAAGTTCTGGTTCCCGGCCTCATTACATTTTGGTAAAAACAGACACGGCCAATGGCAGTCTTGTGGTCTTCCAACCACACTGAGCGTTCCATCTTGGCCGCAGATTAAGAGGGAGTCCGTCAACTCCATGTAATAGGGGTGGAGGGACATTGTGCTGGCTGCTTCCAAAGAAAAGCAATTTTCTCCCTAAAAGAGGAAAGTGTTGACGGCAATCCGTATTTTTCAGTCCGCCCGGTCTGTCCAGGTTTTTGTAACGTGTTTTGCAGAGTGTCATTGTCAACCTCGGCGCCATTGGACTTGAAATACGGCATATGGCCTGTTCTTTATGCTTACAATCCTGCCGCATGTGTGGCTATTTTTAGACGCAGGAAATAGACACTTATCTCCTCTCGCTTTTGGCGGCTACATCTGACGCGATTGGATGGCTAAGCAGGGGACAGCTGTAAGCAATCTGATTAGTTTGACTGCAGGGGTGGGAAAAGGTGTTTGGTCTCAAAGTCGGCGAGTCCTTGTCACACCCCATCAAAATAGGCACCAGTGTAATTGTTGAGAAGGATTCCTCGGCTACACCTGTTCCCCCTCCAAAAACCCTGAGCGTTCGTAACCGCCACCACCCTGATGCTGCTCGCGCTATTCCAAGTATCGTCTGTCAGTTGAGCTGTGTCTGCGCCTAATGAACTGACTGAAGGATGAACACTGTTCCAGAACTAAAGGTGTTAGCGTGTGTATGAGAGATGGTAATGGCTCAATGCCTGTAGCTGGGTAGCTGCTGTGTGTGCTACATGGTCTACTGTTTTATATCTATACTTTTTTGCTAGGCTTCTTTTTTCGATAGAGGATAGAGTAGGGCTCTTTTGTGTTCAACTATCTATTATGCGCTCTAATATGCTTGATTACGGCATAAATCATAACAATAATAATTATTTTGTTCAATATTGAGATCAAGATTGTTAAACACGTCTTTGGAAACATCATGTATTTTCTCTTTTTTAGAGGGGATTTCCTTGAACTTTAAATATAATTCAGCTTAGAAAAACAATTAAAATCCATGTAAAGTAAATCTAGGTAGATAAATAAATAATAGCTAATATTTGAATATATACGCATATTTATACTATGTTGTAGTACACTGCCACAACCTACTGAAAACTAAACAAATATTCAACATTTTGGTAAACTATACCGTTCCTAAGGAACTAGAAACCTTTGGAGGAACAGTGCGGAACCATGGTCTAAATTTAGTTCCGGGGACACCTCTCAAAAGGTCCCTGTGCGGGGGGTAGTACTATCCAAATGTACAGGAACTTTGGGATGGGGATTGCAGCGCTAAACACCTCTGATTGGTCGAGTACTTAAAGCATTTTATTCAAAACAACCCCTTAAATGCAGTTAATTAACGTAACGTATCGCATCACTCAGCGATTGTTTAAAAATGTTTTTAAATTCGACAACGTGCCATGCTAATAACCTGTTCTGAGACTAGTTTGTGAGCGGTATACTGGTTTTCAATGGAGATGATGACCCTTGCCCAGTTTGCGTGGGTCAGGCTTCAGTTGTATGGTTGTTTATGGGCTTTGATGTTTTATGTATGTTGAGCATGTCGAGTATCAACTTTGTTAGCCAATAGACTGATGTTCCTGAGGATTTTACCAGGGTAGAGTGCTGGATGGTTGACAGGGAAACTGGCACCTCCATAAACGGCTAATGCCTTGTTCACAGGTTCCTGAATTACAATGCCTCCTAACTTTATTTTTGTATTTAAAGCACACAACCATTCAGGGATTTACATAGGGGATATACGTATGTACACATACTGCTTTCCTTCTGTTCTTTCTAACTTAACCTGTGCAACGTCGGGACTCTAACTTTAATCTTTCACTTGATTAAACTTGCTAGCTTAGGCCTGCCTTTATTCCAGGTCTGTTTCTATCATTATTCCTATCTGCTAGTTCGGGTTAGCTGTGCTACTCGAAGCATTGTCACATATCTGGCCTTTTAACGGCATATAAATCTAATCATAAGCGACGTGAAGTGGCAAACAGCGATTTTGATTGCTTTGGCCTTAAATGAAACAGACTTGATGGCCAATGTGGAAGGCCTCGCTAAGCTCGTCTTTTGTGTTAATTGGCCCACGGGCCGGTGGTCGACCTTTGTCTGTGTTAGAAGGCGCCTGTGAGAAAGGGTAAGGAAAAGGCTTCTCTCCCCCTTGGCCCAGGGGAGACGGGGTGGCCCATAGAGGAGAGACCTAAAGGGAATATAAAGCAGCAGCAGCAGCAGGAGGAGTTGAGGCTGTTTTCATTTCCGTGTTGTTTGTGTGCTAGAAAGAATGAAGAGCGGGGATTATAAATAACAACTACAGTTTCCTGCTAGTGCATGCTCCAGTTGCCGAGGCACTAGTGGATTCACATTAGCCCACATTATCCATCACTGCAATTCTTCTTTTCTTTCATCTTCTTTCTTTCGGTCTCTCTGTGTTTATCCCCACCTCTCTGGCACTCCCTCACTGTGTGCGGTGCGAGAGTTGTAAATTACATTTGCGCTCCGCAAAAAAATATTAATTATTTGCCGGCTCTTTTTTTCCCTTTCTAAGCACTCAACCCATTCGGCGTCCTGTTATTATTCTGAGCGTTGTGTTTTTTCTTTCATTTATATGATAATTAAGGATTATTCTTGGAAGACATGCAAACACACACGCGCACACACGCACACCCCCTCTCCCCCCCCCAACGGGCGCTCTATTGTGATCTCCCTCACTCCCCCTTCGCTCTATTATGATCTCCCTCTCTCCCCCTTCGCTCTATTATGATCTCCCTCTCTCTCCCCTTCGCTCTACTATGAGCTCTCTTTTCTCCCCCCTCGCTCGCTGCTCCAGCAGTGTGGCGCGCGGCCGATGTTCACACGGGCCAATAGATGTGACGCCAAGGCAGTGAGCGTGGAACACAGTGTTCCTAGCCTCACTTCCTGTCATTACTGTACCGCCGCATAGAGCACACAAACAATTGTAAACACATGCACAATTCACACCGTCTCTCTCTCTCTCTCTCTTGCTCTCTCTCTCTATGGTTGTACATTCAGAGGAACTGTCGTTCAGGTAATTCATGTTTTGGTTTATTGGCTGTTGGGAGTCTGATAATTGCCACCCTATTTGGGAATTGCCGCAAAAATATAGTGATAATTATTTTAGTATTTGCCGACATACATAATTTATGTTTCTAGCATTTTTTTATCGTGCTTACAGTAAATCGTGTCGGCCCTGTGTGAAATTGTGCAAACACACACACGTATAACTCACACTCACTCATAACTCACCCACACACATAACTCAGTGTGTTGATCTCTTTGTTGTACCATTGTGCGTCTACTCTTCTGCGGCTCAAGGATAAGCCATGAAGTGACAGATGCGGGGCCGGTTCTTATTGAACTATAAATACGGCGGGTTGCCTATACGCGACCCTATGTAAGCAGCGGGGTTGAGGGGGTATGTGAATTATTACGCATAACAAAAGGGAGGCACACAGAGAGTGAATTTAAATGCAGTGCAAAGCGTGCAAACCCATTCCCTTTAGAGGGCTGAGCGGACACGCCGGGGCCCAGCTCTTATCAGTGGGCCGGCAGGGCCCAGATAGACGGGCCCGTTCTGCTGCCTCCTGAGGAGAGCCTTTGTCGTCCTCCCCGCCAGTCCTGCTGTCATGCTGGTAGTGCCTCGGTCCGGCTACTCAAATCCCCCGGTTGAGTGACTGGACTGGACCAGACTGGAATGACTGATGGACTATGGTTTAAATCTCTTAACTCCTAGGGGATTAAAATAATTCACCTAGGAGCAACACTGTTAGCAGAAATGTACTGTGTTTGTTAAAAGAGTTTTTATTTGTCCCAAAGCCATAGTGATTCGTGGATAGTGTGAATGTCGTTGTATTACAATTCCCTTGGTGCAAGTGTTTGTCAGAAATTCAATGCAGTTAAAAAATGTTTTATTCAGCTTACAAAGTTTGGTGCCTTCCCAGGTCCAGATTGCCTGATTATGTAACGCTGGACTGATCTTGTGGAGCCTTGGCAAAAGTTGGTCTCGGACTCAGACAGCAAGAAATGCCTCAAAGGCAATATGCCGTTTTCAGTTTTTATCTCAACTCTTGCCCTGGCACTTATTTCGGCAGCCAAAAATAACTGAATATATTTGGGATTTGATATCCTGCATGTGTGGCTAATTATGCCTGCATGGTATCTTAAAAGGTTTTTCCTCCAGAAAATGGTTCTATAATGGCTTTGTGGCATTCTTTTCAAAGTGCAAGCACCACCATCCTTCCAGCTCGCGGTGCGCTGACAATATTTGCATACATAGGCATATTGGCCAATAGCCTGTGATAGGTTCTACTTTTGAGCTCAGTATGGGCTTACACACCCCCACACAATCAACTCATATCTAGTCTTGTCTAAACACTAGCATGAGTGTCAACTAATTCTAAACAATGCTTCCGAGACAAATGGACCATGTATATAGACTTACGTTTTTGGACTGGGTCAGAGGGTCTGCTTTAAGATGGTTGGAGCTGCAGCTTATTTCTTTTCTTTGAATAATCATTCAATGCAGCCAACATATCTCCTTCCCCTCCTAATCCCATTAAACCATGATCTCAGTGTTTGAAACCTTTTTCTGTCATTTTGTGCCGCTAGAGCTGAGCTGTGACTATCAGTGATTACACATTCTCGGCTCAACTTAACTGAAATTCTATCTTTTTTAAAACCCTTTTATTTTGGAAGGCGATACAAACCGAATGTGGACTCTCATGGACGTGCCGACGTTAAATGCACTGATCTCTCCTCTAACTTCCTGTAACTCATCCCCCAACACGGGGGCGGCAGTAGCTCAGGAGGTAGAGTGGGTTTGGCTGGTAAACGCAAGGTTGCTAGTTCGATCCCCGGGCTCCTCCTCCGAGTGTCGAGGTGTCCCTGAGCAAGGCACCTAACCTTAACCGCTCCCGACGAGCTGGCCATGCATGGCTGACACCGCCGTCGGTGTGTGAATCTGTGCATGCTCGGGTGAATGTTAGGCAATATTGTAAAGCACTCTGGATAAAAGCGCTATATAAATGCAGTCCATTTACCCAACGTGTCCCTCCCGTCTCTGCAGCCTGATCGACCGCATGCTCCAGAGGGACCCCAAGGGGCGGGCGTCCCTGGACGAGATCGAGGGCCACGCGTGGCTCCAGGGCGTGGACCCCTCCCCGGCCACCAAGTACAACACGCCGCTCGTCTCCCACAAGAGCCTGTCGGAGGAGGAGCACAGCAGCATCATCCAGCGCATGGTGCTGGGGGACATCACCGACCGCGAGACCATCGTGGAGTGAGTAGAGTGGACACAGGCAGGCACACTTACAGACACACGCTTACAGACGGACCAGACCTACAGACGCACACCGACAGAACAGACCGCCAGACGCACACCACGACACACACCGCCAGACGCACACCTACAGACCCACACCCACAGACGCACAGTTACAGACGCACACCCTACACACACTGTTCACACAACTCCCTCCAGGCAAACCGTTTTTCCTGCACACAAAAACGTATCTCTCATTTCTCTCCGATCTCAGCGGAAGTGTTTGGTTTGACACCACACGGAACAAGTTAGAGAAAAAAAAAATCTAAAGTTTCCCCATAGAACTCTGTAGTTTCACTTTCATTGTACCTTCATCCTCTGGTTGGGTTTCTTGTAGCGCGCTGCAGGGGACACCCCAGGCGCAGAAGAAGCTGGAGGGGAAAACCAACATTTTCCTTTTGAGACGCTTTTGAGAGCTTTGAACTCTGTTTGTTGTACTGTTCTGTGCCTTTTGTGTGACGCATGTGCCTGTACGAGCACGCTCCATGGAGCGACAGACTAAATCAGTTTGGCTCCTTACATCCAATACTCCCCGGGAACAGAGCACATTGAGAACGGAGGAAGTGGTCCTTCGATTTTCTGCTTCTGTCTGATGAACTTGTCGTATTCTCACTGGGAGGTGTGAGAATACACCTAGCTTGTGGGGGTGTTTGTGTGTGTGTCTGTGTTGGGGGTGTTGAGGATGGATCCTCATCCTCTTGCAATAGAGGGAACTATATTCCACACTGAATCTGAATTGGCAGGTTATTGTAGGCAAGATGTCAGTTCACCGTCACCAAACATGTACAATTATTTTTCCCCCACTCTTTGTTCCTTTTCCAGATTTCTTCATTGTTAATTAATGGAGGTTTCTCTTGGCCTTTGGGGGGGCTAGGGTTAGGGGGGTGTCATCAGTAGATGGCCTGTAACGCCCTGTTACTGTGATTAATGGCTATACAAATATAGTTGACTTGAATGGACTACATGAGCCGTAACGTTGTGATCCAATGCCCTGATTGAAGCAAGCAGAACTGGCTTCAATCATCGTAGAGTTCACGTACATATTTATTTAGCATTTTCGTTTGCCTCGGCAGTAAGAACTGACATGGAACTGTGTTAGCGGGACTGTGTGCGTTTGGCGTTTCCATTGTCTCAGCCAAGTGTAATGGAAGTGGTTAGGGATTGAGGAGCGAGCAGACGGCAGATCAATACGCTAAAGATTTACGGCCCTCCGGTTGCGTTCTGTTACTCTTGGCCGTGTGCTCTGCGGTGTCTCGTTGTGAGAGCTGTGGCTCGTGGAGAGAATGAACAGTGGTGGCTGTACTTGGGTGGTGTGTTGTTTTTTTTTCTTTTGAAATGACAGCTTGTATAATTTGTGAGATTGGCTTGGAACGGAGACCTGGCACCCTCGGGATCTGATCAGCAAAAGCGTTAACTGTCCTCCCTTGGCAGAATATACGTGCACATCCATGAATCAAATTTATATACAAACAATTAGCTTAATCATTTTATTGAATTCTTTGACGAATGCCAACCGTTTTAGTATATGCATACGAAATCCTTTGTCCAAGAAGTCTTTGTAAAGTTGGGTTATATATTTATATTTCTGAAGTAGACTTTTGTCCAAGACAAGGTTACGAGAAGAGCCCGACCTATACATCTGTTGGCCAATCACAGATATCACTACCTACTTGCCGATATGAAAACTTTGGTGTTGATTAATATATATATCATCTACTGTGTTGGTTGAACCTGTTAATGCTTTGACTGAGCACATCCACACTAACACTCCCAGGACGAACCGTATTACATCATGTCCTGTGTGAAGGTTAGTAGCTCCACCCCATAAAGTTAATTTGTTTCTTAAGTTTATGATTTTAATGCGATAGTGCTGTGGCCCGACGCATTGCTTGAGGGTGAGCAGCAAATATGAAGGAGCTGCCACACCCCTAAGAAACAGCATCATTTATTGAATAATGTCAGGTATAGCTACATTTTGAATATCAGTATCAGTCATCATTTACTCTCTAAACTCCAGTGTCGGTGGGGCTCCAGTTATGAGCTCAGTCTTGGAGAATCCTTGCTACTGACAATGCACAAAAGGGAACTGAACTGATGTAATCGTCCCTATGTGTACACCATGTGTACACAGCTGTGGGTGGTGGTCCAGGGAACTACATTCTTCCCTTGTTTATGTTATTTATATTGTTAAGTAATTACTTAATATTATCAATATTACCAAAGAGTCCAGCCAGCCACTGTGGAATTCTGGGTTATATTTTTCTCCTCAAGATATATCAACATATCAAGCTTATTCTATATGCTGCTGTATTAGGATGTGGAACCTTATTATGATATAGAGACTATGGAGGGATGTGCTTGCTTTGTGTATTTGCATAGAATAGTAAATGATGTCATGTTAGGTGTTAAATCTCTTCAGTGATATAGTGCTGATGCATTATTTCATTGGTTTTTAATGGAGGGAACACATGTTGATGTGCTAGGATGCGTTCGGATGGTATGGATCCATAGGTGTCGTGCGTAGCGTGGTGGTGTAGGAATATGGCAGTTGGAAATGAAACGGAGAAGGAGCGGTGACATTAGATTAAATGTAATGCGTTGCTTGGATACGGTTGAGATGTGTAATTTGTTCCTCTAAGGCTAATCATTATGTTTAAACAGGCAGTACAATACTGGAAATCAAATAATAATGTGAATGTGGGAACAAACTAATGTGCTTCATCAGACACATGGTAATTTATACGTTTTAGACGACACGTGGCTAGCACTACGGTCCCTTTTTTCCTCCCTGCCCCTCACGTAGGTGATGATCTGCAGTTTACTTTACTCAGTCATATCGCTCATATCGTTATTAGTCACATAAGAAATTCACAGTTTAAGTCTCGATACAATTACGTTGGCAACCCCGATATCGCTCTCCCGACAAGATAACCAAGACCTTGTCCACCTCTAATACTGCGCCTCGCTGCCACATCAGAGGCGTCGGGTGTCCGTAGATGTGGTGGTAGATGTCATCAGTAGATGTGGTGGTAGATGTCATCAGTAGATGCGGTGGTAGATGTCATCAGTAGATGTGGTGGTAGATGTCATCAGTAGATGTGGTGGTAGATGTCATCAGTAGATGTGGTGGTAGATGTCATCAGTAGATGTGGTGGTAGATGTCATCAGTAGATGTGGTGGTAGATGTCATCAGTAGATGTGGTGGTAGATGTCATCAGTAGATGTGGTGGTAGATGTCATCAGTAGATGCGGTGGTAGATGTCATCAGTAGATGTGGTGGTAGATGTCATCAGTAGATGTGGTGGTAGATGTCATCAGTAGATGCGGTGGTAGATGTCATCAGTAGATGTGGTGGTAGATGTCATCAGTAGATGTGGTGGTAGATGTCATCAGTAGATGTGGTGGTAGATGTCATCAGTAGATGTGGTGGTAGATGTCATCAGTAGATGTGGTGGTAGATGTCATCAGTAGATGTGGTGGTAGATGTCATCAGTAGATGTGGTGGTAGATGTCATCAGTAGATGTGGTGGTAGATGTCATCAGTAGATGTGGTGGTAGATGTCATCAGTAGATGTGGTGGTAGATGTCATCAGTAGATGTGGTGGTAGATGTCATCAGTAGATGTGGTGGTAGATGTCATCAGTAGATGTGGTGGTAGATGTCATCAGTAGATGCGGTGGTAGATGTCATCAGTAGATGTGGTGGTAGATGTCATCAGTAGATGTGGTGGTAGATGTCATCAGTAGATGTGGTGGTAGATGTCATCAGTAGATGTGGTGGTAGATGTCATCAGTAGATGTGGTGGTAGATGTCATCAGTGGATGTGGTGGTAGATGTCATCAGTAGATGTGGTGGTAGATGTCATCAGTAGATGTGGTGGTAGATGTCATCAGTAGATGCGGTGGTAGATGTCATCAGTAGATGTGGTGGTAGATGTCATCAGTAGATGTGGTGGTAGATGTCATCAGTAGATGTGGTGGTCGATGTCGTGCCTGTTTGAAGGAGGCCTCCCGTGAACGGCACACACAGCCAGTCACCACATTACAGCGGCCCTCCCTCGGGGACGACTGAGACCACAAGCGTGTGAACGGGGATGCAGCAGTCCTGTTCACACGCTTACGTACGCACTCACGCACGGACAGACACTGGCGCACTCGTCTCACTCACATGCATACATGCAAACATGCATACGCTCACTCACATGCATACATGCATACATACACGCTCTCACTCACACATGCACACACTTACACACACACACACACACACACACACACACACACACACGCACTCCGTATTCATTGCACACTCACTCACATACATTTATGTGTGCACACATGCTGTACAATTACAGACTGACTAAGGCACATTCACACTCACACACACGTGCTCCGTATTCATTGCCTGCGTGGTGTTGTGTGTGTGTGTGTGTGTGTGTGTCCCACAGGGCCCTGGAGACCAACAAGTACAACCACATCACGGCCACCTACTACCTGCTGGCCGAGAGGACCCTCAGGGAGAAGCAGGAGAAGGAGGTGCAGACGCGCTCCTCCAGCCCCAGCAACGTCAACAAGGCCCAGTTCAGGTACACGCACGCACACACACACACACTCACACATATACGCATGCATGCACATAGACAGAAGGACACACCCACACACGCAAGCGGGCACATGTGCGCACACGCACACACACTGAAACACGCACACACACTGAAATATGCACACGCATTCCTACACACACATACCTGTATACTCTCCCATGAAAGCAGCTGAATTCTGATGTGCTTGTGGGCCTTGTTCAGCCCGGTCCAGCGCATGCCCTGGCAAAGTCATTTAAAGTGTGTGGCGGCAGAGACTGTCGTTTTCAGACGAAGGCCCGCGCAGACTGCTTTACCATTTAAGGCTGCTTCAGACGACGCGTATTAATAAAAGAAAAGAGAATCCGATTTCCTATCTATAGTATAGTGGTCTCAGAGGGTCCGAGGGAGCCATGGTGGAACGAGTACAGCATATTTGACCTCCGTCGTCATCATGATGACTGCTGAGCCGGCCCTCGCCGACGGCAACTCCTCAGACCTTTAACACCGCCGTGTCCGGCGCCAGCAGGCCCCGCCTGCCACCGCTGGACCTCGGGTTCACGCGAGGATACAATCTCTTTTCGGTTTTTATTCAGTTGCCCTTATTAAAAAAACAAAAAGGGGGGAAATGAGAGGAGTTATGGATAAACCAATTACCATTACAGCGCACAGTCGGGGTAGGACAGAACAGCCCAGAGGACAAAGGCAAACACAACCGTGGGAAGAGTTGTTTGTTTAACGTGTTGACACAAATATGTCCTGCTCCTTCCCCGGGGTGAAACGGGGATGGTGGAGAGAATGTGTGTTGCGTACAGACGGACGAGCGCGCACACGGACACACGCATAGACAACGCAGGCTTCCGAGTGCCTCCCTTCTCCACTGCCGTGCGTCTCGGTGGCATTTAAAGCAAAGTAAAAGGGGAACCACATAAAAACGAAGAGGAACTTATTAGTCATACGGTGAGTGTGTCAGCTTTAGTATGACACGTTCCACAGGATGTATTGGTATTCCGTAATTAGACTTTCGACAGTATAAATAACTTGCGCAATTATAAAAACGCCATTATCTTATACACACTTTACTCTGCTTGCCTGCCTAATTTGCTTTCATGCCATCATTTGCTACATCGCTAGAGTAGATCAGGAAATTCAAACCAATTATTTCCTGAAACAGTTTCTTTTTATTGAATCGTGTCTCCAGGAATCAAATCGTGAGATACCGAAAGAGTCGCACCCCCTACGACTTCAGGACGCGAGGCTATCGTGACACAGACTCGAGTGAACGTGCACATTTTTCGTAGTTCAAAGAAAAATCACGCAAATTTCACATTGTTCTCGCTGCGCCATTCGTGCCATTTTCTCCACTTTTGATGTCATCGTCCCTTAAGAGTAAATACAACGTACAACGTTAAGATCAGGAGGAGGTAGGGAATGATTCCTTACTGGATTAAAACACTGCCCTTGACATACCAGCTACTAGGCATCGTATCTACTTGCAATTAGCTCACTACTAAGTGATTATTCGATTTTCTTAATAATAATACATTTATATATTTCCAAGAAGTATGTTCTGACCCCAACACGTCTTAAACAGCCAAAACCGACGATGGCATTACATGAACTCAAGCTCGCACTTGAAAGAATGAAATCACGAGAGCCGCATGAACAACACACGCACGAGGCAGCGCGGCTGGGAATGGCGTCCCGTGATGACGGCAGCGCCCACTGACCTAGCCTAGCAGCGATGCCTAGCATGGGACTAATTGGGCTGTGTGACGTTAGCGGAGGAGGCGACGGCGGCGCCAGGGGAGCTATGGGCCGGGCCCTGCTGTTTGTTTGGAGATCTTCCCTGTCAACAGAGGGCTCCCACAAGGCTGTTTGCTGAGCTGCATCATCCACACTGGGCTAGCTCCACTCCATTCACACAAGCCACACGGATCTCAGCAAATATTTGTTGTTGTTTTTTTTTTATTATTTCCCCCCCGCTTTTTGTGCGTTTTCTTTCCCCCGCCTTCCGTGTGGATGTTGAGTGCCATTTGGGTACGATAAACAAGAACGTTAATGCGGGGGTTTCCTGTGTTGTGTGTTTAGCACTAGTTACCAGGAGACAAGTCTCTTTTAAAGTGAAAGTGTGATTTTTTTTTTTTTTGTGTGTACAATAAACAAGAACGGTAATGCGGGGGTTTCCTGTGTTGTTGTGTTTAACACTAGTTACCAGGAGACAAGTCTCTTTTAAAGTGAAAGTTTTTTTATTATTTTTTTTTTTGTGTGAGACAGGCTCAAACAGCAAAATCAAGAAGTGTAGAGCGTGACGAGCACCGCTGACTTCATCCATTGACCATCTGCAGGAAGGAAGTGCATCGTTGTTATAAATATCCATCCGTTTCGGTTGGCGGCCTCCCGCCTGCCAGTATGGCCGAGTCGTCGCGGTGCTCAGCTCTCATACCGACTGACAGAACCGCCCCATATAGAGTACACTAACAGGCTTTGACTCTTTGTTATCCCACACACCTGATGTGCGGAGGCATTGTATCGCTGCCTCGCTCTGTCCCTGGATAACCGGCTCCGGCAGTCCTGGAGACGGGTCTCTGTCACGAGAGTTTTACATAAAGCAAGGACCAGTGTGAAACCACGCACGCACGCACGCACGCACGCACGCACGCACACTAGCCTTCCTTTCCTCATAGAGTAACTATGAGGAAAGTATCACAAAGTAAGCATCACATGAGGAGATATGTCGAAATGGACGGACAAGACTAGATCAGCAGGATAGGATCCACTTGGCTTTTTAAAATCAAACGTCTTGAGATGTGCGAAGTGAAGCCCGACTCGTCCGACAATGTGGACAAAAAAGTTATTTTGACGGAACCATCTAGATCCATAATCTCTCCAGACTAACCCCCGTTGTGTTGGCCGCTGTGGCCTGGCAGGCAGTCGTGGCCGAGCCGGGTGGACATGCACCAGGACATCGAGGACAGCCTGGCCACCACCTCCATGGCGGGCGGGCCGCAGTCCCCGGCCCGCAGTGCCGAGAACCTGCTCAACGGCCACCGCGCCTCCAAGCCCCTGGAGCTGGGCCGCAGGGAGGACCTCACTGACTCGTCGCAGGTAAACCCCCCCCCCCCCACCCCCGGGGTCACCGGCATCAGGGCCCCCTCAGGAGCAGCAGGAGGGGGCTGGATCACAGGGGTTGTTCTGATGCAACGCTAGGAAGACGTTGCTGGGGGAAAAGTTTAGAAATGGAAAAAAGCTCAAACTTTTATTTCTGTTTCTTTGTCTGTCTGTCTGTTTCTGTGTCTGTGTCTCTCTCTCGCTCTCTATCTCACTCTCTTTCTTCTTTCTCTTTGTCTTTCTCTCCCCCCTCTCCCTCCAGGGTGCATGTGCGGTCCCCCCAGCCTCTGGCCCCGGGTCCCACCGGGCCCCCGCCGTGCCGCCTCCCAAGCAGAGGACCTGCCTATTCAGGTCAGTGTTCTGCTCTTCCACCGTTTCGAGGATTCTACCTGTGGCTCCTGCATCTCTCACACACGCACGCACACAGGCACACATGCACACACGCACACAGGCACACATGCACACACGCACACACACGCACACACGCACACAGGCACACACGCACACAGGCACACAGGCACACACACACACAAACACAAACACACAGGCGTCAGAGCTGTGCTTTTATTTCTGTGTTCTGCCTTTAGGCAACGCGTCGTTTGCACCCTCCTCCTGGCAGGCGGCGCCGAGGTGTCCTTGAGCGCAGGCGCTCTCACCCGCGCTGATTTACGAGCCGTATTAACTCTGTCAAAGTATCGTGCGTGTGAATTATTGAAAGCGTAGTACTCCACTACGTACGCGTTGCATTATTGATGTCGGCGCGCCGCGCTCCTCGTTATTGATGAACGGAGGCGGGGGCGCGGGGGGGGGGGGGGTACTGTTAACGACGCCAGCGAGTGCGGCGTCTCTTGTGAAAACACATTAAAGAGAAAGGCACTAAACTCACTGTCTGACACACGCTCCTCCCTCCGACACAGGGTGGAGGAGGACGAGGAGGAGGAGGAGGACGCGGACTCTGCCCCCCAGCCGGCGCAGGTGGTGCTGCGGCGCAAGCCGCCCTCCATCACCAACCGCCTGACGTCCCGCAAGAGCGCCCCCGTGCTCAACCAGATCTTCGAGGAGGAGGGCGAGTCCGGCGACGACACGGACGAGGGCCTGCCGCCCAAGCTCAGCCGGCTCAAGATGCACCTGGCGGGCGTCCCCGCCTCCGCCGCCGCCGCCGCCACCGTCAGCTCCACCTCCACCGCCGCCGCGGCCACGGCCACCTCCCCCACGGCCTCGTCGCCGCCGGGCTCCACCCACAAGCGCTACCACCGCCGCAAGAGCCAGGGGCGCGGCTCGTCCTGCTCCAGCTCGGAGACGAGCGACGACGACTCGGAGAGCCACCGGCGGCGCCTGGACAAGGACTCGGGCTTCAGCTACAGCTGGAACCGCCGGGACAGCAGCGAGGGCCCGCCCGGCAGCTCGGGGGGCAACGGGGGTGGGCAGGGTGGAGGAGGAGGAGGAGGCAGCGGAAGCAGCAGCTCGGGACAGGGCAAGCCGCCCTCGGAAGGCAACGGCTCCTCCGGCCCGGACCCGGGGAGCCCCCCCGGCGGCGGAGGGGGTGGAGGCGGTGGTGGAGGGGGTAAAGGACAAAGCAGCCCCTCCAGCTGCTGCAACAGCAGCAGCACCACCCCCCCCACCGCCGCTGCCGCCGCCCCGGCCACCACCACCGCCACCACCGCCACCAGCCCCCCGGCCGTCAACGGGTCGTCACGGCCGTCCCGCGCCACGTCCCGCAGCACGGAGCTGGTGGAGAGCCTGAAGCTGATGAGCCTGTGCCTCAGCTCCCAGCTGCAGCACCACCGCACGGCCGGGGGGACGCGCACGGGGCGGGGCGGCGGCGGAGGCCGCTACATCATAGACCCCCGGGGCGGCGGCGGCGGCGGGAAGCTCCAGGAGAAGTCGAGCTGGAAGATTTGCGTGGGCTCCAACGGCAGCCTGGACACCATCACGCTGCCCACGGGCGGGCCCCCGCCCCGGGCCACGCACGCCCAGCGCAAGACGGCGGCCGGCGGCGGCGGCGGCCGGGACCGCCACGGCCTGAAGAACGGCGTGCTCCAACTACCTCTGTGTGAGAAGACCATCTCGGTCAACATCCAGCGGGGCGCGGGCCCCCGGGACGGTCTGCTGTGTACGGCCGTGGCTCCGCCCAGCTGCTGCCAGGTCATCTAAACCCACCCCCCCCCCCAAAGTACTGCCCCTGTCCCGCATCACCATCAGTAACACAGTCCTCCACCGGGCCCTGGTCCAACCAAATACCCCATTGGCTCCATGTCGCTTCACTCTCTGGTATTGCTCTTTGTTATGTTCTTTTGTATTGACCTCATCTCCCCCCCCCCCCCCCTGTAAACTAAAAGCTATTTTTACACGTCCCATTCCAGAACACTGCAGAGTTCCCTCCTCTACGCTCCTGTGGTCTCCATATACGATTGAGAGAATATGTGAGCTAGGGTCCACCCCGCCCCGCCCCGCCCCTCCCCACCCCCCCCTCCACCCCCCAACAACCTCGCGTCGTGTGTTTTCTGGCCGTAGCAGTCACATGACTAAACAGTTCCTCATTCCTTAGCGACGTCACAGCCTGCCTTCCGGTCTAGTCCGCACTAGTCTCCGCATCGCTTTACCTCATTGTTGCTTTGACTTTTTCCATCTAATGGCTTTCCCTGATGGCTATGGATCTGTGTGTGTGTGTGTGTGTATGCGTGTGCGTACATACGAGAGGTTTGTGATGCCCCGGAATGTGTTTTTAATGTGTGTGCGTGTTTGCACGTGAGGTTTTTATTTTTCATGACAAATGTTTTTTTTGGTTTTTTTCCACGGCGTTCGATTTAAGTTGCTTTCGTGTATTTGAATCCATCGCCTACGGGCGACTATGTAGTGTACGGTGTCTTTTTTCGGGGGGTTTTATTTCACGAGGTTCTGGATTTGGTTGTGTTTTTAAGGGCAAGCACTGTTTGGAAAGGTTTCCCGATCCGCGGTTTGGTGGTCGGACACCGTCGCTATTAAGACACGCACTTACCACGAAACCTACCGCTGCCCTGAGGCCGGCCGGCGGGTTGTTATGAAGGGGGTTTGTGTCGTTTTCCTCCACCCGTTGTTTCTCTGAGGTTTCCTTCTTACATTTGGACATTGGGATGCCCATAGGTATACTACTGCTACCTAGTGATATCCTTACGAAAATCCGCCATTGATCAGAAAATGGCCTTGTCGTAAAAAAAAAAAACACCAAGCCAAAGGTCTTCTGTTTCGTTGTGAGTCAAGATGTCAAGGACGGTTATGAGTTTGCGTGATGTGTTCTGTTCCTTGTCGATTTTTTTAACTGGACAGCTTTAGTTGACACCTTTTTTTTTTTTTTTTTATAGCTTTTTATCTCCCATGGTGCACTGACAATCCGTTTTATGTACTTCACGTTTTTGTCTCTGGTTTTGGTTTTTTTAACTGTACAGAATTAAAAGTCGATTGTGTTTTCTTAAAAAAAAAAAAAAAAAAAACCCACACACAACCCCCATAGTGAAGTCAATTCCCCTTTTGCCCCCCCCCCAAACCCCTTTGCAGTGGGGTTCCTAAGTGCTGCTTTCAAGACGACACACTTCGAGCGCCAGATGGCGAAAGGGAATGTATGCTTCATCCGTCGTGGTGCATTTTGAATCCCGCTCTAACTATGGCGGGATACTGTAGCACATTAAACTGTTGTCATGACTACAGGGGCGGTGCCCGGCGTGATTGACGGAGGCACCGTCTCTGTGGTACCATCTTCAGGGTTGACAGTTTTATTTAGCGCTTCTGATCCGTGTATTTTAGGCATTTTTGTAGTATTTTCTTTTGTATTCGCCGCCCGAGATGTACAAAGTATTTGAGCAGTGGCGAGGGTCGGCAGGTTTACCCACTGTTAAGTTGATTTGACTTGACTGTGATTAACGTTAGGTGAAAATCGTTGCCCCCTTTAAAGAAAAAAGATTCCCATGGAAATAAACAATATGAATGCCAATATGTTCATCTTTTGACTTATTGCAACCGTAAGTAAAGTAAAATTGTATTAGACTTGAGGCCGTTGAGATGTGCGTTGAAACCCGTTATGGTTTTGAAACGTGTACACCTTTGTGTTGCCATGCTGACCAGACTTGAGACGAGTGTTGAATTTGTTTTAAATTTTTCCTTCTGTTGATGATGTATATATGTTGAATACAAAGGTTTATTTTTCAACTTGGGACTTCTGAGCGATATATATATATCTGCCGTTTGAAAAATACTGTGTTTATCTGGGTCCGTTGGTCCGTCGATGCCTATCTGCGTAACATTTATTAACGTGTCTGAGTGTGTGCACGTGCGTGATGCCGTGCACGTGTTTCCCCTGATAATCTCATTAAAAAAAATTTGATTAACAAAACAAACACCACCTCTATTATAGAAGCTCATAGGAAACACCGTTTTTGAAAAAGGGCCTTCGAATGATTGACAGAACAAATCATAGGCAGAGCGACCCTGGGGCAGGAATTATGGGAATATCCTTTTAAGGGCATTGGCAATAAGCTATACAGTACGTTGCAGCTATGTGTACATAGACATTTTTCTTTTCTTTTCTTTTTTATTGTATATTTCAAACCCGTGCAGCCTCTTAAACGGCCACAGCGGATTAAGAAAAGAAAGAAAGAGAGAAAGCTATCTTCTAAAAGTTTTTGTTTGTTTCTGTTTTATGAGTTGGCGAAACAAGGAAAAACGTTTTGTAAATAGAATTGTACATTTGGTGCTCTTTTATTTAGAAACGGCAGCGTGGGCCTTCAGCTGCATTAGCTGTACAGTCATATATAGCCTTATTCTAAATAGTACTATGGGTGTCGCCGGAGATGAGGAGAAAAAAAACCACGGGTGAGGAGAAGAAAACTAAAGCAGAAAAAAATGGCAAAACAGAAACAAGGACAGGATTCTATCCATAACGTTGATTGTCTTGAGCATCGTCCTTCTCAAGCTGTTTCCAGTTAAATGACATGTGCATGTGTTTCAATGTTTGCCATCGTCGCTACCCCCCCCCCCCCCTCTCCCCCACAACACGTAGAGGAGGAGGATGGAGAGGGCCGGTTTGGATTCACCCACAGAAATAATGGAACTGGACCAAAACATCACTTTGCTGTCTAAAAATGGAAAGCTAAAGATTACAAGAAAAAAATTGAAATGACAGAATTCTTCAGTGTATTATTCTGTAGTGAATACCTGTTGTCAAACGTTACATATAGCTATGGTAATCTTCAAAATAAAATGTGGAAAACTCTCTCATAATAGCGTGTGATGCATTTTTTCTTTGCAGCAGTCTAGAAAGTGGATGCATCGTGATTTGTGACATTTGGTAGACATAGGTAGTGACACATTCTTACACATTGAGTTATTACAATATCCTAACATCAAAGGAGCAGTAGACAAGATTTTGAGGAAACAAACGGATAAATGACCCACAATGTCCTGTGTAGAATAGCGCAGTCAGGCAGAGGTAGGCAACCGGATTTATCATCGAGATTTTCCTAATTGGTAGCTACAAAACTCCCTGATCGGTTGTTTTTTGGCCAGTGGGTTGAGAAATCTTTAAACTGCTACACTGTCAAAAAGCTCTTTCAGAATTACGTTATTTTTCGAAGAACATTGGATTTACTGGTTGCTGGAATATTTTCAGTAATTATTTTTATTTATTTACAGAAATAATTGCTTACAGCTCCCTTAAGTGTATCTTCAGATGTACTTTATGACCATCAGGAATTGTCTTTGGACTTGGCTCATTAACAAAATACATATACACACACAACATGACCCTTTACTTCCTAAAATGGTGCATATGGGAAATCAAGCCTCAGTTAATGTTCATCCTTCTTTACATGGTGAACTTTGCATCGACTCTGGTGGCAAGGGGTCTGCACCACCATGGACCCACGTACACTAAACCCTTCGCACCGTGCTGACAGAAGGTCTGCGGTGATCCACGAGCTACCTGAAACCAGAGAGGTTGACCTCCTTCACTAAACATGGCATGCTCGCATGTCAATCTCACACCACCAGCCCACCTCCAATTTCTCCCGCACACACACACGGGAAAGAGGAAAGTCCCAAATGCCACTGACCTAAGCCTATGAAGTGTGACTTGAAATATAATGACTTTACGATGGATTCCAGAGTTTCTGGGTAGAGCACAACGTGCTTCACAAAACAACTTCACAGTGCTGTGTAGGAGAGATTTGAGAGACGTGAATTGAGAGTGGTGGCAAGCAAGTTTCTCCATTATAGTGACGTGTTGCGTTCACGCACTGATCCTAGACAGGCAAGATGGATTCCCTGTACCAAGAAAGATGGATCTGATTGGTCACAGATGAGCGGGGAGAGGTCTGAAGCAGGTGGACTCAACCAGAACAGATTCCTCAGAGACATTTCACTCACTCTGAGTAAGGGCGACAATATTGTTTCTAATAAATTACCCAAATTAGAGCTCCTGAATCGTACCCATAGCACCTTTAAGGGAATTATTCTGGGTTAATACCGCAACACGTCCCAATGTTGCTTAAGATCCCTAAATGGAAAAAAAAAGATCAGACCAATGTTTCCATCCATGTCTACATTTTATTATTACAGTGCAGAACAATAATGGGATTCTTCCATAGCCCAACACCCTTCTCAATATATTTGGTACAATAGCAAATGCCTTTGTGGCGTGAGTAACAAAAGTGGATAGGCATGGCATTTCAAGGCACCGTATAAGCTGTGGTCTCAACCTCGACTATCATTGTATTTTTCTCGGATCGTAGAAGCAGTAGCAACGTAACACAACCGTCACAGAAACCTATTTTGTCCCCAGACCGTACCATCACTCCTATATCTATGTTTTGGGTAACATTCTGCATGTGAAATAACATGCACATACCAAACACATAAATTCTAGATTTTGTTAAATGAGGTTATTCACTGTCTTAACACTGTCGCAGAACGAATGGGAGAGTTGTGCTGAAGTCCCAATTCAAGAGTTTCTACAGTCCATCCTGTAGAAACAATATTATAGAAATTATAGTCTGTCTGTTGTATAGAATTTGGAACATTGCCAAATCTAGTATAAGCTACAGTAATTATACCAAAGTATAACAACAATTTGGTAGTGCATGATAATGTGTGTGTGTTGGAGTGGTGTGGGTACTGACATACCACTGTCAAGTTCGACAAACATTCTAGAATACAGTATTGGATACAAAACTAACATAATTGCTATATATTGGACCAAACAGGGCATAACCATAAAACCTATAAAGCAATAACCACTCTGTTTTTAACCTTTCCAATTGGCCTGACGTTTAACACTTAAGGTCAATCTTGTATTGCCATCAACAATGCTCAATTACAGTACATGATTATCGCAATAACTGTTATACAGCAAAGCATTTCAATACCTTTCTTCAATGCTTGTCAGAATAACACAGCAAATAGATTTCAACAATGAAATACTGAGCATTAAATATAGCACACACCCAAAAATAACCTCGGAGAGAGCAAAAATCTGATATATATTATAATAATAAGAACTTCTTTTGACTGCTTATTTTTCTTTTCTTACAGTATACATTGACCGCCAGCTCCTGGGAAATGGCGGCGTAAACAAACATTTTCATTGGTTGTCGTCGTGCTTCTTCCTGCTTGATCAGTATTGGCTGCCTCCTGATTGGGCCCTCTTACTGGACTGGGGCTTCGAGCATTTTCTGGAACACAAGCAATGATCAAATTATAATCAGAATTTCTTAAAAAATGTCAAAGACAGTTATGTAATGCAACTGTACAAAAAAAAGGTGTCCTTGTTCATTTGTAGTTATGAAGAGTTATTTTCATTAACATAGTATGGGGAGGAACATATAAAGAAAGTATAAAGAAACACAACTACAAAACCTAAAACAACAGAAATGAAATAAGCTATTTTTGAATCCTCGACTGTATTGCATATGATATGCAGCTATCTCCCATGTTTTAGTATTTTGGGAATTTTGGATAAATGAACAAATGTATTATTATATGATCATTTGTCACATGATATTTTTTCTAAGATTCGTCCATAAACCTCTACAACCTCTTTATGTATGTGGACAGACTAATATGTTAGTAACTCACACATAAAATAACTCATTCGCCTAGTTGCTGTTACATCCACTCACATCAGCCAAATACAAAGTTAGATCAACGGATTAGTGTGACCCTCAACACGGAGTCGAACGACATGAAGCGAGGGAAAGTGCAGAGAAAGCCGGGGGAAAGGCCAAACATAGAAACAAATCCATATTAGGCATGATTAAACGTGTTTAATGTTCCCCTTTCATCTATTTCCAATGCCTGGGCGCATAACTACTTAGCATTTTGTAGACAGGCGGCGAAAACAACCGAAGCAAGTGAGTAAACAACAGCGCGGCACGGACCTCGTATAATTACACGACACCCTGAGGCAATGGCCGCCTAGTCACATTTTATCCATTTGTTTCTTCATCTCTGGCTCCTTTCTGCGTGGTCGCCCCCGTAGCTCCGGACGCCTCCACCATGGCATTAGAGAAGGGAGAGGGGGGGGTGTGTGTGTGTGTGTGGGAGAGTAGTGCTTTCCAAACACCATTAGTTTCCCCTGCTTTGCAGTTTCTGGTCCTGGTCGTGAGAGAGTGTCTGGGACTCTCAACCAGATTAGGTTAACCAGCGGTCTCTGGAAGGGAGTCGGCGTGGAAACAGAGGGGATGCTGGGCTATGTCCACATCTTGTTTCTCAGCCTGGTTTACGGGCGGGAGCACATGAGGGAAAACAGGAGGGGGCGTTCATCACAGACAAGGTCCGGGACTTAAAGATGATCCAGACGTGACCCAAATCCCGTCCGCCGCAGAGCGAAGAAGATGCCGTATCCCATTGCATCCGATGTGATATAATAATAATAACCAAGGTCAGACAGCAGCAATGGACCATCAAAGGCCCAGAGTAAATGAAGGCAGATTCATGCAGATTCCCATCTTTCATGTTCACCTTGTGCATCATATCCCATCATTTTCACTCAGCCATGACTCAGCCCTGACATTTTCCAATCGCTTTCTCTCCACACACACACGCACGCTCAATTTATTCCAGTGTATCGCAGGTAAGCGAAGTCCAGCCGGAGCAAATTACAGTTGAGATGAGTTGTGTAGTATTAGATAGAGTGTGTCTGAAGGCCTCTTGAGGAGGAAAAGGAAACGGTGGGGTTTCCTTAGCCGTAGTTAGAAATGAATAATAAACATTGATTAATCAGGGCCAAGAAACCAAAGAGAAAAGATGAACTTCTTTCGAGAGCAAGGAGCCAACTGGCGTTCCTTGGGCACAGATAAAAGCGGACTAGGTCTTTATGTACATCTTGATGTAGATACATCAGAGTCTGGACTGAAAATCACAGCTCATTTCACACACAAAAAAAACAGGCTAACAGCAAGCAAAGCAGAGATTGTGTTAGCAATGTGGGTGGGATTCATAGAGAGAGCATGATCCAGTGGAAAGACAAACACATGTACCTCTCAGTAGGACATTAGGGTGATCATTACCATTTCAGTGTACAATTGTGGCACAACAGCTGCGTTAGCCTGTTTTGAGCAGAAATAGCATGAGCTCTCAAAGCTCAAGCTGAGTCAGGCTTGTTTACCCTATGGAGGTCATAACATTAATCACAGTTTGATCCAATGAGGTGCCATTGCAGATTAGACCTCACATTATCACTCTCGGATTTATCCCTTCTACTTCCAAAGGTAAAGCAACAATCCATGCACAAATGGAGGCCATGACTTCAAAGGTTTCAAAAATGTCCCACCCGAAAAAAAAGCTTTCAGTGACCCAACATGCTGTTTACATGTGGACACTGAATAGGGGGCGTGAAAAGACATACTTTGTTTGCAAAGAAATATGTGTGTGGACAGGTCCCTGAACGAGATTCTACAAGCTTGTTTCACGTGTGTGTGTGCAGAGGGTGTCCATTAGCCTTCTTGTGTGTTGTGGTACCACAGGTCAGCCCGTGGCAGCCCCCTGTGAGCCTCCCACCAGCAGCA
>NC_140278.1:5709446-5747066 GCF_964030765.1 Micromesistius poutassou
TTTTAAGAGTGGCTCCATGCAATTTCAATTAGCAGAGAATTGTATTTTGGACTACTACATTGTTAAACCTCTGTCCATCTTTATGTAATACATCAGTGTAACATCTTCACGTGTGTCATAAAGTGTGTCTTAATGTGCTTTATCCATCACTACAGCACATAATTGTCTTATCTCGGCAGAATAGGTCTGCTCTTGCTTTCCGACAGTCATTTACTCTGAGTTTTCCTTCATGCAGTGTTCCATGTTGAGTTTGACAATGAGGTGCAGCTGAAGCCAAATGAGGCACTTAAATATCTAGCTTCATTATCTCTCTGTCCCGTGTGGCTCTCTGTCCGAGCACTATCATGCATAAATCACACAGACTGGCCTGCAGTCCTCTATCCCAGCATGCACGGCGAGGGAACACAAATGATCAAAACATCAAAACATCAAGCAAGGTGCGACGAGATGATGCTCGCTGTTGTAAAGCTAGATCGGTTGATTGATTAGATTGGAAGGGGAGGTGTTAATAACATACATGTTAAAGTACACTCGCATGACAAATTAATTGAATCACATTCCCAAGACATTTGTGTTTAGTAAGGGTATCACATCAGTGCATGACGTTCAGTTAAATCACCCGCTCCATTTGAACCGAACCATTTGTGTCAAGAGAAAACCAAACTGCAAAAGGCAAAGGGGGCACAATCGGTCACCAAACGGAAACAAGCGCTACTCACCGTCCTTGAATCAGACTCTGCACAGAACCAAGAGAGCACAGAGCAACCGATCAGACCCACCCCAGGAGTCCTCCTTCTAAATGGCTGACTGACCCGCAGTGCTAGGCTGTTCGGTTCAATGTATTCATCTAGTTGTGTCAGCTCACATGTAAAACACTGTGAGGCATAATACGTGCTTGGTAGTATACATGAATAACGATGAGACTTTTAAATAAAAGAAAGAAAGTGTAAAGAATTTTGGTCTACAAAGTTTACATGATGAATCAATGTGTAGATTTTAGAAGGTATTTAGTGATAATTCAACTGAAACCACCAAGGAGCCATAAAATAAATCTAAATGTCAGTTCATTTAAAAGGTTAAATGTCAGGTTCTCCCTACTGATGCAACCAGCGCCCGGTATTGGAAACACATGATGTACACACACACACACGTAAATCAATACAGCGGTCAATAATGAATCAACCCGGCCAGCCGCCGGTGCGGTGGCTGAGCCCGTACCGGTCCTAGCCCCATCACCGCTAGAGCTCAAGTACCTGATGAACAAACAGTAGAGTCTCGAGGTGCCACGGGGGCAAAGGGGCTTAAGCCAGCCGCGCATCGTACACACCACCTGTTTGTGCGAACAGAGGAGCCTGTGCGCGTGGCAGTAACCGATTGGGACGGCGGCAGCAGCAGCATCATCATCATCATCATCATCATCAGAGAAGCACTCAGGCGCTGTCATTGGCCCGTCAGACAGATGGCTGCGGGCTGAAGGGTAATGCTAATGGCTAATACTCCGTACACTGCCCGCTATATCAATACTATTGACAGGAGATGCCTCGTTCATCTTGGCAAAAGTGCTACCGAGACGTGCATTGGGGGGGGGGGGGGAGAGGTGGCGGGGCAGGGGGGGAGAGGGGAAGGAGGGGCTGGGGGGGGCTGGGGGGGGTGGAGTGCACAAGGCCTCTGTAGGGGAGCGGTTATTGCCCACAAGCATGTGGCCCTGTTTGCGGCTCCATTGAGTGTGTTGTTTGTGGACTCGGCGCTCTGGCAGACACGGGCCGACAGACCCTGAAGTGGGGGCCACACTCGTCTCGCAGCGCTGGAGGCGAAACGGAGCAGGGGCCGGAGCGACGGCAGAGCCAGTGCACCTCCGACCAATTAAAGCGCGTACACAAACACAGGGGGAGTTTTTTGCTAGGTAGTGCTGGGTAAACACTCCGGTCCGGGCTCTGGAGGTAGGGCGGGGCGGGGAGGAGTGGTATTCGGGTCATTACAGTGATCAGTGCCAGATACCAATACCGATGAGGCTGGCACACACACACACGCACACGCACACACACACACACTACACACTACACACTACACAGATGACACCACTCAAGGTCCCGCTCTGAAACGATCAGAGCCGTGACTCACATCCCTTCTCTTCCCAGGCCGGTCAGTGAGCCGTGACACACAGCACCCCCCCCACCCACCCACCCCCCCCCTCCAACAAGCTGCCTCGCCACTAGGCAAACGCCGTCAGCTCTGAGTGACAGCGGAGCGTCTGGATGACCAGGCATCCGTCTTCATAACAACCCAGCGTGCTTAGGAGCTGTCGTGAGCCGCTAGCCACGCTCTGCAGGAGCTGCGCGGAGCCACCCGCGAGCGAGCCACGCTCCATGCTAGCCCACGTTCCCTGTCAGCCCTGCTCCGTGCTAGCCCCGCTCCGTGCTAGCCCCGCTCCGTGCTAGCCCTGCGCTAGCCACATACCTTGTTAGCCACACTCCCTGTCTGGGCCCATCCCGGTTAGTCCTGCTCTCTGCTAGCCCAGCCCTGTTCTCTGTATTCCTGGCTCTCTATTTCTGTGTTTGTAGTTCAGCCAGCCGCCGGTCTGTCCGTGGGAGGGACAGACCGACCGACAACCTACCTAGGTCTAGCCCTTACCTTCTTCTTGAGTGCCTCCAGGGATTCAAACTCCAGCCGCGCCAGCTTGGTCTGGATGTTGTTTGGGCACATCTGGGATGACAAAGGTCAGGATGAACTTCAGTGCCAGCAGGCCGTGCTGAAAGCAAACACAAACAAAGGGGAAGTGTGTTCCACGATCACGTTACATATAAACCGATAGAAGCAGGTCAGTAACGTCAGTGGCTCCACTGCCCGCGGTCTGCGACAGAGTGAACTGCTGCCATTTCACATTAGCAGCAGCAGCAACAATGTGTTTGTATTATTCTCTCCTGGAAGAGGATCTCTATCACGATGCTTTGTTTAAAAAAAACTATACAAAAGATAAGAGGATGGGATCAGTCTTGTATCTCTTAAATGAGGCTGGCTTCTTTGTCCCCTCGTACTACACTTTTAAAATAGAAAGAAAGAAATGGAGAAGGAAAGGAAGTGAGTGATGGGCGCTGGAGAGAGTGTGTAAACAAAGACACTGATACAATGGCTGCTTGGAAACAAGGGCGTCGCTTTTGGAGATTCACTTCGACCTTGTAATCGCACCCAATCACATTTTGGTACAACATATTTAACAACTCTTTGGAATTGGTGTTAAGTGAAGGGCCATATAATGTGAAATCGATCGTAATTCTAACTATATCGTCATAATGCACATCCTGTCTTACCTGTACTGGATGTGACCTTTCGTCTACAAAATATTGTTTCCTGACCTGCAGGACTCAAAGACCGCAGGTGTGCCTGTTCCCATGGGAATTTATTGTGTATGCATGCTAGTCACTGTCAATAGTTTGCATCTATATGCCACACACACACACACACACACACACACACACACACAAACACACGCACCTCACAGAGTGAGGGCTGAGATAACTACTCCTGGGATTTAACCTCCTTCTCCTGTGTGTGTGTGTGTGTGTGTGTGTGTGTGTGTGTGTGTGTGTGTGTGTGTGTGTGTGTGTGTGTGTGTGTGTGTGTGTTGTGTGTGTGTGTGTAAACACTTGTTTCAGCAGACTGCTGGCTAGAAAGATAAATAGATGTTTTACATATTAGTGATATACGCTGTAGTTACAGTATAAAATCTGGCTATCGTTTTAACGCTAACTAAACATTTTGCCACAGAGACATAAAAATAGTGTCAGACTCAGCAATAAAACCAATTGAAACTTGAATATATTGATCTATCCTCCATTTAATGCAATATTATCCTCACTTTCAATGATCTCTCGGACAATGTTTTAAACCAAGAGATGGACAACTTAAGAGCCAGCAGCAAGCCAGACAGACAAAGGACAAATAAAGGAAGGAAGCAGGAAAGGAAGGAAGGAAGGAAGGAAGGAAGGCTCCTTGGCCCAGTGGCCATTTGTCACATTGATTGAGCCAGCAAAACAAACCTGCCGGCTCTTAGCTGATTGCAAAAAATGCAATTCAAGGCTCATTTATATTTCCCAGCCGTGTTCTGTGGCGCTGCAGAGAGAGAGAGAGAGAGAGAAGAGGAGAGAGAGAGAGAGAGGAGAGAGGAGGAGAGAGAGAGAGAGAGAGAGAGAGAGAGAGAGGAGAGAGAGAGAGAGAGGAGAGGATGAGAGAGAGAGAGAGGAGAGAGAGAGAGAGAGAAAATGTGGATAGAGGCATGTTCCTAACAACATCAAACAAAAGAAAGGTGAATTGTTCTCTGCTTCTTCAAGGCCAAACCATGACAGCCTATAAATCCACTGCTCCATTTAGTCAACGGTGGGGTGTGATCAAACTTCAAATGCTCAGCTTCAAACAAGCGTATTCACGTTGTCACAATGTCATTCTGACACTCCCGACAATCTCTCTCTCTCTCTCTCTGAGAAGAGACCCAAGGTTGGTAAAGAGAGCAGAGTATTGGGATCTTCAACCACCCTGGGAAGCCCATGATGTGGACCTGGCCTCCCCTTTTGAATCAGAGATCAGATAGGTCAACTCACCGGCAAAAGGAGTAATAGGGCTGATGCAATTGGCTGAAACCTCAGGCCCACCCCCGCCATGTGCTGCAGTGATAACTTAGTATTGGAGAGACCTCCGATGCTGTTGCATTTGAATCATCCATGTTCTATTTATTATCTTCTTTGGCTCTTCAGGGCCTTTCCAAAGCACCATACAGAGAATTCCTCATTAAACAATAAAAAACAAATTAAATGAAACCCATTTTTTTTTTAATGAAAACTAAATCTGCACAATCCTGGTTGTAAATGAATAATTAAAAGTAAATCCAAAAGAAGAAGAAAGAGACACCCGGGGTAGTCTTAAATAATGGTTGCTGTGTTTTTTTTCTATCGGCAAGTCAAGGTAGAGGGTATGATATATGACAAGAATACAACAAGACCAGAATATGAATTGCTAACCCTTGTCAGTAGTTGAGCAGCTTCAAGACCTTAAACTAATATGAATTGCTATATATAAGCTACACTATACACTGTTGTGGACGGCCATACACAGATCTGATTATGTGTAAAGCAGAGCTCTGGGATTGCTTCTGCACAGCTTCCCAGAATAATAATGAGGGACAAGGTCACGGGCAAAAAAGCTATAACATAGCTTCTGCTTTAGTTTTGCTGTACTGAATGCTTTATGCAACAGCGCAAGAAAGATGGGGTTTGAAAGTTGTGATTCATCATTGTTGGGCTTTACCGTAGCGGTGTGTTTAATGTGGCAGACATTCCAACATTGGAGCCGAAAAAATAAAGACGTTTTTTAAGATTGTTCCATTTTCCTTAACATATGCAGGTCATGCATGCACCCTCTAACTTTCAGGGGTGGTGGTGGTGGTGGTGGTGGTGGTGGTTATTGGTGGGGGTGGTGGTGGTGCTGGTGGTGGGTGGTGGTGGTTATGGTGGGGGTGGTGGTGATGCTGGTGGGGGGTGGTGGGGGTGGTGGTGGTGGTGGTGGGCCGGGGGCTAAAGCGCCCCTGTTTGCCTGCATAGATGGAAACAGACAGGCCCATGCCTCCTCTGAAAGGGACCTCTCTGGTGCTTTACCGTGGCTGGCCGGTTGCCTGGTTACGGCTCGGCGGTGCGTGTCAGCCCCATACAGTAATTACCCAGGTATCATAGCACCGCGGCTGGAGGAAACAGGGTCGGAGTGTTGGGAAGGGGTGAACACAACGCACGCACGCACACTCACACGCACACACACTCACTGACACACACACACACACACACACACAGACACACACACACACGTGCCTCTTAACAGTCCCAAGTACAGACACAAAGTAAGTACAACAACCGCCACCACTCAGGGTCCCATCGCACAACACAGCATGGCAGTAAAGAGCTCCACCGCCCCTCGAGCAGCCGTACGTTACACACACGGTTAATAAACAGCGTGCGCACAGGCCCCTCCGCAGGCCCATCCGTCTTGTTACCCTGTCTCTTTAATAGCCTGTCTACGCTAACAGAGAACCAGGGAGCGGGAGAGAGACAGGGACGGACAGAGAGAGAGGCAGAGACGGACAGAGAGAGAGAGAGAGAGAGAGAGAGCGAAACATGAAAACCCATTAAAAAAAAAAGCTCTTCGCTATAACAGCAGTTTGCTTGATTTCCTTAAGCAGACTCCTAAACACAAATGAGATGAATGTGAATGAACCCTTTGTCGCATTATCTTCTATTAAGAAGCCTGACGTTTATTCAGTGGCAGAGAGGCAGGCAGACAGACAGCGAGAGAGGGAGAGACAGAGAGAGAACATATACATATATATACATAGCAACACATCTAACACATATAAATTGCGTATGTCCATGTGATTCTGCCTTTTGATTTTATTGGCTCGCTCCTTGTTCAATCTCAGCCACTGGCGATTGATGAGCCAGGATGACCCACTTTCTCTCCCCCCGGTGAGGATAGGTGGCTGCGTCTCTCTGTAGGGCTCTCTGGTTGGCTACCTACCCTAAGGAGCTTGTTAAGCCACGCAGCTACATGCACTTATAGGTTTTATCCTTTCTGATGCGTCTTAGTCAAATCCCTCCATTCCCTCTCACCCCCCCCCCAGGCAGGGGTGTGTGCGTGTGTGTGTGTGCATGTGTGCGTGTGCGTGTAAAAAAGAAGGGCCACATCCTTGTGCACGTGATACAAACATACTACAGAGGAACAGACCTCTGCTCAGTCTTTGTACAGATCGCTACACGACTCTCTGGCTCCATCTACAGGGTAAAGCCTGTCACTGTCCACAACTAAAGCACCATTTTACTATTTACTATTGTAAATAGGGAATAGTATGTTCAGGCGTAGCATATTACATTCCGATTAATCTGTAAACTTCTGTTGGGTCGCAATCAGACCGAGAGATCAGATTTGTCTTCACACATCCTCAATGCAAAAAACACACCTCCAGGAACAACTATGTGCAAATAACTTAGCTTGCATCCATTTGAATACTCTACATAGCCTTCAAGCTTTTCCTAAAAGGGGACACGGCGAGCACACACAGTACGCCAACTGAGATATTAGCAGTCATTCATGAACTCCACCTCTTAAGCCTGCTGAGGGGTGAGTTTCCATGACCACATGGAAGTGTGACAATCACGTAGGTTGTGTCTAACCACAAGTGTGAGGCTAAGGTATGCTATGGTCAGAGACGGTTGACGTGTGTTAAAAGCATTGCACAAATCCCTGACCACCACTACCGGACGCGTCTCTACTGAAGCATCGACACCTGTATTTATAGCTGAGTGCCTGTGATCTGATCAACCCAAGATTTACAGTGTGTGAACTGGGGCTTAGAGAGTCATAATGTAGTGTGTGTGTGTGTGTGTGTGCGTGTGCGTGTGCATGTGCATGTGCATGCGTGTGTGTGTGTGTGTGTTGCAGTACCTCAATGGCGGCGGTCCACAGTATGAGCTGGGTCTCCGACTCGGGGAAGTAGGACTTGACTTGCGGGGACATGCCGATGAGGGCACAGTTGGTCACCACGGCGATCACACTCATGGCCTCGAAGGCGAGCTGAGGCAAGGAGAGACAAAAGACTTAACAGGCAAAGAAAAAACACTAACACACGCAGCAGAATGTGGAGATGGAATCGTCTTCAGGTTTGACCTTTGACCCTCTTTAGGTCCAAATGGACGGAGAATAAGACACGATGACAGACGTGCTCACTGGACTGTAATGAACACGTACGATCGTCTAGGCCTGGGCGATATGGCTAAAAGACATATCACGATATAACTTGATCATATTGGTTGATATCGAACTATTGATCATTTTAATGACCTAAAAAGACTAGGAATTACCATGCTGGATTTAAACACTTCTGTTTAACACTTAATATGACCTTCCACTGTTCCTCATTGATAAATACTCCAATGTCGATACAACGATGAAAAACACTCAAATATTGTAAATAAGTATGGAACCGTGTTTGTGTAACAAACCCAGCTGCTAGATTCGGTGGTCCGGTCTCTTATCGATAGATATTGAACATGTTTTATATTGATATTGATCAAAAGTCTATCAAGATACGATCATTTATTGTTTTATTGCCCAGGCCTGCGATCTCCTGATTCTGCCTTTTTCTTTTTGCGGCAATGAGACGTTTGTATTCTCTCACCGAGCGCAGAGAGCGCTTGGATGAGGCAACCCGAACAACACATTTAAAACCTAATCTTCCGAGCGGTGTCGCGTGTTTTATGAACAGATTTAACCGTGCGACACAGCCCGACATGGGGGGGGCTCACATGGCCCGGTCCCCCCGGGAGGCCCGCGCAGGGGGCCCCCCGGGGGGGGGGTTTGCCCTCACCTGCCAGACGCCGATGTTGGCGGCGGGGTCCGAGAAGGGCCTCTTGAACACGTGGCACATCTTGAAGGCGTCCGAGTAGACCTCGGTGACGTTGTTGAGCACCACCAGCACGGCGGCCAGCGGGTACACACAGGAGAACAGGCTGACGTAGCCGAACAGCAGGAAGAGCTCCAGGTAGTCGTCGAACGTGCCCTGCAGGGAGAGGGGGGGGGGGGCGGGGCGTGGGCGGATCCATTGATTGATTGATTGTAATTCTTTGTTGACATTTTTTGACAAGGATTCAAAAGGACAAAACTCAATGAAGCCCACGCGCTTATTTCCAATGTGGCCGAGGATGTGTGGAGCAAATGGGAGAAGTGCATGTGAAGAGCGCACGTGAGGTGTTCACCCGGGGAGCGCATGTGAGGTGTTCACGTGATGAGCGCATGTGAGGAGCGCACGTGAGGAGCGCACGTGAGGTGTTCACATGATAAGTGCATGTGAGGAGTGCATGTGAGGTGTGCATGTGAGGTGCGCACGTGATGAGCACGTGTGAGGTGCGCATGTGAGAGAAAACCCAAACGAAAAAACGTGTGATGAAATGCAGAGACACCAGACAAAACCACATCCTCCCTCCACAAAGAAGACGCTGTTATTTCGGTTAATCAGACATCTTTATCCAAATTGACTTGTTACCGAGGCTGAGAACATCGAAAGTGTGCAATCAATATTGGATGAGCGTCAGAAACCACAGTCTTGCATCACAAAATGCTCCAAAAAATGGTGCAGAGTAGCTATAACTATTTATAACTAGCTAAAGTGCATAGTATCTATAGGAATATAATACACAACATTATCCCAAATTTGGGATTTACAAAGTACCATCTGATCATATTTTAAGAAGTGTAGAATGATAAAGTATTTTTTGTTATAAGTGTGAATGTGTGTGTGTGTGTGTGTGTGTGTGTGTGCGTGCGCGTGCGCGTGCGTGCGTGCGTGCGTGCGTGCGTGCGTGCGTGCGTGTGTGTGTTGCACCCACCAGGTATGTGCTCATGTCCGCCTCCAGCCGGACCTGGTCGGCCAGGGGCATCTCCGCCGGCCCGGGGCTGGCTCTCTTGCGGGCCCTGCGCATCATCTTCTTGTTGCGCCTCCTCTGGAGCCAGTAGGGCAGGAAGGCCTCCATCACCTGGTTCAGGATCTGGCTGGTGATGAGCAGCGTTGCCAGACTCTGCAGCCAGAGGGGGATAAAGAAGTAGAATCAGAAGAAGAAGTAGATTCAAACCGACGAACAAATAAGATTGCTTTCACCGATGGCAGTGGATGATGTTTATCCGTCGTGTTGCATCCGTTTTGAAATTGTTATTTTACAGTATTGTGAAAGAAGGTTGTATTAAAAAGGTTGTTTCATATGATTTAATTTATGCTCCTTCAAAAGATATTTCAATGAAAGGCAGAAAGACTTTATAACAGTTATGTTATTCTTTATAATGCAGATTTATTGATTTATTTCCCTGACGTAAAAAGTGGACTAAATACAACATATAAATAAAATAAACAAAAGCATTGCCATTTTAAACATTGGTACAAGCTGAAAGCTGAATGTCCAATATGTGCCTCCCTTAACAATACAGCATTGAAAGACAATCCAGAGGCAGAGTTACTGCAGCAAACACTAGAAGATAGAGAACCTCAAAGTTTAAAAGTTGTTCTGCAGTCCTCAGAAACCTTTCCCATTATTTTCTCTTCCTTTATTATTTTATTTTTTTGTGCTATGTGTAACGTGTCCTTGGGCGCCTTGAAAGTAGGTACATAAACTCAGGTTATTATTGTTATTAATGTGAATTAATATTAATTCACATATTTCTTACGTCAAGTGTCTTTGAGTACTTAGAAAAGCATTCAATAGAAACAGAACAAAATACCTACCTGTCTGAGCATCAACATGTCTTGCATTACGAAGGCGATGTAGAACAGCGAGGCAAAACAGTTGAAAAAGTTGAACTGGGAACAAAGAAACAGGTTGATGGAGATCAGGATTCTGTAATCCTTCAGACATGCCAAAAAAAACAACACAAAACAACAAACAAAGCCAGTTTAAATGTCTCCACACTCACCACCAACACTTTAAGGACCAAGTGGTTTTGATAAGAGGATTCTAGCCGGTGGTTTTCTGAAAGAAAGAAGAAAACGAGACATACCAGCAATTAGCAATCAAGTCACTGCTAGACATAACCTTAAAGAGCAACCTGTAGGTTGGCACGGTTAATTAATGTGTAGGGAAAATCTGTTGCAAATTAATTAATTAATAATTTTCTTACAGCTAGGCTCAAAAGAGCTGGACTGCAATGTGCACATGCAGACCAAAGAACTCACTAGAACGTGACTTAAATTGTGATGAGAAAAATGTGAAAGCTAGAGTGAATGAAACAATAGAACAAAATGGTCCGGCTGTGTTCCATCATTTCTGTTAGGTAGGAGGGATTTCCATCTCATTGCTTTAATGGCCCGAGCGCAACATTGCGATTATACTCCCCACTCACTGTCACTATCACGTTTCTCTTGAGTCAAACGTCAGAGACTTTGTCTGCAAGTCTGCTCGCATTAACAAAAACATGTCCTTCCTGTAATTCCCTGTCTAAAGAAAATCCATGCTACTTCTAAATCATTTCACTACATACTTTCCCCACCCAATAACGAACCAACAACCACAACCACTCAGGCTGCTCTTTAAACCGCCACTCACTTTGTGTCCTGCTTGCTCGGTTGTGCTTTCCCTCAGAGTGAGCAATATTCCGGTGTGAGTTTGTGTGAATATATATCAGTGTTTTTCTTTTGAATATTGTATTAAGGGACTTTACAGAGTGTTTTGAGCAGAGGACGTTGTTTTGAATGTTGGATGGGGTTGTCTTAATGTGTATATACTATATATATTTGATATATATATTATTTGAGGTATGCATTTGTTGCTTAGGATCCTGAGGATCCCATTTATTTATTTATTTTTTTCTTGCATTTTATTGCTCATTATTTTTCTTTTATTATTTTTAAAATGTTTATTAATAATAACAATAATAATAATAATAAATATATATACATATATATACACACATACATACATACAGGCCTACTGTATATATTGTATACATGATATGACATCAAATTTGTGAATTTTAAAAAGATAAAAATAAGATAAATATAGATAAATAAAGAACACTCTCACCCCAGCCCGTGAGGAACTCGGCGGCGTAGCGGTAGATGAGGTTCATGACCTCGATGACCACGGCGTAGATGATGCTCGGCACAAAGGTCAGCACGGCGGTCCAGAAGGTGGGCTCGGCGTCGTGCAGCGTCAGCGCCCAGCCCTCCGTCAGGAAGTACACCATCATGACGTAGAGCGACAGGTAGAGGCAGAGCAGCACGAAGGGCACCGACACCAGGTAGATGCGCAGCAGCCGCCGGGTGTTGGGGTACAGCGGCTCCTCGCGGCCCGTCACCGGGTTGAAGCCCAGCACCCCGTGGAAGCCCGGCCGTGGCTCCTCGAAGGCCTTCTTGCGGCTCAGCGTGCCCCAGCGGTAGGCCATGGTGGCGCTGCTCCGCTTCCATGCCTGTGGGCAGAAGTGTATGAAGTACTAGAGACCCAGACTTGAGTAAAAGTACCACATACAAAAAGTGACTTGAGTAGAAGTTGAAGTGTTCCTTAAACACCACACTGAGGTGGAAGTACTAATATAATAATACTCCAGTAAAGTACAGATATAGCATTTTAGTACTTAAGTACACTAGTGAAGTAGTTCTACTTTGTTACTACTATACATCTCTGCCTGTGGGTCGGGATCCGATGGGATTCCCGCGCACACACACACACACACACACACACACACACACACACACACACACACACACACACACACACACACACACACACACACACACACACACACACACACACACACACGTTGACCTATTCAACATCTACCTATTCAAGTGAAATGGATGCCAGAGTAAAGGCTCAGTTGTGGTTCCACGTCGACGCAATGCAAGGACCACGCAGACGCTTCGACACAGTCGTGAACCTGTTTTGGTTCTGTGTCGGGTTTACGTTAGCAGACCAATCACAGCCCTTGTTGCTGCGACGCCTCGACGCAAGACATTGCGATGTTATAGAATGCAATATGCAAATCGCAAAGGCTGTGATGAAGAAAAAAATCAATTTTGCGTTTTTTTGCTATTGTTACTTACTGGAGATCAGTAATATTCATTTTTTATTTTTTTTTTTACAATTCAATAGTTAAATTAAGATGTTTTAATGTCAATTCATGCATCAATTCATCTCAACACATCGGCCTGGCCTAAAAGAAAGAGCAGTTTATATGTTGACTGCTTCCAATGTTGTGTTGGTCATACTACAGATAATTTTCGCAGTTGCAATATTGGTTGAAATAATCGCAATTCAATTATTTCCCCAAATCATTCAACCCCTTTGTATTATACATATATATATATATATGGTGAGATATATATAATATGGTGAGACCTTTCAGATTGTTTAAATTCTAAAAAAGATTATAATAATCTTTAATCAAATATCTCTAAGTCAGCTTTATCCGGGATCATATCAAGCTGTGAGGTCGGGCGCCACTGAGCTGCACCGAAGCCTTTGATTAATGTTGTCATCGTGATAATGAACACCTTATGACAAACTGGCACTAATGACTAGCTGGGTTTTGACATTCAGACAAATGTCAAAATGATTAAAGACGACTGCTGGAGCAGCACCATCCACATTGGAGAACAGAGTTCACCTGGACTCTGCTTCCTCCCTTACCCCCCACCACCTCTTCACCTCCCTCACCCCCCACCACCCCTTCACCTCCCTCACCCCCCACTGCCCCATCTTCTCCCTTACTCTCCTAAAAACAACCCTCTTACGCACCTATTGTATGTTGTACGTCCCGGCACTTAATGTACGCATTTATTGTATGTTGTACGTCCTGGCACTTAATGTACACACTCATTGTATGTTGTACATCCTGGCACTTAATGTACACACTTATTGTATGTTGTACCTCCTGGCACTTAATGTACGCATTTATTGTATGTTGTATGTCCTCTGGCACTTAAAAACAGTACTTAGCATTGTGTAGCGTCTTATCCTAGCTATCTTTGTTGTATACGGGGAATGGGTTAACCTAGCCATTGTAAGTGCTTGGCACTTGTTTCTATGAACATCCCTACCGCCTATTGTTGTTTCTCTTTCTTCTGACTAATGTACTTATTGTGAGTCGCTTAGGCTAAAAGCGTCTGCTAAATGCCCTAAATGTAAATGTAATAGTAACAGCCGGTATTAGAGTGGGCTGAATGAACCGTCCTACCTCCAAGATGACCGTACACCAGACCAGGTTGAAGCCTGCAAACAGGACGTATTTGTCGTAGCTCTCCCAGTCGAACAGGTAGTACGGTATGCCGACCAGAGCCATGGGCACCAGGGCGAAGGTGAAATACTCCAAGAAGCCAAAGTACAGGGCCAAGCCCTCGCCATAGTAGTGCCTGATTTCATCTGGGCACGGGAAGAGGAGCAGGAAGACGGATGGTTAATAAGACGGATGGACCTGCACTTGACTCCTAATTGCTTGATTGTTTTACTCCACCATGATGAGAACATCATTGTTCTCATCGTTCTCATCGTCCAGCATTTAAAACAAGGCACATCCTTAAATTGATATTTTGTTTTCCCATGCAAACTCATACTTGTAAGCATACGAATGTTAGCTAGCCCAACGTTTTGATACAGAATAAAAAACCTATAGGATGACGGGTGAAGTGACAACACAAGCTCTCTGCTTACCCAGTGGCTGCAAGGACAGCTTGACCTTTTTGTACCAGGAGAAGGACAGCCTCTTCAGCTCCTCCGTCTCGTGGAGAGGGAATACCTGGACCAGAATGCCTTTGGACTGCATCCGCCGGACTGCAGTGAGCACGTAGCAATACCTCATGTTTATACATTTTTATACGTAAGGGGGGGAAAAAAAAGTGGTTCATTACTTTGCTTCTAATTAGGGTGACATTTCAGGGCGCAATCTCCCCTCGCCTGCGATAAGGAGATCTACTCGATGAGTTTCGCAGCAGGATTTGTGAACACAAATGATTCTTCATTTTCTCTACCGTGGGCATTTTAAATGCCTTCATTTTGGCTTGATTGTCTTTGCCAGGGAAATTAAACACGCAACTCCATTTTGTAAAACAAAAGGACAGGCAGAGACAATGGACGGGCCCACCAATCAAATGTGATGTTTTGTCTGCGGTGAAAACTCCTATTGTCTCCTAGGGAACGTCCTAACGACGTCCTAGTGCTTGAGAACACTATCATTTAATCTGTCAGTCCTTGAGTGTATTGTTTGTGGAGAGCGATTGCCTTGTGCTCACGCTCAATTTGTCAAATGTGGACCGCCAAATGGAGGCATCCCAACGACTCTGCAAGTTTATTGCCTCCTTATCTGGTTCGGAGAATAATTCGCTCTATTAGCATATGCATTATTTCCATATTAAAGCCATTAACAATGAAGGAGCTCGAGGAAGAGAGAGAGAGAGAGAGAATGAGAGAAAAAGAAAAGAGAGAGAGAGCAAGAGAGAGTGAAAGACTGTTAAGAAGCATCTCATTCTTTCACCTTTCCACAAACCTAACAGTAAAACCCAATATTATGTTAAACCGCTTCCCTCCCAAAACCCAGTTTCTGTAAAGTCTAAAATCATGAACTAAATTGTAACCTCATGTATTTGACAGTACTGTAGAAGACCAACAGACAGACAGACAATTACGTGTAGTACGTAGACAACAGACTGGTCAGCTCATCGATCTATCCACTTTAAAAGGGTAGGTAGACTCACTGATGGATTTGCCCGGGTAGAGTTTGGCCTTTTCATATCCGGGTATGTGAGTCTCGCTCTTGGCTCGGAGCGAGTCCAGCTCGTGCTTCACGATGTACTGACGCTCGGCCATGCTCAGGAAGCCATCGCCGTCCCCTATTAGGGACCACAGAACGCCGTTAAACACGGAGGATGTGTCAGCAAGCATTAAAGGAAAGGAGCAGTTATTCATTTGCGACTGCAATATTACGTGCCTAAATCGACACCGTAAGGCACCAGCCCCTTCCATCTACGGAGTCTTTGTACGAGACATTGACTGATGGTGGTCTGAATGATGTCATTACAGTACCAGGTGACAGTGGAGTTAGTAGCAGCTGGGGATGTGAACCATTAGTCTAATTGTTGCTGCGCTTTCAAGGCTGCACCAGAAATAATTGTCCGTTTAACACTTCAATGTGTTTTCTGCTATTGTTTTACTAGATTTACTATTTTTACTAGTTGACTTGTCAGAACAAAATATCTAGTACGCCGTCAGAGAAAGAAAGAAACATTTGTTAAGAACACGCCTCCTAGCCACTAGAGCTTTTTTTAAATTCCATTTATGAAAAAAAAAAACACAATCCCACTGTGACATCTCTAATGTGAGATGATACGCTGGCGATGATTTAAATCACAGCGTTCATCTTCAAAGCCTTATCGTCAACAGGCGTCCACTATGAATTTAGTTAATGACTTAAACGTTGTGTATTGACTCTATGATTTACGCCAGACATTTATTTTAATGAACAAATTCAATCAAAGACAAATGGCGTGCGGTGACAGCAGATTCATACACAATGTGGTTCAACCGCACTTATAAAAAGGCTATCATCCATGTCTCGATCCTGTCATTAGAACCGGTACTGAACCCCATCACCCCTGCTTGGGGTAAGACACACGTGTTCCATTAGATCACTATTTAGGGAATAAGTATAGGGGGTCTTCGCCAGAAATCCATCTGTGTGACGTGCACTGGTCGCATGAACAAGCCGATAAGTGTTGGATGTCACCCTGTGACAGCTCATTTGCATAATTAACACGTAAAACTGCTACGCATCATGGCGAGGGAATAAGTGTGCATCATTTCTACACTTATCTTTAGGTGCACTGTGGATATTGAGTAGTGCACCATATAGGGTACCAATATAACCACGTGGGAACACTACAACACGGGAACCCTAAAAAGTGCACTTTATAAGATGAGGGAACACAACATGGTGACCCTCAATAATGCACTATATAATACGAGGGGACACTACAACATGGGAACCCTAAATAGTGTACTATATAGGGTACCAATACAACACGGGGACCCTAAATAATGCACTATATAGGGTACCAATACAACATGGGGACCCTAAATAATGCACTTTATAGGGTACCAATACAACATGGGGACCCTAAATAATGCACTATATAGGGTACCAATACAACATGGGGACCCTAAATAATGCACTTTATAGGGTACCAATACAACATGGGGACCCTAAATAATGCACTATATAGGGTACCAATACAACATGGGGACCCTAAATAATGCACTATACGTGGCCCTGTAGCGGACCGATTCAAACACAGCCCCAGTGTGCGGTTAAGAGAGCCATTAGCCCACCCTGGGGCCCTTCAACACAACCAGCTCCACTCTCCTTCCCCACCACCACCACCACCACCACCACCACCACCATCATCATCGCCGTACCTTTGAAGTCTTTGAAGTTGTCCTTGTTGGCGCAGGTGAAGGCCCGCATGGAGGCGTCGTTGAACTCCTTGAAGAGCCCCAGGTCCTCGGCCCCAGAGAGCAGCCTCTGGCGCGAGCCGCCCACCAGGAACACGTTGGGGTTGTCCTTCTCCGTCTCCGCCGTGCCGGACCACAGCTGCTGCACCGCCAGACCGGCACCTAGTGCCAGACGGAAGAAAAGAAGTAAGGTGCATGATGGGTAAGGAACAGGACAATGAGAGTCAGGGGCCAACATCGGTGTGTCTTTTATCGGGGCTTGAAATCCCTCCTTCAAGAAATATCGTTATGAATTATTCATATGAATGTTGTTTCTCCTTTGTGCTGAAACACAGTCTCAGCTGCTGTTTATATACACATGTTCAATTCACAGTAACATTTGAAACTTTCCACAATAAAAATTCCATTTGGGTGAAAGAATTTTAGAAGTTTGTTTTGTATTTGGTGTAGCTATAATAATAATACTAGGGGGTGTGCAGCTGATATTGTTTTAAACCTGACAGCATCTTTTTTTCTGCAGGTGAAACAAACCTAGATGACCTTATTTTACCCTACTATTTTACTCAACAAATTCCCCCCTGAAATATTTGCAGTGCTCCGTTTTCAATTTGCATTATTCCCTGCATGTATATTGGTCATTATCCCTATAATACCAACTAAATATCCGTCCTAAATACGGACGAAATATACCGATGCTTAAACAACAATAACAATAAAAAGCCAGCCATCGGGGAATGTCCCCATGCCGATAGGTCGATGATGGCAGTCAATCAGGCGGACATTAATCAATCCATCCCTGGTCCTAGAATACCTCCGCTCTGCTCGCTGTCGCTGATCTTCCTCAGCAGCCAGGCGATGGCCTCCTCCTTGGCGTCCGGGGCCAGCTCCACCACCACCAGGGGGGTGAACCCGAAGCCATCGTTCCCACCCGCAGACGGCTGTTTCAGCATCTTCTCCCGCTACCTGGGAGCCTGCAGCAGAGACACACACACGGGGCCACGCCTTCAGGACATGCAGGCTGTTGGGTTGGTGTTATTTTTTCGCAACAAGATGATAAGTGATATTGACTTAAATGAATGTTTTAAAGCAATAGTATTAGTGTTCATTTGATAGAAAATAGGAGTTCTTTTTTTCTTCTGTGTGTATGGCCAAACGAAGACGTCTATGTCGACAAACATGGGAGAACAATAGACACATGCAGAACACACACAAAACTGCACACAATGTTGACAACTACACAACAACATTTGCCAGTAGCTTCTTAAATGAGTATGACATGGGAATATTGCATCTACAAGCCAGGAAAGGGATGACACAATTTGCAGACTTAAAGTTTAATCTTAAAGATTGTCTATCTTACAGGATGTCAATGATAACCAAGTAATCAGTAATTGCCATACATATACCTAGCAAACGGGCCACATAATTAAATGGTCAATGCATGTACTAATAGCTTTAACAATAACAATGCACCTATAAGTTGAACATTGCAATTGAGATTGGAAGCCATCCAGGATCTAAAGAAGAGTCATTCCAAGTAAATAGTCATGAGATTAGCAAAGAAGTCATGAGTGCTCCGCCCATGTATAAAGCCAGCCATACAGGAAACATAAACCAATGCCGTTTTGAATCCTGTGAAGTTATTTGAGATACGAGATTTAAAAACTATAAGCTTGCATATCATTCAACCCAGGCATGAATGACTGGGGTGGTTACTGATGGGGACAGCTGAACGGGGGCTCACAGCCCTAGAGGGTGGGACTTGGCAGCCGTATTCCTGTAACTTTATTGTAGAAACTTAGTTACAGCACACAAAATAGTTGGGTTTTTTTGCAGACTAAATAGCGTGGTCATGTCAGTTGTTAACTTGCAAACCCCTCAGCATGTAACACAACAAATTGTTAGGGTTAGGGTTAGGGTTTATAATAACGTCAGGTTAGTCCACATCCACCAAGTCCCACTCTGGGGTGGCAAGTTCATGATCACCAGAGGACCATTCAAACTGACCATCTGCCAGCCCTTGGGTGCATCACGAGGGGGAGAGAGACAAGTGTATTAAGTTGTCCGCTGGACTTCAGTCATGGGACTTCAATCCAGTCCACGTCACTAATCAACGTAGCAAACTTCTTAGGCATCACACCCACCGACCTCATACCAGCCAAACATGGTTCATCTCAGCACACAACACAGGATAATTGAATGAATCGACAAATAACCAGGTTGAATGTGGATATAACGTCCACATTCAATATAACGAACACAACAAGGACAGGACAAAACATAGTTTGCAAAATACAAAACTGCCAATAGTTTGCAATGGGGAGGTTTTAAACTTGAAACTACTTTTTAAATGAATGCAAGTTAATGACATTTATTGGGTGCAGCGATGCTTGCACTGCACTGTGATTTGTGTCTGGCAAAGAGAGACCATCACCTCACTTACCCAACGTCTCCTTTTCTGAGAGGTGCAATGTTTAGATATTTTTGACAGGACAGGATTTCTTCCGCAATGTGTGGTTTCCCGTTCGTGCACGGTCATTCGGTGCGCCTGCTTTCTTCAAAGGGAGCGCACCCGAGTTCCACGTTGGCCCGCTGAACATGCGCAGTGGTGCGGACACCGCCCGTACGCGTTGTAAGAATATTTAAAACACACGCCCCCTTTTCCGAGTAGACTTCATTCCGGGAGTGACGTCAGCGTGTCGGTGATCACGTGTTCGTGAGGAAGAATGGCTGAACAAACCACTAAGACAGGGTGAATGTCACTTATCTACTTCATTGTTTGTTAACATATATTTTATTTGAATTGAGATGAAGTGTTTATTTACGAATGATGCCGATACAATGATTGTGTAAAAGCACGATGTCTCAGCGTGTAAATGGGTTGATTTCACAAACTTTTAAAGTTCAGATAAACAAAGTTGCTATCTCAGTGATTGCTTGGATTTTTTTGAGTGGGATACTAACAGTAAAAATTATTCTGTCCTGGAATTGGCAATGAACAATAACTGAATAATAATATACATTTACGTTTCTCTGATATGATTGATTACATTTACATGTATTACATTACAGTCTGCATATTGATAACAGAATGATTCCATCAACATTTTGATTTTGTTTTAGCTTCAGAGTTCTGCTTCAGCGCATTCTGACGTTTTTCGGTGTTCACAGTCTTTATAGCGGTGTGTTGGGGATCGTGGATACAACACTGAGGTGACCCCTGCTATTTATTTATTAAAGTTCAATTAATTATTCATAATCGTCTAACATATTACTAAAATGCCTCGAACCTAATTACCTGAATTGATTTTCTTTCTGTAACCCTTTGAATGTTATTGTCTTATGCATGCATTTCAAGAAATGTATTTATAGTATACTGTACATCCCTCCTTTATAAGTCTCCATTTGTTGATATATACACCACCCTTCTTTGCTGCTCATATGTAGTAGAAATCCTGGCCCCATATGAACCGTGTATAGTCACGTTGCATGTCTTACACTATTACCCTATTAAGTACATATTTCCAGCTTGACATACATTTGATGTCTTAGAGTTTGCAGAGTTAATACTACACGCAACACACACAGGCTGCCACATATCTAAATAGGCAATATGAGAAGCATGTCATTGGGAGCAAGATATTTTTCCATTGATTAACAAGTATTATGGTTGACTCTTCCAAAGTCATCGATTTACCTTTTTATATATCATCTGTTTATGGCTATTGTTTGTCCCGGACTATAACCATAGAAACTCACCCACCTCTCTCCGTCACATCAATATAATTATATCATATCAATAATATCATGGCATAGTTAAGATTAGACTTGCATAACTATTATACATTTCCTCTTGTACTTACTATCCAGCACTAAACATCTTTGGTGCATGCATAATCACAACCTCTCATTTCAACAACTCCCATTTTCAATGTATTTGCCTATTTAATATAATCGTCTCCCTCCCTGGGTGTGCTCCATCCCTTCCTCAGGTGTTGGGCCAGGATGGTGTGATTCAATCGATGGTATCTGTTGGTTGTGTGTTGTCGCAGGTCTCTGTGGATTCCCAACTGGCTGCCGGCATGGTGCCCCACCTCGGAGAGCCAGCTGAGGGCTGCAGAGGACAGGATGCTGCGCTGTGAGCGATAGCCTAGTTAGCTCAGTCTGGCCGTTCTCTTGTTAAGGCCCCATGGGGGGAGGGGGGGGGGGGCGTAGTGCTGGGGCAATACGAGATGGGGATGACTTTTAGTATGGGTTAACACTCAAATACTGACCTGGATTTGTGAACTACCTGAGTTGAATAACAAAACATACTTTTGCCTGATTTATCGTCACCTCACCAAAGAGACACGTCTCAAACGACTGGTCTGAACAGTGAATCGTTTACAGAATATAGATGATATAAACTAGAGCTACATTCTCCAAATTTAGATCTTTGAGAGTCTGTATCAACAGTATCGCATGGGTTTGAATGTGTAAATGTAATCTTTATAATAACAATCCACTCAGCAACAGTGCTACATGCCTGTGTTTAATTAACCTGTTTAACCTACCAGGTGTAAAAGGCAGGCTGTCCAAACAGTTTGTCGACGTCGGCAACGGCAACCAGTTGTGGACGCTTGCCCTGGACGCTAGCGACGCCACCGCCTGTCGCCACAAGACCCCCGTGGTGCTGCTGCACGGCTTCGGTGGCGGCGTGGCGCTCTGGGCCCTGAACCTGGACGCCCTCTCCCGGGGGGGGCGGGCCGTCTACGCCCCGGACCTGCTGGGCTTCGGCCAGAGCAGCCGGCCCCGCTTCCCCGCGGACGCCGAGGCGGCGGAGGCGCTGTTTGTGGACGCCATAGAGCAGTGGAGGGCCCAGCTGGGCCTGGAGGCCATGATCCTGTTGGGGCACAACCTCGGGGGATACCTGGCGGCGTCCTACGCACTCAGACACCCAAGCAGGTACCGGCGGGGAAGTGTTTACTGAGAGGGACCGGAGCTAGCGAGGGGATGTATTGGACCTACTGATGTTTCATGAGAGGGTCTCTCTACTGAGAGGGACCTCAGCTAGCTAGGGGATGTCTTGTACCTACCAACAGAGAAGTGTTTACTGACAAGGTTCTTAGCTATCTAGGTGATGTGTTGTACCTGCAGATAGAGAAGTGTTTACTGAGAGGAATCTGAGCTATCTAGGTGATGTCTTGTCCCTACCAATGGAGAAGTGTTTACTTAGAGGGATCCGAGCAATCTAGGTGATGTCTTGTACCTACAGATGGAGATGTGTTTACTGAGAGGGTTGTGTTAGCTAACTATGTGATGTCTTGTCCCTACCAATGGAGAAGTGTTTACTGAGAGGGATCTGGGTTATCTAATTGATGTCTTGTACAAATGGATGCAGAAGTGTTTATTGAGAGGGATCTGAGCCAGCTAGGTGATGTCTTGTACCATGAGGTATTCTGAGTAGGAACCTGAGATATATTTAGACCCAAAGTTGTTGTTGTGCAAGTGCTTCCCTCCCCACACATTTTTTTAATCCGATCAACATTTGCTGCCCTAATATCAATTTCCCACTGAAGTGTAGTTAGTAGTAATTTGCCCGTGGCTATGAATCATTAGTCTGTATGTATATAAGGGACCTTTTACTTGCAAACATTTAAAAATGAAAAATATGACCGTCAAACATCAATATCCAGCAATCTCCTGTGAACCCATGTCTATTTGACACGAACCCATTTATTCGATGGGGAGGGAAGTCAAGACGGCAGCATTAGACCATGTGTGTTCTAATACTACTATCATGGGTAGACAGTACTGCCCATTTCTATGGGTACAGCAAATTTGGTGTCTTTAATCACAAATTAACAAACATAATTCTTATAGGAAGAGCAAATTTGTATGTTTATCTATCGTGTGTGATTGTGTTGGTGTTTTGCATTTTTGATTCCAATCAACAACTTCAGGAGTCGCTGATTGGTAACGGTACAACAAGTCAAACACTACCCACCTAATCACAGATGAACCGGCTCCCCCAATCACATGCAATCAAGTCTGTGGACTGCATTATGCTTGACAATTTCTTTTATTATCCGCCTTAAAAAAACAACACTTCCACTTCTGACTAAAGAGGTCGGCGGACCGAAATATGTGGGAGGTGGAGCGGAGATGAAGGATGTAGAACGTCCTTACAGATTATACCCACGTACGCCCTACATGTTGACAGGGGGCAGCCTCTGATATCAGCAGCTGTGTCCTCCAAATGTACCTCCTCACTTTCCCATTGTTGTTCCCCCCCCCACCCCCCCTTCGCTCCCTGGTCTTAATGTGTGTGTATGTTGTAGTGTGTGTTTTAGTTTGTGTGTGTGTGCATGTGTGTATGCATGTAGGTAGTATGCAGGGGGTGTAAAATGTCCTTAATACATTATCTGGCTGCTCCATCGGTAACAGTGAGACGTCTCCTCCCTATTGTTATCTCCATGTTCCAAAACAGTCTCCTGAGTTATGAGATAGGGCCCTCTGCATCGAGGACGCCGTTGCCTTATTTAAATGGAACAGCTTGTGAACAAACACAAAAAAACAACCAGCGCAGGGCATGATGATTCCAAGCGTCCTCCTCCTCTGGCACTTGTTCAGTGCTACAGATTACAAGTAGGTTGGCGAGTACTTGGCTTTGAGTTCAAGGGCACAACGATAACGTGGGAATAAAAAGGATGAGCGCCGTCTCTGTCCCTTAAATACATTTTTTATGTATTGGAATTGGTTAAATGTTTGAGAACTCATTCAGGAATTGTAAATAGAAAAACATGTATTGAACATTGATCTATTCAAATGAATCACAACCTTAGCAACAGCGGTGATGCATTTATTAACAGTGGAGCATGGTTGATGGATGTCAACATCTAGATGGCAGCAAACTCACACACGTGGTCTGGTGTTGGGTAACCCTTTAACTCCAATTTCCCTCCCATCCTTTCCCTCCCTCTCTTTCTCCATCCTTCCCTTTCTCCCCCTCCCTTCCGCTCTCTCTCTCTCTCCCTCCCTCTCTTTCTCCATCCTTCCCTTTCTCCCCCTCCCTTTCGCTCTTTCTCTCTCTACCTCCCTCTATTTCTCCATCCCTCTTTCTTTCTTTCTTTCTTTCTTTCTTTCTCTTTCCTCCCTCCCTCCCTCCCTCCCTCTCTCCTCCTCCCTCCCTCCCTCTCTCCTCCTCCCTCCCTCTCTCTCCCCCCGTCAGGGTGAAGCACATGGTGCTGGTGGAGCCCTGGGGTTTCCCAGAGCGTCCAGCCACGTCGGACCAGGACCGGCCCGTCCCGGTGTGGATCAAGGCTCTGGGGGCCATGCTCAGCACCTTAAACCCCCTGGCGGGGCTGCGGATGGTGGGGCCCCTAGGTAGAGATGCTCCCTGCCTGCTGCGGCCTGCAGCAGAGCGAGAGTGCAGGCGGCGGTGGTGAGGCGGTATATAGGTCGTTGTGCAGTGTTGGGTACTTAGATTCACAGGTAGCCGGGGGAGGGGCATTATGGAAAATATCTTTATGCCATTGGATACAAGAAGACAACAAGAAGGTTTCATAGACTAATGTATTTTACAATCCGAATGGTATTGAAGAAGGTGGGGTACCAAAGTGTGGTATGATATATGATCAAATAAGATGGTACTTAGTGGTAGAAAACTAAAAATACAGAAAATATGTCTATTAATTCTATATCGATAGATATTATGTGCAAAAGCTATTTAAATGTAAAAAGTTGACTTATTGACATTATTGAAACTACACATGATTGACCATACGACCAATAATATTGGTCGTATGGTCAATAGCGCGAGAGTTCGAGTTCAAGTTCGAGAGCATATTATGCTCTCGAAGAAGCCAGGGAAAACTCCACTACTAATCTCTTTCTTACCTTCCTACCTATCTGCCATAGGTCTGACTCTAGTGCAGACCCTGCGGCCAGACTTCAAGAAGAAGTTTGCGTCCATGTTTGTTGACAACACGGTCTCGGAGTACATCTACCACCTCAACGTCCAAGCACCCAGGTACGTCTGGCTGTTTCTCCTCTCCTCTCTTCCTCTTTTGGCTTTTCATTTCCCATCCTAACTCCGTAACTCAACTTGGCCTCTTGTAACTCTGTATCAACCGTCAACAACAATGAAATATTCCTCAAACACCCCAGTTGAAACTGATGGATGGCACTGGGTTCTTCATTGGCCAGTACACATCCACCGTGTTCGTTTAAAGCTGCTGTAGGTAAGAGTTGCAAAGAGAGAGAGTAAATAACAACGGCAGTGTGTGTGAGTGTGATTGGCAGGCAAGATGGATTACTCCACCCATTTGGGAAAGAGAATCTAGACTGTCTATAATAATATCTGATGGATGGCTATGGCATTTCAAACAAATGACGCTCTTAAATCTTACCTACAGGATCTTTCTATCCCAACCCACCCACCCCTTTATTTTGAAACTGTGTGTTGCTAACCTACTTACGCTATTGTTTTTAAGTCACTTAGGAAACTCGGGAAACCTCACCTGGTGGGGAAGCCTAGTATTAAGGGCAATTAATCTAATTTTGATCGCGATTTCTGGGTCAAACAAGTATATTTGTTCTATTCATTAATTTTTTTATAGAAATAGAACAGCTGGATACATTTTTGTACATTATTTTCCATGTGAACATTTTCTATTTGAACATTTTGTGTTCTTTTTTAAGGGGAAATTTCAAAGTTTTCAGTTAAAAAGTGTGTTTATGTAGAGAAACGCTGAATAAATGCACCATGTTTTCAAACTCAAAAACAATCATCTGAATAATCGCGATTAGTGTTTTCTCCATAATCGAGCAGCCCCACTAGTAATAGACCCTTAGTACTTCAGGGATCCAACAAGAGCCCTCACGGCTGGGGGGGGGTGGACTGGGTGTCATCGTCCCACCCCTCACCTCGGCATCGACTGTGCGGCTCTGTTGGCAGCGGGGAGACGGCCTTCAAGAACATGACGGTGCCGTACGGCTGGGCCAAGAGGCCCATGCTGCGGCGGCTGGGCTCCCTGCCGCCAGACGCCCCCATCACGCTGGTGTACGGCTCGCGCTCCAGCATCGACGGCCACTCGGGCTGCACCGTGCAGGAGATGAGACGCGGCTCGCACGTGGAGATCATAGTAAGTGGTGGTGGGGGCTGGTGGGAGGTGGGTGAGGCGGGCGGGGGAGGGAATGGAGTCGACGGCGAGACCAGAGAATGTGAAGTCTTTTTTTTTTTTTTTGTTCCTTCTATGGATTTGTGTTATCCTCCCTTTTCTTGCTCGCGCTGTGGGGGTTCATCGATCTGCGTTTGTGTCTTTTCCCGCTTTGACTTGCGAGTGGAAGAGTGTTTATGCAAGAGCTTTGGCTGCAAGGCTTAAAGGTCCTTGACTTGGCTGTCTTTGTATCTGGCTATTGTGTTGCTCTTGTTAAGGATTATATGGTGTTTTTGAATAGGTTATAATTATGACTGGCTTCACTTGGCTCATGGCTATTTTAACTTGCTATTTTCGTGAGGTAATGGTCGTCAAGATGATTTTATTCGTCGTTATTTCACACTATGATGAACTGGTTCTTGTCCATATGTGTTTTTAGAACCATAATACTCGCCGTGCTTGACTGTTAATTGATCGATGGCTGAACTATGGAAATACAGAAATAAAATGGGTTGTGTTGTGATCATATTAATATACACCTGTCCTGTCATCCTCAACTATTTTGCTATTTGTACACACACACTCACACACACACACACACACACACACACACACACACACACACACACACACACACACACACACACACACACAAACTCTTTATATTATTATATTTTACACCCTATTTTGTGTATCTTCGATTGAATATTCATTTGCTATATTTTATACAAAACTTATATCATTTGTATATCTATATCTATTTTATTTTTCTATTAGTAATAAATCAATCATTTCTGTGCGGTTGTTTTATTCTTATTTTTGTTCCTTGCACTTCTGCACCATTACACCATAACACGTGACAGCATTCCTGGCAGGTGAACTCTCTCTCTCTGTGTGTGTCCTGCAGACGATACGTGGGGCCGGCCACTATGTGTACGCAGACCAGCCCGACGACTTCAACCAGAGAGTTCTGGAGGTGTGCCATCAGGTGGACTGAAACACGTACAGACTTTAACACACACACACACACACACACACACAGAGACTACATCACACACACAAAAACACAGACTATATCTCACACACACACACACACACACACACACACACACACACACACACACACACACACACACACACACACACACACACACACACACACACACACACAATAACGGTTGCAGTTTCTGCATCAGCGTTGGTTTTTCACCGTCTGCCGCCTTCAAGAGGAGGCGATGGGTTGTCTGTCTGCATCGGCCCGCCCTTTCTTCCTACATGGATCCGTGGTTTGGCCTTTGGACTAATTCATCACATGGTACATATATCAGGTTTTTGGGATACGGCTCCCAAAGTTTGGACGCTGACAGGTTTAGTGGTCTGGATCTGAGACCATTGATGAGGTGAAATGGAATATGTACACAAATACCGTGGTGATGATGATGATGATGATGATGACGAGTCACAGAGCTGCTTAGCACCAGAACCCCTTTGCACCAGAACCCCACCCGGGATGAGAAGAGGGGATCTTAAAATGGGACATGCAAACATGTCAGTGAAATTCAAAATGTTATCATGTGACATAAACATATATGTACAGTACATCAAGCACACATCCTATGATAAAGACAGCAACAATGGCAAAAATCAAATGTATATTATAAATAATGCAATATTAGCAATTTAGTTGGTAATATTGTTAAATACTCATATATTTCTCATTTATACAAACACTGCAATCTATGTAATATTGTTAGGCCAGTTGTCATTTCAGCATGTTCCGGGCATTACTTATAATTGTATTCCCAGTACAATTCTGTACAGCACCATTATAATATTGTGTTACACTATTGTTTTAACGGCAGCCACATCCGTGTTAATGCATAATATTACTTAGTACATTAAGCACAGTGTGCATTAAGTAAGCCAATGTGCTTGTGTAATGCACATTAAGCATTTCTTACGCAGGGATTTTTATGTTGTGTGTGGATTCGTTCAATGGTTTTATAATGCTGACCTTTTCAAATTTGCTGGTTCCCAAAGTGTTTTTTTTTTTGGTTTGTTTTTTAATTTCTTAAGAGAGAGAGAGAGAGAAAAAATGAGTTTAGTTTAGCAATCTCTGAAGTTATTGGTTGATTATATTACATAGTGTGGTCAGTCAAAGCGTGTCATACAAAGACCTGACTGATGAGTGCTAGTTATTCACTCTGATGGGCTGATTGGCTATATATGGAGAGATGACTTGCAATGGATTTAGAGGAAAACGAAAAACACAGAATGAGCAATCCACCAAATGGACCTCCTGTCTGAACGCCAGGGACGGAGATCATCGTGGGCCAAATGGTTCAGACTCTGCGGTCGTAGAATCCTAAGAAGCATAATGAGCTGTTTTTTTTTACATCAGATATAGACTCTCGACTAATCAAGAGATCAGTCAGACCTTGCAAAAAGTCATCCCTAAGTGCCTTTCGTAAAGACAAGCTAGGTTGGCATTCAAACAGCACTTATCAGCATCTGGCGCCCTAGCGAGGAATACCAGTGGCTGTAGCTCGACAGGAGCCATGGTGGGGAGAGGGGGGGTTCGGCTGTCTCTCTACTGCACTACTGGCAACGCGTGGATGCTGATGGAGATTATTTTGGTTGCGCGGCCACGGGTCTGCTATTTTCTGACAATCTATTGGCGATTGTTGGATTGATGCGTCATTATATCTCAGAGATAATATAGCTGGAGCTCTTTGTATTTCACAAGCGCCAATCTAATAATTGACTGTAAAGAAACCGACGCAGAGTACGGCTAATTGTGCTTTATTACTGTTTAATTGGGCAGCTTGTTTCCGTGAATGTCTATAAATGTTTTGTGCTCTGATATAAATCTACTCAGCAAGCAAGTGTTGTATACGCTGGAGGGTAGAACAAAATGAAAGTGAGGTGTACTGGTTAAGTAAATGTTAGCAGTAGGCTAATGATTTGACGGGGGTAATAGCACACTCTCACACGCTAATTGGGAAACGTGTAATCATTTTCAGTTGCTGACCTTGTTAAATGCTACAAGCCTATTAATATGGAATTAACTGTTTATTTACATTTGTTCTACATAAACATGGCATTACACTGGGGGGATTCTTATCGCCATTTTTCGTAATTTTCCATTGTTTAAATTAAGTGTGGTAACATTTGTGCCTCAAAAGGTCCCCAATTAATTATTCTGTGTGTGTAAAAAAAAAAATCTTGTAAATAAAATGTTATATTGCTTTTTTGGGTTGAATATTTATCCCTCAAATGAATAAAGTAGCTCCTAAATTTGTTTGCACTCTCCCTTATACTTTTCACATTTATGGAGCCAAAGTGATGGATAAGTCAATTTTTTCCTTCCAGCTCTTCTTATCATTTCAGGGCTGTCAGCCGACTGGCAGCCAGAGAAATTGTTGCCATTTATCCTTGGTTTGCAAAAAAATAAATAAAATGCATCGGTAGTACTCTCGGTTGCCGCTAGGGGGTACTCAAGTGTAGATGAGGCGCACATGATTCGGACCTTTTAGATAATAAATAAATGTTTGGGACGCTGTGGCTCTGAAGGATAGAAAAACAATTGGCTTCGAGAGGGTGTCAGGAATAGGTTTATATAATGTATTTTATTAGTGTTTTATTTAGTTTCTACTTCCTCCTTTTTTGTTTTTTAACCTCAGATTCAGACTAGGGGCACCTGGCAAAATATGAACAAGGGGATATCAGTTGTGCGGAGATCCTATCTGATCCTATCTGGTATTCCAGCGCTCTATGATCGATGCAGGCTTAAATATGCAGGCTCATGCCAATGTATTTCATGTGGAGCCAGCACGGACCCTGTCTTTTTATGCCTCTCTTTCCTCCTTGTCCCAATCAGCTGCAGGCGGAATGATGGAGCTGGTTTTAATGAAGCTCCCTGTTCGACATACAGTGGCTCTGCTGAGAAAACGCACTGCTCCTATGTCAATAACAGACCTTATCAGGGGACATTATCCCATTGCCATTAGCACTTATTGCCAGGCATGCAGTTTAGACCTTGTGTTCCAGCAGTATTTATACAGGGCCGTAATGAAACAATGATGCGTATGTAGAGGAAAGTACATCTTCCAATGCAGCCGCGGTGGTGACGGCCGTAGGTTATGGTGGCCTGTGGTTTCTTTTATGGTTTAGGGGAGGGGTTCTCAACTTCTTCTCAACGCGGGACTCCTAACACACTCAGCCTTGCCGTAGGACCCGAGTGCACATGCTGAAAGCTCTCCCCTGAATTCACCAAAGGATGTCCCGTCCAGTGCGCTCAGCGTTTCTCTCTTGTCACCTCCAACTGGGTCCTGACCCATTTTGGCTCGCAACCCATGGATAACTGAAAGATTGTTTGGTGGTATTGATGTCTGTCGTGGGGCAGGCCATGCCCCGGGGGCTCTTCCAGCTGGTTTACTCCCCTCCCTGCCAGGTCACCTTTGGCATCTACGTTTTACTGCCACTCCATTTCGTCATGAGCTGTTTCTGCGGAGGATGCTAGCGGAATAGTGGATAGCGTACTGAAAGTGCATCTGACATGGAACTGGCTGTAAAACGGAAACACTACAAATACCCCGCCTGGTATTGAAAACGCATTCTTCAAAAAAAAAAAAAAAAAAGATCACCCACCCTAGATAACACATCAGTATAATAATAATAATACATTTTATTTTTGGCGCCTTTCAAGTCACCCAAGGTCAACTTACATAGAGTAAAAAGCATAAAATAACACCAACAAAGCATAAAATAACAGCATCAAACGTTATTAAAACCATCGATCACTGGTCACTGTAGTGCCCAGTGACCAGTGAGTGTGCCAGTTTGAAAAGGTGTGTTTTGAGTTTGGATTTGAATGTTGTGATGAAATCTGACTTGTCATATGTGTGGGGGAGCATCAAATGTGTAAGGTAGTTCACCATGTGAAGGAATAATACAATATTTCATTAAATGATGAAAACAATTGAAAGATATATATATATAAAAAATATAAAATAAAAAAAAAAATATATATATATATATTTTAAACAGGGCATTAGTCATGGACTGCTGGTTAATATCTTCAGACCTGTTAAACAGTGGCCCTGTCTCCATTCCCTGTGCAGGTGCATCATGGGTCACAGGGAGCCGTCCCCCTCTCTCCCTGTGCGTCACTGGGCAGGTCTGAAATGTGCTGGGCCCGCCGCGGTGTCACGGAACACGCGTGCATGCCTCTTAATGATCTCGTTTGCCTTTGTGCCACACAAATCAGCGGCGCACACACACACACACACACACACCCCTCAAATGAACTCAAGTGGCCATGTCAGCTCCGGTCCAATTGAAAGGTCCATCTGTAACTGATTTTCCATCCGGAGAAACAACTAATCTATTGCTTCCATTTAGGGCCACTGGAAAGCACATTTACACTGCAGTGTCAGTCTGGGCTTCTGAGAGGAATCCCAGCCAAGGCTAATGTGAGAGTGGAAATGTACTGTCGGAAAATGTATGTCGTCTAAATACTGTTTACATACATACATTCAAATTCCAGTGTTTTGAATTCCATTTTAGGACTACACTCTTAACAGACATTACTTTGTTAGCGGAATTGTTAAATAAAGTGTATCACCTATCACAGATCTTCTTTGCTGTCACCTCTCACGGGAGGCTAAGTAACGTCATTAGCGTGACACATTTTTCTCAAGTCTCTGACAACGTTTGCATGAAAGGTGGAATGTGAAATGTATTACATTTGAAACTCTGAATGGCGCAGAAGGCCGTTTTCCTCCTGCAACACTAACGGCACTGCTAGTGTGTTGATGATTGACGATGACTACGGCTATTGTGGGCACCTCGAGACGCACTTCACATGGGAGAGGAGAGAGAGCGGAGGGGATGTGAATGCTTGGAGCGCAGGGGTGGAAGAAAGGAGGAGGAAGTTAGTGGAGAGAGAGAGACCTTTAGCTCCAGAGCGCACACCGGGCCAGTCCAGGCTCGTCGTCTCCGTTGCTAGGGAACCAGCAAGGCGCCGGTCTAATTTATTAAATTCCACCTCTCGCCTCCTCTCTCTCTCTCTCTCTCTCTCTCTCTCTCTCTCTCTCTCTCTCTCTCGCCCTCTCTCTCTCCCTGTGTTCCTGTGTTTGGCTCTCGCTCGCTCATGTCTGCCCTCCCTCCTGCTTTCCCTATCGCCTGTTATCTTTCCCACCCTCCAAGTCGCTTATCTCCCTCCCTCATCCTCTATCTGTCGCTCTCTCTCTCTCTCTGTTTCTCTCTCGCTCTCGCTCTCTCCTCCACTCTCTCTCTTCAACTCTCTAATCCTCTGTCGCTCTCTCTCCCTCCCTCTCTCTCTCTGTTTCTCTCTCTGTTTCTCTCTCTCGCCCTCCTCCAGCCTCTCTCTCCCTCCCTCTCTCTCCTCCAGCCTCTCTCTTCAACTCTCTCATCCTCTCTGTTGCTCTCTCTCCCTCTCTCTCTCTCTCTCTTCTCTCTCCCTCTCTGTCTCCCTCTCTCTCTCTCTCTCTCTCTCGCCCGCTCTCTTTCTCCTCTCTCTCTCATCACAGCCTCCAGACAGTATTTTCTTCCCCTTTCCTCCCTAATATCAAACCAAACCGGTTACCGATGACCACTCTCAGCCTGAAAAGACTCACTAATCATATTGAAAATGACACACACACTCTCACACACACACACACACACACACACACACACACACTCACACACGATACCCATACAGACTGCTTGTGTTGCGTGTGGCTGTGGATGTGACATACACAGACACACACATGTGTGAACACAAACAGCCCCGCACACCCACACACACACACACACACACACCGTCCCCATAAACCGCATTACCATTTAGACGCCGGCTTCGCCTCGCCTCGCCTCTCCCAGAGCTCTAGCTCCCCATGAGTGATAACGCCTCAGTTCTCCGACGCATTAACCACCCCGGAGGCAGACGCACGCCACTTGAGAGTCACGGGGAGTACCTGGCAAGTTAAGGATGTGTTTAACTAAGGGATCCTGAGAGGGGAGGGGCGGGGGGGGGGTGGGGACCGAGAAGCCGCGCTTCTCTTAAACGTCCCCCGCCCCGCCACGGGTATAGAGAATATTCTCCCGGTTTGTTTTGCCGTGCCGCCGTGCTGCATTTCAAAATGGCTCGGCCCGCAGCCCGCAGGTCAGGGCGGGTCAGGAGCGATGAGGCTGGGTGAAGTGGGGACGCTTGGGAGGGAATACACATTGCCGTTTGACACATTTAGTCTCTCTCTCGCTCTCTCTCTCTCTCTCTCTCTTTCTGTATTTCTCTGTGTTGCTCTCTGTCTCTGTATCTCTCTCTCTGTCTCTCACTGTTTCCCTGTCTATCTCGATGTCTCTCTCTTTTTCTCCATTTCTCTATGTTGCTCTCTGTCGCTCTCTCTGTCTCGCTCTCTTTTTCTCCATTTCTCCATGTTGCTCTCTGTCTCTCTCTCTGTCTCTCTCTCTGTGTGTCTCTCTATGTATGTCTCTCTCTGTCTCTCTCTCCCCCTTTTCAGTCTATTCCGGGGAGGGGGAAGCAAACCGGCATACAAATCAATGTTTTGATTTTGCTTGTTTTGCTCTGCGGAAAACAGCACGCAGAAGAAGAAGAAGGGAGAGCCTTGACTCCTGGGAGATGTAGTTCTTGACATGAAACGGCACGCCAGTGGGACGAAGAAGGGAGCGCCTTGCCTCCTGGGAGATGTAGTTCTTTACCTCATGAAGGGAGGTACCATCCTAACCTCAGAACCTGGATGAGATCACAGTACACGCGCTGGTCATCTTGTGTGTCACAAGGCCGTGGTGACACAGCAAGCCACGGAGACGCTGTCAGCCACTTCCTGGCGCTGCTGTGGATGATATGCGACACCAGGGAATGGCGTGAAAGGGATATAAAGACGGTATGAATACATACAACGTTGACCCTGTCACCGGCTGGCTGGCTCGGAGAGGACAGCCCAGTGGCAGCCTCTCCTTGTGTCTGTCGTAAGACTTGTTTTATAACCATTTGGAGCGGTTGAAGAAAGGGTTAGTTTCACAAATAATTATTATGTTCGGATGAAGATACTGAAGATCTCTGAAGTGCTGAGGAGGTTTCTCTTATGAGGCTAAGACGGTTAAAAACATTTATATTGGAGGATGCAGTCATGGAATTCAATTAAATTCTTTGAGCAATACTTCGCTGGTCTTGACCTTGGACATCACATGTTGCCAACCCCCTTGAAACAGATCAACAATGCCAGGCGCACATACACACACACACACACATATACACACACAGAGTGATATGGGCTTGTGTAAGCTCAAGTTGGCGTAATAAATATAGCAAATACACTCTGCAGCACTACAAAGTATCCTGGATCGTCATAACCATAAATACTAGTCGTCTTTCATGAGCGGCCATGTTGGTGTCCTCTTTGTTTAAAGGCAACTTTTACAAGGGAATTTTTATCATCTCGTAACATTTTTACCCAGATCATCAGGCACTAGGCTCCATCCTGTCATATGAATGAACCATACTGTGAGGGCGGTAATATGAATCAACCTCCGATGCAGATATCAGATGCATGTGGTATTCTTCCAGAAATAGCTTCTCTCTAATGCTGGGAAAGAAAAATATACATTGGGCCTAATAGTACTCTGGTAGAAAGTTCTTCCTGTTCTCACTCAATCCCCTCATGTTCCCAGTGACATAACTACTGAATTCCAAATGTAGTGCCGAGAATATTTTTTTAAATAAATATTAATATATTTCAATATCCAACCAGCTAGTCGAATAGAAACTTGAGCCCTGTGCATCGGGCTATGGTTAGTTTAATATCAACAAATCAATAACAACAAAAAAAAAATAATAATAAATAAATAAATATATATATATATATATATATATATTTAAGCAATAGATTACGACAGGCTGTGGTATACGGTCATTATACCACAGTTAAGGGGCGTTGTCCGTCCCGACGCGCAGCGGAGGGACGGCGACCCCCTTAACTGTGGTATAATGACCGTATACCACTGACTGAAGTGATCTATTGCTTTTATAAAACGGTTACGTAAGTATGGCGAAATGAAAGTCATAGACACCCTCAATTTTGAAAAAGCGAGAAAGTCGGAAAAGCATTTTTTTTAACGAATACAAAAAAGTAGTCCCTCCTGACTGCCTGCAAAGTGTACGGCGGTTGCTATGCAACACACGGTAGCGTCATTCAGAGAGAAGGCTAGAGACGGTAGCTCGGTTCGCCGGCAATTTAGCCTACTATCGAGTTCACTCACCGTGTGCCTATTGCTTTACAACATTTCCATCCCTCTCCAGCAATCAACATGTTTTTAGGCTTCAGTGAACTATGCTATTGCTTTTATACATAAATAAACAACAGTTCAAGTTAGGCGCGGAGTGATACTGAACTCTGTAAACTGAACGGGCGTCATAGCTGTGTGTATACGCTCAATATACAACAGTTGGGAACCAATCAGATCGCTTGATTTATGCCACCCGTTTTATAAATATATATATATGTATATATATAAATGACACCGGGCAGGGGCTTGGGATGGGCCCCATCATCATCAACACCTTCATCATCATCATCATCAGCTGCAGTGCTACCCCCACCATCTTCATCATCATCATCATCATCATCATCACCACCATCACCGTCTTTATCGCCATCGTCTTCCTCACCACCATTACCGGCCTGACCGCTGGCGGCTGCGTTCCCCACGTTGTTTTCTGGGTCCGCCTCCTCCTCCTCCTCCTCCTCCTCCGCCCTCCACCTCCTCCTCCTCCTCCTCCTTCACCCTTCTCCTCCTTCTCCACCCTCCTCCTCCGTCTCCTCCTTCACCCTCCTCCTTCTCCTCCTCCACCCTCCTCCTCCTCCTCTACCCTCCTCCTCCTCCTCCTTCGCCCTCTTCCTCCTTCTCCTCCTCCTCTACCTCCTCCTCCTCCTCCTCCACCCTCCTCCTCCTCCCCTCTCCTCCTCCTCCTCCTCCTCTCTGAAGGAGCAGGCGTCTGGACTCTGCAGTGGGCGTCAGGGAAACAGCAGATCCACAGGGGGACAACTGCTAGGTTGTGTCATTGTGAGGGGGGGAGGGGGGGAGAAAGAGAGACTCAGAGAAAAGAGAGGGGGAGAGACAGACAGAGAGAGAGAGAGACAGAGAGGGAGAGAGACCAAAATCGCAAACCCTCTCTCTTGTGGCAGGACCACTTTCAGCTCTGCTGCGAAACATTTCTATTCATAGCCATAGTTCTCTCTCATCGATGTCTCATTTGTTGTTGACACACACACACACACACACACACTCTCTCACACACTCTCACACACACACACACACACACACACACACAGCAGTCACCGGGCAGGTTCATCTTATATCTGATTGCAGACATTTTATGCAAAAGAGCTCCGATTATAAACGTTGGGTGCTGGAGTGAGCCAAAGTCAATTTGCAATAATAATCCATACGAAACAATAACATTTATGATCATAAGAAGCACAACCTCTTTGTTTTATAATGAAATTGTTAAATTGAAATAATGAAATTATATCACATCTTTGTTTTATAATGAAATTGTTGTTGAAGCTTATGTTGTTGAAGATCAGTTCTAGTAATGGAGTTGTAATGCTAAGTCCATTTCTTTACCCCATGCCTCCGTAGATAAATGGCTAAAGACTTCCATTCCATATTAAAATCCTCTATTATAATAAACGGCACATGATGGTGGTTGTATGCCCTGCACGAAGCAAAAGGCCAAGTGTTGGGTGACTGGTATTCATTCGTCGAGTGTCACATTAATTACGATTCATTAATTTAACTAAACTCAACCAGATAACGGCTTCAGTCAAGATGTGGTAAATTGGATCATGGAATGATTCCAAATAAAAAAATCTGGCGGGCCCAAAAGACGCTCCTGCTACTGATTGCCGACTAGCAGGTTACACTTTTGTACACCATTATTTCTTTTGTAGTCATCCAGCCCTCATTCATTTGAAAACAAAACAGGTCACTCAGAAATCGTGTCTTGCCCCCGGCAGCCCTGTGTGGTACAGACAGCGAGCAGAAGGAGCCCTGCATGCAAACGCAACACCTACACACAAATTGCACTCTGGAGAGGGCTAGCAGTAGTTGGCGCCCGTTTAGCTAGCTTTCTTCCTCTCTACTGGATGGGAGGTGGGGGGGGGGGGGGGGGGGGGGTTACCGCGACAACAGTACAGCACCACCTCCACTGCCAGGGTTAAACTGCAGTGACAAGTCACAGTGTTGAAAGGGATGCTAAATGATCACCCCCCCCCCCACCCCAGAGAGAGCTAAACACAAACAGACAACTGGACACTGGAGACACAAGAGGAGGGGCGAGAAACAAGATGACATTACTGTTGGTGCTCTCTCTCTCTCTCTCTCTCTCTCTCTCTCTCTCTCTCTCTCTCTCTCTCCTCTCTCTCTCTCTCTCT